>NC_083239.1:6384971-6684971 GCF_032191835.1 Heteronotia binoei | reverse complement strand
TCTTGAGTGCACCTGGAAGTCATGGTGACCTCTGGTGACTGACCTGCTACCGGGGGCCTGGAGGATATTCGGAGAGGTGGCTGAATAAAGCCTGCTCCTACCCTCCTGATTTCTGGTATTCCAAGGAGGCCTCCCATCCAAGCTTCCGAGTTCTGATGAGATCAGATTTGCCTGGGCTATCCAGGTCAGGGCCTATCACTTAGAAAAATTTGTTGGCCTTTAAAGTGTTACTGAATTCAAATTTTGTTCCAAGATATTTTGTCACCTCCGAGAAGATGTGCCAGCCACACCACTGCTGGATGGATCTGGGGCTCAGCCTTAATCAACCCAGTGACGGCATGTTCAGAGATGGCTGCTGGTGGCTGAGAGCAAGTATGTCCCTCCTGGGGCCCACGACATCATGCTGTCCATACTATCACTTGTGTGACTTTGCTGGAAAACCGGCTCCATTGAAGCTAGACTCTGTCAAAGTCGTTGGAAACCAAGTAGGCTTCTTGGGAGCTAACCCTGTCATCATGAGGACAACCACATCTCTGTCCTTCCCATATATTCTGCAGCACTGGTATTCTGCTAGAGGGACTTCCCTTCCCTGCTTTCACATGGTGCGAAGGAAGGTAAGGCAGCTTGATACCACAGGTAGGGGAGTAAGGATGGCTAAGACAACAATGAAAGGATTCCAGAAGAAGTGACAAAGGCATGAGAAACAGTTGCCTGGAGTGAGAGCCACAAGTCATACATGCTGTCTGAATCATCAGCCAAATGTGGCTCAGAATCAATACACATTAGAAGAAGAAGAAGATATTGGATTTATATCCCGCCCTCCACTCCGAAGAGTCTCAGAGCGGCTCACAATCTCCTTTCCCTTCCTCCCCCACAACAGACACCCTGTGAGGTAGATGGAGATATTGGATTTATATCCCGCCCTCCACTCCGAAGAGTCTCAGAGCTGCTCACAATCTCCTTTCCCTTCCCCCCCACAACAGACACCCTGTGAGGTAGATGAAGATATTGGATTTATATCCCGCCCTCCACTCCGAAGAGTCTCAGAGCGGCTCACAATCTCCTTTCCCTTCCTCCCCCACAACAGACACCCTGTGAGGTAGATGGAGATATTGGATTTATATCCCGCCCTCCACTCCGAAGAGTCTCAGAGCGGCTCACAATCTCCTTTCCCTTCCTCCCCCACAACAGACACCCTGTGAGGTAGATGAAGATATTGGATTTATATCCCGCCCTCCACTCCGAAGAGTCTCAGAGCGGCTCACAATCTCCTTTCCCTTCCTCCCCCACAACAGACACCCTGTGAGGTAGATGAAGATATTGGATTTATATCCCGCCCTCCACTCCGAAGAGTCTCAGAGCGGCTCACAATCTCCTTTCCCTTCCCCCCCACAACAGACACCCTGTGAGGTAGATGAAGATATTGGATTTATATCCCGCCCTCCACTCCGAAGAGTCTCAGAGCGGCTCACAATCTCCTTTCCCTTCCCCCCCACAACAGACACCCTGTGAGGTAGATGAAGATATTGGATTTATATCCCGCCCTCCACTCCGAAGAGTCTCAGAGCAGCTCACAATCTCCTTTCCCTTCCTCCCCCACAACAGACACCCTGTGAGGTGGGTGGGGCTGAGAGGACTCTCACAGCAGCTGCCCTTTCAAGGACAACCTCTGCCAGAGCTCTGGCTGACCCAAGGCCATTCCAGCAGGTGCAAGTGGAGGAGTGGGGAATCAAACCCGGTTCTCCCAGTTAAGAGTCCACGCACTTAACCACTACACCAAACTGGCTCTCCCACACCAAACTGGCTCTCCCACAGGGAGGGAGATTGCATCTCTATTGCCTATAAGCAAAGATATCTGTCACCACATCTTACCATGGTGAAAAGCTATCAAGAGGACAACCTCATGAGGGAAGGCAACCTAAAATGGCAACACTAAAACGGCAGCAGAGATCTTGTGAGAAAGACCAGGTCAGCTTCTAAGTTGTTAGGGCAAACTCAAATGGCAGCTGAGATCTCACAAGGTAGCCTTGTGAAATCTTCTAAATCTTTTTTTTTACATTTTAGTTAGTCCTGTTTTGTTACTTTTCATGTCCCCCCCCCACAAAACTAGGGACTTAAAAAAAAACACCTTTATATTAAAAAAATGACCCTTGCGGAAGGTACCCCATGACTAATAAATACTTATTTTAAAACATTAAGAGTTGACACTGGATGAAGAAATACTTCTTTTCATTTCGTCTCTTACTACCAATCAATAGCTCCACATGACTGTTTTAAACGTTGTTTGTGCTTCAGGGCACAGCAAGACCCATCTTGCCCTCTGGATGTCCTGGCACCAACCCAGAAGGTCAGAAGCTCCATGTGCCTCAGACATGGAGGTGCCCTGACTCATGAAACATTCCCCAGGGTCTGCCATTAATATGAAAGAGGCATCCTGGACCTGAGAGAGAGACAAGAGCTGCTGTTAAGTTGGCTAATGCACCGTGAAGACTTTCTTTGTCCTCCCACGCCCTGCTCCATTTGGGCACATGAGGGGTTGGCACAGTCACTGGGGGGTTCCCACAGAGATTATCATTGTTGTGGAAGTCAACCTGTCACACAAAGCAGTCTGTCACAACGGCTACGCTAGGAGAAGGAGCTGAAATCTGAGAATGGAAGAGAAACTTTATGATGTTGAGGGGAAAAGAGTTTACGTTTTGGGTTGCCTGTTTTGGGTTGTGAAACACTTTGGAGATTTTCTGGAGTGGAGCCTGAAGAGGGCGGGGTTTGGGGAGGGGAAGGATTTCAATTTAGTATAATGCCATAGGTCCATCAGTGGCTATTAGCCACAAGGTATAGATGGAACTCTCTGTCTGGTGCAAGTGATTCTCTGTATTCTTGGTGCTTGGGGGGCAACAATGGAAGGGCTTCTAGTGTCCTAGCCCCACTGGTAGACTTCCTGGTGGCATCTGCCCCATATGTTTATCCAATCCCATCTTGAAGCCGTCTATGCATGTAGCTGCCACCACCACCTGTGTTAATCATTCTCTGGAGAAGAAGTATTTCCTTTTATCCATTCTAACCCAACTGCTCAGCAATTTCATTGAGTCCCCACAAGTTCTTGTATTGTGAGAAAGGGAGGAAAATACTTCTTTCTCTACCTTCTCTATCCTATGCACAATCTTGTATACCTCTATCGTGTCACCCCTCAGTCGTTGTTTCTCCAAGCTAAAAAGCCACAAGCCCTTTAACTTTCCTTCATAGGGAAACTGTTCCAACCCTTTAATCAGGACCTTTTTTTGTAGAAAAAGCCCAGCAGGCATTTGCATATTCTGTCACATCCCTGATGTCACCATTGTTTCACAAAGGGCTTTTTGCGTAGAAAAAGCCCAGTAGTAATTCATTTGCATATTAGGCCACACCCCCAATTCTAGCCAGCCAGAACTGCATTTCTGTGCATTCCTGCTAAAAAAAGGCCCTGCCTTTAATCATTCTAGTTGCCCTTTTCTCCACTTTCCCCAACGCTATAATATTTTATTGTGTGGTCACCGGAATTGTACACAGTATTCCAAATGAGGCCGCACTATTGATTTATACAGGGGCATTATCATACTGGCTGATTTGTTTTCAGTTCCCTTCCTAATAATCCCCAGCATAGTATTGGTCTTTTTTATTGCAGTCACACGCTGTCTCGACATTTTCAGTGAGTTATCTACCATGACTCCAAGATCTCTCTCTTGGTCAGTCTCCACCTGTTCAGACCCCATTTATATTTATAGTTAGGATTTTTGTATTTATAGATAGGATTTTTGGCCCCAATGTACATTACTTTGCACTTGGCCACATTAAACCTCATTTGCCACGTAGACACCCGCTGGCCCAGCCTCGACCTTTTTGAAGAGCCTCACAATCCTCCCTGGTTTTCACCACCCTGAACAATTTAGTATCATCCACTAACTTAGCCACTTCACCGCTTACTCCCAACTCCAAATCATTAATGAACAAGTTAAAAAGCACTGGACACTGTACTGAGCCCTGCGGCACCCCACTACTTAACATCCTCCACTCCAAAAATTGCCCATTATAATTTCCTATTAATTAGCCAATTTTTGATCCACGAGAGGACGTTTCCTTTTACCCCATGACTATTGAGCTTATTTAGGAGCCTTTAATGAGGAACTTTATCAAAAGCTTTCTGGAAGTCAAGGTAAACAACATCTATTGGATCCCCCTTGTCCACATGTTTGTTCATCCCCTCAAAGAACACTAACAGGTTAGTGAGACAAGATCTTCCCTTAAAGAACCCATGCTGAGTCTTCCTCAATAGCTTTTGTTCACCAGTGTGCCTACTAATTCTCTCTTTAATAACAGTTTCCACCAACTCACCCGGTATTGACGTCAGACTGACTGACCTGTAATTTCCCAGATCTCCTCTGGAACGCTTTTAAAAGATGGAGGTGACATTAGCTACCTTTCAGTCCTCAGGAATGGAGGCAGATTTTAATGAAAGATAATATATTTTTGTCAGGAGATCCACAAGTTCACCTTTGAGTTCTTTCAGAACTCTTGGATGTATGCCATCTGGGCCGGGTGATTTTTCAGTTTTTAAATTATGTATCAGTTGTAGGATCTCCTCTCTAGTCACCTCAATCTGACCCAGGTCTTTCAACATCCCTCCCAAAAATCAGCAGTTCTGGAGTGGACAAGCATTTCTCATCTTCCACAGCGAAGACAAAGGCAAAAAATGCATTCAGCTTCTCAGTCATTTCCCTTTCTCTCTTCAGTAATCCTTTTACCCCTTGGTCATCTAAGGGCCCCACTGCCTCCCTGGCTGGTTTCCTGGTTCTAATGTATTTGAATAAATTTTTATTGTTGGTCTTTATGTTTTTTGCAATATGCTCCTCATTTTCTCTTTCTGCCTGCTTGATCACAGACTTGGATTTTATTTGCCACAGCCTGTGTTCCCTTTTATTAACCTCACTGGGACTAGCTTTCCACCACTTAAAGAAATCCTTCTTACATTTTACAGATTCCATTACTTTGTCTGTTAACCATGCAGGCATTTTTCTATACCTATTTGTGACATTCCTAACCTGCAGTATATATTTTATATGACCTTCTAGGATTTTAGTTTTAAATAGTCTCCAAGCTTCCCCGAGGATTTTACCCTTTTAACCTTTCCTTTCAGTTGCCTCTTCACATCTCAGAGAAGTTACCTCTTTTAAAGTTAAAAGTGGTTGTGTTGGTCTTTTTGGGCAACTCCCTGTTTATACAAATGTTGAACTCAATAACATTATGTTATTTCCTCCATGCCACCGAAAGCATTAGCTGCCCTTTACCACAAATTAAGCCTCTAGTAAAGGGATGGAATATTTTTCTCTAGGCCTGTTAGCAGCCCTAACAAAACATGCTGGATCAACTTTTCTAGTTTGCATCCCCTTTCCTACTGCCGGTTGAACCTTCTGCCTTTCGCTTCTTTGCAAACGTTTGATGTCAGCGTTCCGGTTAGATCAAAAAGCGCTGCTGGAGCTCTAAGGAGTCCTTTCCTTCCTTGATAAATAAGTCTGTTTCCATACTTGTTAGTCTGTTGCAAGCAAAATCTTGTGGCACCTTAGAGCCTTAACTAGATTTAATTCCTGCACGGGATTAAGTGGGCTCTCTTCCACAAAAGCTTCTGCTGGCATAAAATGCTGATAGTCTTTGCAGCACCGTTAGGCTCCAGTTTATCGTTTTGTATTTGGGTTCTCTGCTGAGTTTCCCAGCTGTCTTGGTCACCTCCTTTTCCTCTATCATCCTTCCAGTGTTGACCTTACCAGCATCACTGATACAAGATTCCCCTTCTTACACACACAGGTTGCTTCCATAAAGGCGTTTTTCTACTCTTCTCCCTCCGAAGAGGAACACTTGGCACTCTCCTCAAATATGTTTTCATACGATATTCACGAAAAGAAGGCAGTGCAAACACATCTGTCTGGATAGGATGGTGTATTTTTTGTTTGGGGTTTATTGTGTGTGTGTGCGCGTGCACATGGGCATGCCTGGAAGCCATGGCAACTTCTGGCAACCCCTACTGGGTCATGGAGGACATTCAGAGTAGTGGCTTGATGCAGCCTGCTTCTGCCTTTTGGCCCTGGTATTTCAAGGAGATCTCCCCTCCAAGTACTTGCCAGGGTCAGCCCTGCTTAGCTTCCGAGACTGGGCTTTCTTGGGCTATCCAGGTCAGTGGAAGGCACATATTTTTGAGGCTCCTGCACATAATGGTGTCATTTTCCTTCTGCCAGTCCTTTATGGCTGCTGTTTCCCACACACCACCACCAGAGGGCTTTCTCAGACTTTAAAGAAAAATTAGTAATTTTAGTAATGATAATGATAATGTAATTGCCATTGTTGTTTTTTTAAAAGCTCTGTAAAGCCTTCTGGGGAAATGGCAGAGGAGAAAACGAAAGGCAAACAGCATGTGGGGAAGCAAAGTGTGCAGAAAGATCCTGTGTGGATGCAGAACAGAGAATCTGCACTGGATATATGCAGCCGAAGGATGTTTAGAAAACACCTGGGGAGACAACTCAGCCCAGCGGCATTCATCAGTATTTATTCACTGATTAGATTTCTATCCTGTTCTTAGGAAAACAACACAAATGTCATTCCCCTCCAGAAAACCTTTCCTCCAAGAACGGAGCGGGCTGCAAGCGCTTCCTAGTTTGAACAGCGCAAAAGTCCCCATTACAGCAAGAGAAAACACCAAACTTTGTGACATGACATGAGAAAACAGATCACAGTTGCAAACAAGAGGTTTGAGGGCAACCTAGGCTCAAACCAAATGTTCCATCTTACACAGGTACCCATCCCAGCTCACCATTATACATCATAACAAGGTATCATGCTTGAACAGGGCTTTGTGAGGCTCCGGAATGCTGCTAGTGGAGAAGGGGCTTCCAGTTCCCTCCCATGCTGATTTCTTCAGCAGAAATGGCCATGGGGTGGGCTGTTTGTCTTTCTCTCTGGTGACACCTGTCTTTTCTAAGACCCAGAGAAAGGAGCAAACAGGTCCCCCCCTGGTCATTTCCACTAATGACAACAGTATGTGAGGGAAGCACAACATATTTCTGAATCACAGGCATCTTAACATCGGCATTTCTTTTCTCCTTTGAAAACATATTCTCTGATTTAAAAGAATGTTGTCCAATCCATGCTATCAACTGCCACATTTCTGGACCCTGCAAAACCGAGTCTGGATTAACACATCATAATTCTAGAAGGGTAACCATATTCATCAGCTGCAGGAAAAATAAAACAGGATCGTCTCTGCGCTGTCCCCTGCCAGCTGCAACAGCCCTGGGGGCGTCACCTGTGACACTGCATGGCAGATTGTGTAGCTAATGGGGCAAAAAGCAGCCCCATGCTGGTTTTGATCATGAAAACAACATAGGAGAGAGGCTGGAGCCCCACCTTTCCTTCTATACCATGATTCTAATATGAAATTGATCCCTGCACCCACAGGAAACAAGTTCCCTCATTCCTGATATCTGAACTGTCACAGTCAGGTGGGGGGACTCAGATATTACATGATAGAAATCACGAATTGTTGCTTGCCCTTTTATGTGCCGTACTTAGGTGCCCACAGCTCTAGATGCATTGTCTAATAAGAAGCAATCCAGAAACAATGACGTACTGAAGAATATCCTCAATGATTCACAGCTAAATTTGGTGCACAGTTGTAAGTATAAATATTTCTGCTGTGAATGTACACTCCATGCATCTGATTAAGTGATAAACTCTTATACTGGAATGAACTTTGTGATGTTAAGATGCCACTGGACTCCAGTGGTATTTTGCAGGCCCACCGCTCGCCTCTACAGATGCTTACAAATGCCACATCCAAAGCAAAGATATCTCTACTTTACCCCAAATCCAAGGCTGGGTTTGCTGCTGGAATAAATAAAACAACAACAATTATGGGATTACAGCTGATAAGAGAGAAATAACAAACCAACCAAATGCTGTGATATAGTTGGCCAACATGTTATAAACTTTTATCAAAAAATCTTACAAAGCTATTCACCACAAAATTTTACAAAATCTTTTTGTAAAACCGCCCTGCTCCAAACGTAACACTTAAGTGTCAAAAGAGAGCATTAGCCAGCCAAAAAGAGCGTTAAGCCACCTACACCCAGAAGGCTTTTGCAACCGATGAGGTTTGGGACTGGTTTGCTACTGGTGAATTAAAGCACTTAAGTGGGACTGAGAGGATGCTAATTTGGAAAGAAACAAAGAGGTTGCAGAGAGCATTTATCCATCAACTGCAGAAGGCTTTTGCATCTGTTCAAAGAAGAAGCTGATTTGCTCCTAATATCCGCACTGGAATGGCTGATTTGCTCCTAATATCTGCCCTGGGATACAATAAGAGGCTGACAACCTTGACACGGACAGTTACATCCTCGAGAAAGAATTCAATGAAATGAGTCTAAACTGGGTACTCATCGGATGGACTCTTTAGTAAAAATATACTGGATGGACTCTTTTATAACATTGTACTTCCTTCTTATGTGGTGAACAGCTTTATAAGATTTTTGATAAAAGTTTATAACATGTTAGCCAGCTATATCACAGTGTTTGGAAGAAATAAAACAGCAATCACTGCTATCCCATGGTAAGTTTAAAATAGCTGAACCCAACAACCTCTTGGAAGGGTTGCAGTCTCAAGAGGAGGAGGGCCTGACTACGCCCCCCCCTCCAATGTCCTCCTTTGGCCTCATATCCCCAGAGGAATCTACCAGCACTTCCCACAAGAAGCAAAGCAAAACCACAGGATTTCACAGGGTCTGCTTTTGTGCGACACCAAGAGAAACTGAAGAAAGAGGAACACTGCAAGGAGGTGGACTGTGATAATTCCAGAAGGGCAGGCAGCCAACTTAGTCAACTGTCACAAAACAAAACAGAAACCTAGGGACACTAACATTTATTCCAGTGTGAACTTTCATGAGCTCACTTCCCGTCATCTGAAGAAGTAAGCTCTGGCTCATGAAGGAATAAATGTTAGTCTTTAAGGTGCCACTCTACTTCTTTCTCATTCTTCTAGCTAGCGGGATCCCCAACAGATTCCAAAGCGTGGGCTTTTCCAGGCTAAGCTCTGCCAAGTATTTGAGGAAATCTTTGTGCTTCTTGGGATATATGTGGGTCTCCCCAACAGACTCAGTAACTCTCTCCCTCGCATACAGATTGTTTCAGGGTGGGGAAACGCTTGTGGGGAGGGGCAAAGACGTATACCATGGTCCTAATCCAAACCCGGCACCATGTGCATGGGAACTGAGAACCTGCAATTCACATGTGACTGTATTTTGTCTGACGCAGAGTGAAGATACCAGCAGGGCCAGCCAGACCTGCCAATAGGCAAACCAGGCAATTGCCTAGAGTGCTGGCCTTCTGGGGGCGTGAATTGGGCACCCCCATGTGACTTGTGAAGTTATAAGTACAGGGTGGGGGGGTGCCAGAACTTAGCCTTGTAGGGTTGCCAATCCCCAGGTGGGGGCAGGGGATCCCCCGGTTTGGAGACCCTCCCCTCGCTTCAGGGTCGTCAGAAAGCGGGGGGAGGGGAGGGAAATGTCTGCTGGGAACTCTATTATTCCCTATGGAGATTTATTCCCATAGAAAATCATGGAGAATTGATCTGTGGGTATTCGGGGCTCTGGGGGGGGCTGTTTTTTGGGGTAGAGGCACCTAATTTTCAGTACAGCATCTAGTGCCTCTCCCCAAAATACCCCCCAAGTTTCAAAAAGATTGGACCAGGGGATCCAATTCTATGAGCACCAAAAGATGGTGCCCCTATCTATTATTTCCTATGGAAGGAAGGAATTGAAAAGGTGTGCCGTCCCTTTCAATGTGATGGCCAGAACTCCCTTTGGAGTTCAATGATGCTTGTCACGGCCTTGATCTTGGCTCCACCCCTAATGTGTCCTGGCTCCACCCCCAAAGTCTCCTGGCTCCACCCCCAAAGTCCCCAGATAATTCTTGAATTGGATTTGGCAACCCTATCGCCTTGCCTAGGGTGACAGACAGTGTAGGGCCAGTCCTGGACACCAGACCCAGCCTTTGTACTCTGTAATGTATGAATCAGCTTCTGTTTTGAAGAATGGCTTAAAATAACTCATCCTACAACAATCGAAGGTTGTGTGGCCTTAGGGCAAGTCCAGAAATTACCTGTTTCTTTACAATGCATGCATACCCAAACCCTAATTCCTAGCACTTGTCTAGGAGGCTAGAACACTTAGTTAATTTACCGATATTGGCATTACAGATAAAAGAGGGCGAGCATCACGGTGGCCGCATGGTGTCCGTGCCTCAGTCTGCATGTCCCGCCCAGCCGCCATCACTTAGTTTACCACAGACAGGCTGAGCGATGGTGGCTAGGCGGAGTGCATGCTCTGAGCCACAGGCACTGTGCTGCCGCACTTGCCCATTTCCCTCACCAAGGAGGTGAAGGTGGGGGGAGGACCCAAATCAGCACCCCCCCCGGGCCACGCCCTAGACAGCTGCCTAGGGCTGCCTAATGGACAGGCTGGCCCTAGTTAAGCCAGTCTCAGCCTACCTCACAGGGCCGTTCTGAGGTTAAAATGGAAGACAAGAGAACATAGTAAGCAGCATTGGTTTCTCACCGGGGAGAAGGTGGGGTATGAATGAACTAAACAAATCAATAATAAGATGTGAGGAAGGGGTTGTGGTCTAATTTCTTGCGCTTCTGGGCAATGTTGAAAGAAAAGCAAGCTCTGCAATTCAAAGCAGGGTTTCTCTCTCTGCAAAACACCACTTGCATAATTTGGATTTGGAATTATTATTGTTGTTATTGTTCTTATTACTGCAAAGCCCAAGCGGCCTTTGCTGAGTCAATGTGGAGCAGCAGCCGGGGTGTTTGGTCAAAATGCTGGACTCGCACTTGCAAATCTTCACAGTTCAAACTGCCATCTCCCAGGGCCAAATTAGACAACTTATTGGCTGCTATCAAAAAGGGCAGCTTTGTAGATGGCTGGCCCCAACTTCTAGTCACCTGGCAGCACAGCATTTTCACTGCTGGCTATGGCGGGCAATCAAATACAGCAAGGCTTTTGTTGAGCAGGAACGCACAGGAATGCAGTTCCAGCTGGCTTGGCATCAGGGGTGTGGCCTAATATGCAAATAAGTTCCTGCTTGGCTTTTCCTACAAAAAAGCCCCGAAATACAGTGTGGTGCTGTTAGAATATTGGTCTAGAGCTGCCAACCGTTACAACTGGCAGGAGAGGGAAGGGACAAGGATGGAGGGAAATGATGTCACACTGACAGCACAACGTCACTTCTGGCTAGGGTTGCCAATCCCCAGGTGGGGGCAGGGGATCCCCCGGTTTAGAGACCCTCCCCCCGCTTCAGGGTCCTCAGAAAGCAGGGGGAGGGGAGGGAAATGTCTGCTGGGAACTCTGTTATTCCCTAGGGAGATTTATTCCCATGTCAAGACAGTGTGCGTTTGCAATAAAAAAGGCCAATGCCATGCTGGGAATTATTAGGAAGGGAATTGAAAACAAATCAGCCAGTATCATAATGCCCCTGTATAAATCGATGGTGCGGTCTCATTTGGAGTACTGTGTGCAGTTCTGGTCGCCGCACCTCAAAAAGGATATTATAGCTTTAGAGAAGGTGCAGAGAAGGGCAACTAGAATGATTAAAGGGCTGGAGCACTTTCCCTATGAAGAAAGGTTGAAACGCTTGGGACTCTTTAGCTTGGAGAAACGTCGACTGCGGGGTGACATGATAGAGGTTTACAAGATAATGCATGGAATGGAGAAAGTAGAGAAAGAAGTCCTTTTCTCCCTTTCTCACAATACAAGAACTCGTGGGCATTCGATGAAATTGCTGAGCAGACAGGTTAAGACGGATAAAAGGAAGTACTTCTTCACCCAAAGGGTGATTAACATGTGGAATTCACTGCCACAGGAGGTGGTGGCGGCCACAAGTATAGCCACCTTCAAGATGGGTTTAGATAAAAATATGGAGCACAGGTCCATCAGTGGCTATTAGCCACAGTGTATGTGTGTATATAACATTTTTTGCCACTGTGTGACACAGAGTGTTGGACTTGATGGGCTGCTGGCCTGATCCAACATGGCTTCTCTTATGTTCTTATGTTCCCATAGAAAACCATGGATAATTGATCTGCGGGTATCTGGGGTTCTGGTTGGGGGCTGTTTTTTGGGGTAGAGGCACCAAATTTTCAGTATAGCATCTAGTGCCTCTCCCCAAAATACCCTCCAAGTTTCAAAAAGTTTGGACCAGGGGGTCCAAATCTCTGAGCCCCAAAAGAAGGTGCCCCTATCCTTCATTATTTCCTATGGAAGGAAGGCATTGAAAAGGTGTGCCGTCCCTTTAAATGTGATGGCCAGAACTCCCTTTGGAGTTCAATTATGCTTGTCACAGCCTTGATCTTGGCTCCACCCCTAATGTCTCCTGGCTTCACCCCCAAAGTCCCCACATATTTCTTGAATTGGACTTGGCAACCCTACTTCTGGCACAAAGGTGGAAGCAACGTCATTGTGCTGGCATGATACTCTATGTTCCTACAGAATCGCACCAACATTATGACATCACTTCCTGGTTTACATCAGAAGTGAAACACAGCAAAGACCTTCCCCCTTTTCCGTCCATTGCCACCCTGCCAAGCAGCGGCAGGGACAACAGGTGCTCACCAACCACTGCAGGAGGCCTAGTAAGCCTGCATTGGTCTCATCCATGCAAAGGGGGGGCACGACTCCCTAGCATGTGTGCCAAGCTCCCCAGAGCATTTTGCTCAGCTTGCAGGGCTGGTTGTCCACCCCCAAGGGACTAAGGAGAGCCCCGAGATGCTGGCAAGAGAGTTGAGGCCCAGGCTGCTCTTTAGAATGGCTAGCCAAGTAGAAGAAGAAGATGATATTGGATTTATATCCCGCCCTCCACTCCGAAGAGTCTCAGAGCAGCTCACAATCTCCTTTCCCTTCCTCCCCCACAACAGACACCCTGTGAGGTAGATGAAGATATTGGATTTATATCCCGCCCTCCACTCCGAAGAGTCTCAGAGCGGCTCACAATCTCCTTTACCTCCCCCCCCACAACAGACACCCTGTGAGGTAGATGAAGATATTGGATTTATATCCCGCCCTCCACTCCGAAGAGTCTCAGAGCGGCTCACAATCTCCTTTACCTTCCTCCCCCACAACAGACGCCCTGTGAGGTGGGTGGGGCTGGAGAGGGTTCTCACAGCAGCTGCCCTTTCAAAGACAACCTCTGCCAGGGCTATGGCTGACCCAAGGCCATTCCAGCAGGTGCAAGTGGAGGAGTGGGGAATCAAACCCGGTTCTCCCAGATAAGAGTCCGCACACTTAACCACTACACCAACCCTGTAAGACACTCTGTTGAAAAAGGCCTAAAATTGCACTTGTGACTAAATGTTCCTTATTTTAAGGGAACTCCCTTTTTTAAAAACTGCTGAATGAACTAACGTCCCCTCATTGCTCCAGAGAACCACGTGCTGTCTCTCCTCTGCCTTGGTTGTGAATTGGCATTGAGGATGGCATTTACAAGTTAAATAATCATGCGTTGATCATAAACAGTCATAAATGATCATTAATAAGAGGGAATAATCACTAATAAACGTGTGTAACGCATCTCTCTCATGTTCCTGCAAGCAGAGGAGGATTTAGCACAGAGGCCTTGACGGCGAATGAAGGTCTGACCTACAGGCAAGAGGATGTGGAGGAGGGGAGCAGAAGGCGTTCCCGGAAGGGCAACAGGAAGCCACAACATTCCGGTCCAGCTCAAAGCAGCTGCAAAGAGGAAGCTGGACAGGGGGTGGGGGAGAGGCTGCAAGGCAATGTTCTGGCGGAGAAGCTTCTGTTTGGGAACAGGGAACAAACAGGATTAGAGAAGAGGTGCACCTCTTTTGTTTTGCAACTACCTACTTGCTTATCAGCCCTGGTTTTTACAGCCCTTTGAAGACATTCTGTTCATGCAAACTGGGAGTCCCACCTGATGCACAGTGGAAACTGCATATGTATGGCAAATCCATGCGTTGTCCAATTAATGATATGGTGACCAGTTGCACCTAAAGTGCATTGCAGTAACTGCACACTCCCAGTTTCTATGAATGCAATATCTGCAGTGGGCTATATGATCAGAATTAATCTGGAAAGTGTAAGGAAGGGAATGAAGTCAAACATTCCTTGTGCTTTTGGGCAGTGCTCTATAGTTTGCCAGTGAGCTAGTTTGTTGTAGTGGTTAAGGGTGCAGATTCTAATCTGGGAGAACTGGGTTTGATTCCTCACTCCTCCACCTACAGTTGCTGGTGTGGCCTTGAGTCAGTCACAAGTTCTCTCAGAGCTGTCTTCTCAAGAGCAGTTCTAGAAAGAGCTCTCTCAGCTCAACCTACCTCACAGGGTATCTGTTGTGGGGAGAGGAAGGGAAAGGAGATTGTAAACTGTTCCGAGACTCCAATTGAAGAGCGGGGTTATAACTACAATCTCTTCTCTTCTTCTCTACAATGAAAAAAAGCAAATTCAGCACTCCAAAATGCCCCACCCTGCAAAACATCATTTGCATAATTCAACCAAACCAAAGAGGTGGTCTCCCTTCACATGTGATGCATTATGACTGCCATTCAGAGGTAAATTCAATTGTATGTTTTGCAAGGACTAGAATTGAAAAAGATAAGGACAAATCAAAAGGGAGAAAGGAACCAGAATCAACACCTCAAGTCACCTAGCTTTGCAACCATGACTTCTGGGAATTGTTTTGTTAATTTATTTAATTCCATTTATGCCCTGCCCTCCCCGCCTAGGCGGGCTCAGGGTGGCTATGTTGATTTAGCCCCAGAGTTTTCAATTACAGCAACAATACATTAGCTTTATCTATTTCAAATGTTCTGCTGCCATCGTAAGGATAAGGCATTTCCTTTTAAAAAAATGTTCTGCATTAAAATCATCCAAAATATGAGATTCCACAATGTTGGGGGGTTTTGTAACCATCTGCACTTTCTATGAAGAATATGCGTTGAATTCAGTAAAGTTGGGGATTTGAACCTGGAGCTCTCAGATCCGACTCCAACACTCTAACCGCTTGTCACAACCAGGGAGGGTCTTCTACTGGCTGTCACCACTCTGATACGGATCTGTCTAGCAGGGCCCAGAGTACCCACCCAACCCTATCTTCCTTCTTAACAAAACACCTTCTATCCATGACCGAAGAGAGGTGAGGACCCAGGCAGTATAACAACAGGTTTATTATAAGCGCTCAAGAACAAGTGGGTTGTAAAAACTCTTAGTGTGACAGTGAATATGAAAACAACAGTAAAGGTAGTGCCATGAAATAAAAGCCCTGACACAACTAGCTACACGTCCCCTTCTTCTGCTTTCTACTCACTCATCTTTTCCTGGGTAAGGGAACCCTTATGACTGTAACCTCTCCTCACCTCAGCCTTTTCCAGAGAGAACAAACTTCCCTCTATAGTTGGCCTTTTATTGTTTCCTCCCAGGTCCCACCTAGGCTCCCCAATCCCCAGGTCCCAGCGGGGCATCCCCCGTTTTTACAGGCTTCCCCCTTCCCCCAGCCAGCTGGCCGGCGGGGGAAGCCCCGCCCCCACAGTCATCATATAGTTTTAGAGCTCCTGCTGGTTTAGAAACCTGCAAACAGGTCCCTTTTTAAAATGTGTGCCTTTAAGGCTGAGCAGGAAACAGGAAGGGCTTGTGGAGAGCCAGTTTGGTGTAGTGGTTAAGTGTGCGGACTCTTATCTGGGAGAACCAGGTTTGATTCCCCACTCCTCCACTTGCACCTGCTGGAATGGCCTTGGGTCAGCCATAGCCCTGGCAGAGGTTGTCTTTGAAAGGGCAGCTGCTGTGAGAACCCTCTCCAGCCCCACCCACCTCACAGGGCGTCTGTTGTGGGGGAGGAAGGGAAAGGAGATTGTGAGCCGTTCTGAGACTCTTCGGAGTGGAGCGCGGGATATAAATCCAATATCATCTTCTTCTTCATGGCAAAGGGTCAGTAACAGTTTCGTGGGAGACGGGCCCCTCCCTTTGTTTTGCTTTCGTTTTCAGAGGAAGTAAAGTTCTGCAGGATCAAGACCCAGTAAGTATTTGTGTGTGTGAGAGAGGGAGGGGGCAGGGCATTCCCTGGTTTGGAGGCCCTCCCCCCCTTTAGAAAGCGTGGGGGGGGGGAAATGTCTCCTGGGCACTCTATTATTCCCTATGGAGAAGGATTCCCATAGGGAATAATGGGGAATTGATCCGCGGGTATTGGGGGCTCTGGGGGGGGGCTATTTTTTGAGGTAGAGGCACCAAATTCTTAGTATAGCATCTAGTGCCTCTACCCAAAATACCCCCCAAGTTTCAGGACGATTGGACCAGGGGGTCCAATTCTATGAGCCCCAAAAGAAGGTGCCCCTATCCTTCATTATTTCTTATGGAAGAAAGGCATTTAAAAAGGTGTGCTGTCCCTTTAAATGTGATGGCCAGAACTCCCTTGGAGTTCAATGATGCTAGTCACACCCTTGTTCCTGGCTCCACCCCCAAAGTCTCCTGGCTCCACCCCCAAAGTCCCCAGATATTTCTTGAATTGGACTTGGCAACCCTAATGATTCCATATAAGACTGCTGATCAGATTACACTGTTCCAAGTTCTCCTAAATGAATAGTTCCTTGTAGGGCTTTTTTTTTTTTGTAGAAAAAGCCCAGTAGGAACTCATTTGCATATTAGGCCACACACCCCTGATGTCACCATTGTTTTGCACAGGCCTCTTTTGTTGAGAAGGCCGCACCTCAAAAAGGATATTATAGCACTGGAGAAAGTCCAGAAAAGGGCAACTAGAATGATTAAAGGGCTGGAACACTTTCCCTATGAAGAAAGGTTGAAACGCTTGGGACTCTTTAGCTTGGAGAAACGTCGACTACGGGGTGACATGATAGAGGTTTACAAGATAATGCATGGGATGGAAAAAGTAGAGAAAGAAGTCCTTTTCTCCCTTTCTCACAATACAAGAACTCGTGGGCATTCGATGAAATTGCTGAGCAGACAGGTTAAAACGGATAAAAGGAAGCACTTCTTCACCCAAAGGGTGATTAACATGTGGAATTCACTGCCACAGGAGGTGGTGGCGGCCACAAGCATGGCCACCTTCAAGAGGGGTTTAGATAAAAATATGGAGCAGAAGTCCATCAGTGGCTATTAGCCACAGTGTGTGTGTATATATAAAATTTTTTGCCACTGTGTGACACAGAGTGTTGGACTGGATGGGCTACTGGCCTGATCCAACATGGCTTCTCTTATGTTCTCCTGACACCAAGCCAGCTGGAACTGCGTTCCTGCTCAAAAAACAGCCCTGGTTCCTTGTAAGTGTAAAACCAGTGCAGCATACAAACAGATCTAGAATCTATTGATTTATCATATTTATGGCTCATCTTTCTCTCCGAGACTCAAGGCAGCTTACAAAGCATAAAAACAATGCGATCAGATAACATAAAACAATCCAGTAAACAAACACAATGCCACTACATCACAAAATTAGACGACAAAGCAAACCAAAACATGGGTAAAATGCCATACAGTTAAAAAATGCAAAGACAGGATTACAGAAGTCAGAAGCTTAACAGAGTTGCCAATCCCCAGGTGGGACAACATACAAAGAGTATCACGGCAGACAACATTTGGGCTATGATTGCCTTTGCTTTAACAATTTGCTAAGAGGTGTATTGCAGCTTGAAGAAGCTCTTTGCTAAGATGTCTATTCCAGCTTGAATATGCTCTCTACCGAGAGGTTTCTTGCAGCTTGAAGAAGTTCTCTGCCAAGAGGTCTTTTATAGCTTGAAAAAGCTTTTGCGAAACAAGGGCATTAGTACAACCTTGTCCTTTCCTCTTTGAAAATGTGGCTGCATCCGTTGAGAGACATTCATCATTTGGAATATCACACCAGCATTACATGGAGAAGCTGGACAATTTTACCATATAAAGGAAAAGAACTCTTGGCGTAAAGGCTTCCTTTTGTTCAAAGGGCTGAGTATTATGGTTGTTTTGAGGAAAGCAATATATGTGGGTCAAATACAATTATTTATATTTGAATGGTTTTTCTTGTTATGTAATTGGGATATAGAAGCTGGTTCACGTGGGGCTTTTTGCTTTTTGTTTCCTTTATCCCCAGGTGGGGGCAGGGGATCCCCTGGTTGGGAGGCCCTCCCCCCACTTCAGGGTCATCAGAAAGCAGGGGTGGGAGGGAAATGTCTGCTGGGCATTCCGTTATTCCCCATGGAGACCGATTCCCATAGGGTATAATGGAGAATTGATCCATGGGTATCTGGGGCCCGAGGGGGGGGGTGTTTTTTGAGATAGAGGCACCACATTTGGAGCATAGCATCCGGTGCCTCTCCTCAAAACCTCCTCCAAGATTCAAAAAGACTAGGGGTCCAATTCTATGAGCCCCAAAAGAAGGTGAGAATAAATGGAGTAAATAAATAAAAACAACATCTATCTATCTATCTATCTATCTATCTATCTATCTATCTATCTATCTATCTATCTATCTATCTATCTATCAATCATCTATTTATATATATCCTGCTCAGGGTGGCTCACAAATTTGAGGTCACAAAGTCACACTGTGTGACCAAATAAAACAAAACAACGATAAAAACATAAAACATAAAAACAATTTATAAACCCCCCCAATTATACTGGTTATCAAGGTTTCGGACAGCGATCTGAATGGTGGTTAGCCATTCTAAGAGCTCCTAGGATCGCGATAACATGAAGAGGTAGACCATCGGTGATGTTTCTATGGGCCAATCTGGCTGCTGCAGATGTTATCATTATAAAAATGCATGGCGGAAGAGTGCTCTTTTGCAGGCCCTGCAGAGCTGTGAAAGCTCTCGCAGGGCCCTGATCTCTTCCGGCAGCTCATTCCACCGGCTAGGGGCAGCAACGGAAAAGGCCCTGGCTCTTGTTGAGTTGAGCCTCGCTTCTCTGATGCTGGGGACTGTCAACAGGTTTTGAGACCCAAACCGAAGTTCTCGCTGGGGCATATGCAGGGAAAGGCGGTCCCTAAGGTATGCAGGATCCTGCCACATAGGGCTTTAAAGGTAATAGCCAGCACCTTGAAACGAATCTGGTACATTATTGGTAGCCAGTGCAGCGCTTTCAGCACAGGCTGAATGTGCTCCCGTAGAGGAACTCCCATTAACAGCCTGACTGCAGCATTCTGCACTAGCTGGAGTCGCTGGATTTGGGACAAGGGCAGCCCCACGTAGAGGGCATTACACTAATCCAGTCTCGAGGTGACCGTAGCATGGATCATTGTTCCCAAGTTGTCGCGTTCGAGAAAGGGGACCAACTGCCTTGCCATCCGCAGATGGTAAAAGGCTAACTTGGCAGTGGCAGCTACTTGGGCCTCCATTGTTAAAGAGGAATCCAAGAGCACCCCTAAGCTTTTAACCTTGGGCGCCAACGTGAGCTGCGCTCCATCAAAGGTCAATAAGCGGACCTCCGGTCCTGAACCATGACAGCTCAGATACAGGAACTCCGTCTTCGTCGGATTTAGTTTCAGTCCACTCAGCCTGAGCCACCCCGCCACAGCTTGCAATGCTGCGGACAGATCTTCCGGGGTGGAGTCGGACTGGCCACCCATCAACAGATAGAGCTTCTCCAAAGGCAAATCTGCTGTGGACCATGGCTGCACTCTGGCCTTCCTTGCTGAAAAATATATGCATACCGGGACAAAAAAATTATATGCTGCCTTCATCGACTTGAAGGGCGCATTGGATTCAATAGATAGAGCCCAACTATGGATTAAGCTAGGTTACCTGGGAACGGACCCTCATTTGCTGTTTCTATTGAGGAAACTTCATTCTAATACTTTTTTGCCAATTGAAATTTTCTTCTAGGGGTGACTCGACTAGCAAAATCCCAGTGTTAAAAGGGGTTAAACAAGGTTGCGTGCTGGCCCCGCATCTTTTTAATTTATTTTTAACTGACCTGGCACAATTCTTGAACCCTATTAACGGTCATCCGCCTAAACTTGCAGGCCGAGCAGTCCCCTTACTACTTTATGCCGATGACACCACCATCCTCTCTTGCACAAGTGTGGGCCTGCAAAAGTATTTGAATGCCTTCTATGACTACTGTAATTGTAATTCACTCTCTATCAATTATGCCAAATCTAAAGTAGTTGTCTTTTCAAATTGCTGGCGCCCACAGAGATGGTTTATTGGCAACTCAACAACTGAGCAAACAATTTTTTTAAAATACTTGGGGACGATCACTTTTAACCACAGGTTAAGCTGGGTTTCACATCGTAACACCACCGTCAACTTGGCTAAATCTTCAGTTGCTCAAATTAAACAATTCTTCTTTGCAAGGAGCAACCAATTAGTTCCGGCAGCAATTAAGGTGTTCAAACCTAAAGCGCTAGCCCAAATTCTCTATGGTATCCCTATATGTATCTCAGCATTAAAACCTGCATCATTTAAGACAGGGGTGTCGAACTCATTAATGAGAGAGCTTGTCAGGCCGGGCCATGTCTGTCATAAAATGCAATGCCAGGTAGCAGAGATATAAACTCTATAGACACAGACAAACACAATTCAAGATTTTTTAAAACTAAAGTTTTTTTAAAAAAAGTTTTATTTCAAAACTTAAAATAAAAAATGCTTAAAAGATTAGCACTCTTGCAATATTTTTGTTTGTTTAACAGTTTCTGATAACTAAAACCTCTTGCTCTGAATTATTGCATCAAAATCTGGAGACAATATTTGTGCTGTAGCAGTCCTGAATATGCTGTTCAGGTGTTGTTCAGGTGTATATCTGTAAGTTGCAAACCTACTTTTGACATGTACCCGGCATTACATTTGATGACACACATGGTCCAGCCCATCAAGGTCTCATTTATGACAGATCTGGCCCTCATAACAAATCAGTTTGACACCCCTGGCCTACGACTTCCATACAGTGACTTCTTCCCATCTAACAACAGTCCAACACCATCAATTCACCTTTCTTTACATTAATTTCCACATGATTCTGACTTCATTCATGCACAACAGCCATACAAACACTTGAAACTGGCCTATACTGGTTCTCCATGTCTCAGACAGAGGTCTTTCACATCTTCTCTACCGTATCCTTGCAGGAACTGAAGCAGAGACCTTCTACATGCAAACCAGATGCTCTACCACTGAGCCAAGGCCCTCCCCTTATGAATGCATGAAGCTGCTTTCTACCAGATCAGATCATTGGTCCATCAAGGTCAGTGTTGTCACTTCTGACTGGCCGTGGTTCTTCAGGGCCTCAGGTCAAACCAAGTCTTTCACCCGCTGCCTATGGGAATAGCAGTTAAGACTGCCAAGTCCAATGCAGGAAATTCCTGGTCCCTGAAATGGGCAGCATTTGGGTAGGGGAGGAACCTCAGCTGCAGCCATTTCCTCCAAAGGAACTGATCACTGTAGGCTGAAGATCCACTGTAATTCTGGAAGAACTCCAGTCCTCCAAATGGAGGATGGCAACCCTAATTCGCTATTTTTTAAAGTTTTGTCACTATTACTAATGTTTTGGTTGTATTTTGTCATCCATCTTTCCAGAAGAAAGGCCAGCTTATAATTTTAAAAATTACTAAATAGCTTAAATTCTGCTTCTACTTGAAATAATAGTTTGCCAATAATTATGAAGTACTTGGAACACTGAAAATGCTATACACATTCAAAATATTACTTGCTACAGTATATGTACCAGCCAGTGCACATGCATACATAAAAGCATACTGGTTAACTGCCCCCAAATCTCTAATATGAGGATAATTACACTGGCTTACTTTTGAAGCCTGTTGTTGAAACGACAGGAAAATGTGAATTGCTTTGCTCACTGAAACCACTCTACTATCATAGCAGAGCCAGTTTGGTGTAGTGGTTAAGTGTGCGGACTCTTATCTGGGAGAACCGGGTTTGATTCTCCACTCCTCCACTTGCACCTGCTAGCATGGCCTTGGGTCAGCCATAGCTCTGGCAGAGGTTGTCCTTGAAAGGGCAGCTGCTGGGAGAGCCCTCTCCAGCCCCACCCACCTCACAGGGTGTCTGTTGTGGGGGAGGGAGGGAAAGGAGATTGTGAGCTGCTCTGAGACTCTTCAGAGTGGCGGGCGGGATATAAATCCAATATCTTCATCTACCTCACAGGGTGTCTGTTGTGGGAGAGGAAGGGAAAGGAGATTGTGAGCCGCTCTGAGTCTCTTCGGAGTGGAGGGCGGGATATAAATCCAATATCTTCATCTACCTCACAGGGTGTCTGTCGTGGGGGAGGAAGGGAAAGGAGATTGTGAGCCGCTCTGAGACTCTTCGGAGTGGAGGGCAGGATATAAATCCAATATCTTCATCTACCTCACAGGGTGTCTGTTGTGGGGGAGGAAGGGAAAGGAGATTGTGAGCCGCTCTGAGACTTTTCGGAGTGGAGGGCAGGATATAAATCCAATATCTTCATCTACCTCACAGGGTGTCTGTTGTGGGGGAGGAAGGGAAAGGAGATTGTGAGCCGCTCTGAGACTCTTCGGAGTGGAGGGCGGGATATAAATCCAATATCTTCATCTACCTCACAGGGTGTCTGTTGTGGGGGAGGAAGGGAAAGGAGATTGTGAGCCGCTCTGAGACTCTTTGGAGTGGAGGGCGGGATATAAATCCAATATCTTCATCTACCTCACAGGGTGTCTGTTGTGGGGGGGGGGGAGGGAAAGGAGATTGTGAGCCGCTCTGAGACTCTTCGGAGTGGAGGGCGGGATATAAATCCAATATCTTCATCTACCTCACAGGGTGTCTGTTGTGGGGGAGGAAGGGAAAGGAGATTGTGAGCCGCTCTGAGACTCTTCGGAGTGGAGGGCGGGATATAAATCCAATATCTTCATCTACCTCACAGGGTGTCTGTTGTGGGGGAGGAAGGGAAAGGAGATTGTGAGCCGCTCTGAGACTCTTTGGAGTGGAGGGCGGGATATAAATCCAATATCTTCATCTACCTCACAGGGTGTCTGTTGTGGGGGAGGAAGGGAAAGGAGATTGTGAGCCGCTCTGAGACTCTTCGGAGTGGAGGGCGGGATATAAATCCAATATCTTCTTCTTCTTCATTTGATGTGATTTGATCCCGAGGGGAGGTTGTACGTTGTTTTCTTTCAGCTAATCAGTAAGTGTGCAAGTTGGGCCACAACCCTTCTGCAGCTATTTGCGCAGAAGTTGTATTCCCCACCACAAGGCCTGGATTAAACAGACGTCACAAATGCTGATGTCTACCACTTCCTCCCCCACAATGAAGGCTTGTGATATATCTGTCCCCTGTATTTCCCAGCAGTCTTCAGCGATGGGTTACTCCATCACTGACACATCAACCGTCACCAGGACTTTCTGCAAGAGGAGACACTGAACAAGCATCTGCATTTCCCAAGGGAAGGGCGAGGCAGCAGGGCCCTGAGAAGAGGAAACATTTTGCCCAGCATTCTGCTATGAGTCAGCAGCGTTTTAGAAAACAATGCCCCTCTCCATGGCTTCCTGTGCAACAATATGCTTGGGAGTTACCAGAGCACAATGATGTATCCACCAGAAACTGTGGCACACATACAGGCCAGCCTCACCACAAAACACAGGAATACTGCTTTTTTAGAGTAGCAGATTCCAAAAGGAACACCATGATCTTGCTCCTACAGTTCTAGTGTCTGTGGGAGCTTCTAGAATTCTGAGAGCAGAGAATGAGCACAGTACTGGGTGTGCAACGAACTGCGAAATGGCGGCCACAGGGTACTGAGGCCAGTCGCAAAATGTTGGGATGCTCCAAGTCAAGCCGCTTCCTGGAAGGAAGGCAGCTGTTTCCAAATTGGGGAGCCCTCTAGACTCAGAGAACATAAGAACATAAGAGAAGCCATGTTGGATCAGGCCAACGGCCCATCCAGTCCAACACTCTGTGTCACACAGTGGCAAAAAAAATTTATATATACACACACACTGTGGCTAATAGCCACTGATGGACCTGTGCTCCATAGTTTTATCTAAACCCCTCTTGAAGGTGGCTATACTTGTGGCCACCACCACCTCCTGTGGCAGTGAATTCCACATGTTAATCACCCTTAACATATGGCAGGCCCATAGCCAGGATTTCAGATTTGGTGAGGCACACAGACACAATTTTTGTTTGGGGGGGGCAGGGGGCCTCCAATAACCCCTTCCCCACAGCAAAAGGAGTCCCCCTGGCCCAAGAGTTATCCCAAAGGGTGGCACTCTCCAGAGGGCTGGACTCAGGGTGGATCCCAAGTATGCTGCACTGTTGTAAGTCCTTGATGCGTCTCCTGAGGGCCTCCACCGGTTGCTCCACTGCCAGCCTTGGCACACATGTAAGCCTCTATCTCAAAAAGCAGCTCCCCCCCAGAGCCCCAGATAACTGTGGATCAATTCTCTATTATACCCTATGGGAATCAGTCTCCATAGGGAGTAATGAAGTGCCCAGCAGACATTTCCCTGCCCCCCCCCCCGCTTTCTGATGACCCTGGGGGAGGGCCTCCAAACCGGGGGATCCCCTGCCCCCACCTGAGGATTGGCAACCCTAGGCCCACTGCAGCTATGGGCCTGCTCAGAGGTGATGCATTTTGGGCTCTTCTAAAGCCCCTCCCACTCCATTGAGGTGCAGGAAAACTAGGATCGCCTTTTTTGCTTTGGAGAAGGTCTGTGGTTCCAGGAAACACATTGGCAGGCGCCATGTTGGAGATCACAAAACAATGGACATTATTTTGACTTTCTGAAAAAGCTAAAACTGCCACTGCTACTGTTTTCCCCCTCAAAAGTTAAGAAAGACTTGAGCCCCATCTATCCTATACCCTACCTCCAAACAGACCAATATAGGACATTCTCAGGGCATCCGGTTTCTCATATCAAGAATCACTGTCCACTCCACTTCCAAACCCATATTGCTAAAGGTTCTGCTGCGCTTTGGATATGTATACTTTCACTCTGCAATGGCCTGTCTTCTACTCAGAGATTATTTTGTAGAAAAAGAGGTGCCGGAGCACATTAGCACAACTCATTTGCATAACTCATTTGCATATGCCACACACACCCCGACATCACCAGAAAGTACACTGAATTCTATCAGCTCAGCATCTACCTTAAAATACTTCCTGAAAAAGAATTGTCATTATAAAACCTTACTCCCATCATACTTTTTAAATTACTTTCTCCTATGTGGCCACAGTGGCATGATGAAGAGTTCCATCTGTCTGCTTTATATGTTTTGATTATTTCCCCCCCCCTTTTTTGGGGGGTGTGGGGGAGAAATATTAGGAAGTTTGTCAAATCATAGTGCAGCAATATTCTCACAGGGGGGGTTGAACAATGGAGCCCAGAAGCAAGTATTGCGGGGGGCGAGATGAAAGAAAGAGCACAATAGGTTCTGTGAGCTCTGCTCAAAATGAGGTCTGCTTCGACTCATACAAAAAAAAAAGATAAATATTTGTCCTATTGTGTAAATATCAATCAGCCATTTGGCTAAAATTTAATGCCCCTTCTGAAGTGAGATGGGTGGTGACCAGAAGCATGGCCTTGTTCGTGGTGGCATGTTGGCTGCGTGATGCCCTGCAAACACAGATCTGCCCTAATAACTAATCTTTTGCATTTCAAGTGCCAGCTAGATAGTTTTTATTGTCCAGACCTGTTGTTATTTTTTGTGGTGTCCAGATAGTCCAGTAGTTTCCATTTTATTGTGCTTTTTGTAACTAAACAAATTTCCTCACTTTCTTTTTATTTCCATGTTTTACTGTGGTGCATTAACCTTTTTGCTACATTTTCTCCTTATATATGCTCCTTATGGTGCTGCTGCTATTTTCATCATTGCCCATACTTAATTTCGTTGTTTCAATACAGTGGCTATTTTCATCTTAGAGGTAGAGGTAGTCCCCTATGCAAGCACCAGTCGTTTCCGACTCTGGGGTGATGTTGCTTTCACAACGTTTTCACAGCAGGCTTTTTACGGGGTGGTTCGCCATTGCCTTCCCCAGTCATCTACGCTTTCCCTCTAGCAAGCTGGGTACTCATTTTACCGAACTCGGAAGGCTGGAAGGCTGAGTCAATCTGAGCCGGCTATCTGAAACCAGCTTCCGCTGGGATCGAACTCAGGTCGTGAGCAGGGAGCTCAGACTGCAGTACTGCAGCCTTACCGCTCTGCGCCACGGGGCTCTTATTTTCTTCTTACTGCTGCTGTTTTATAAGTTTTATGAATTATTGTTTTATTGTAAAATGCATTTTAGTGCCCATTTAATTTGGGTTGGATGCTGCAACGGCATTTTTAACAGAGAGCTCACAAATAAACGTTTGGAAAAACATCCTAGGAAAACATTTGTCCTTGAATGGGTTACGCAGTGCTCAAGTTAGACTTTTGCACAGGGCCTTAGTGTCCATGTGCACACAATGATGCTAAGGGTGATGCATCCAGCCCCCCCTTCAAGACAATCTTCCAGATCATTCAGAAGGCGCTGCAGCTTGAAATATAACAAATCGCACTTACTATCTTAACCCAATATCCCTCGAAGGAAAAAAAAAGAGAAAGGTGAGTTACCAGAGATGGGTGCTAGAAACTCAGAATGTTCCCTATGGAATATTGTCAGTAGGAGCATGCACTTCCCACATTCATCGCTTCCAAAGTTGTGGCACGCTCAGGCTTGCTCCCTGCTCCCTTTATATTTCTGGCGAGGGGACTGTGAACTCCAGATGATCGTGAACAATATTCACATTTCCTAAGATCAAAGTAGTCATCTACAAGTGAGTCAAGCCCCTCACTGGATTGCTTGTATGTTTTGTTTGACACTTCACTCAAATGTGAGGAGCTTTGCATGCACACAGCAGCCATTCCTGCAGGTCTTGCTGCGTAAGTTGCTATATATGCTAAAAGATCATTTATTTACTTCATTTATGCCCCAGGGAACCCAAAGTGGGTCACATTACTCTTCTCCATTTTATCTTCACAACAACCCTACGAAGTTAGGTTTGGCTGAGAGTGTGTGATTGGCTCCAAGTCACTATCACACACTGCTATGGCGACGCCAGCCTATCGCCTCCTGCCTCAGCGAGGGCAGCGAAATATACGTTAGTCTCTTCGGGGGGTCTGATACGGTAGATGAGCAGGGGACCACTGCAGATTTGAAGCCTTTCCCAATCACACAGGCACCAGAGAACGTCACAGCAAACTATAGTGCTCTATTTACCAAATAGGCTTTAACTGGGGGGTGGGACGTATATACAGAGGCTAGTTTGTATCTTGTAGGAATAACATTGTCTATACAGCATGTCAGCTAGACCCTCCAGCAATGCTCTGAGGTTTTGCAGGGTCCACAGTTCTTCTATTAATCCACTCTCCTAAACTTTAATCCGGCTGGCCTCTTGGGCTTTGAGTG
Organism: Heteronotia binoei; assembly: GCF_032191835.1. Lineage (NCBI taxonomy): Eukaryota > Metazoa > Chordata > Lepidosauria > Squamata > Gekkonidae > Heteronotia > Heteronotia binoei. The sequence continues at coordinate 6,657,563 of NC_083239.1, read as the reverse complement.
CCTGGCCCCTCGAGTCGCCTGGTTTGACAAGCCCCAGCTCTCCTGACTCCCTCAGACCCACGGCTCTCCCTCAGCCGCCTTATAAACTCCTCGGAGCAGTGTATCGTATGTCTGTGACCACTAAGGTCTTCCACTTAGACACTCTCTGTCACCTTCCTCTTCCTCAGAGGGCACTCGTGACCTAGAGATATGCTTCACGCTCAGCCACCTGGCTGATCTCACAGAGGTCGTTTTCGCACTCACCTCCAGCCGGCGCGACCCCCCTCTTCACCGCGCAGGATCTGCGCGGATTTCGCACTAAACGCCGCGGAGCAGCCGGAAGAGCCGGAAACTCCCGGCGCTTTTGCGGCGCAAACGGAAACCGCCAAAAAGCAGTTTCCGTTTGCGCGGCTTTTGCACCGGGAGTTTCCGGCTCTTCCGGCTGCTCCGTGGCGTTTAGTGCGAAATCCGCGCAGATCCTGCGCGGTGAAGAGGGGGGTCGCGCCGGCTGGAGGTGAGTGCGAAAACGCCCAGAGTGTATTTAGAGCTTCACTTCACACCAAGCCTCTCTCACACACTCTCAGTCCAACTCTCTCTTTCTGACCATTTCTTTTTGACAGTTAACTTTTGAGCCATTAGCTGTCACTCAGGAGTTCTGGCCCCCACCTTCGGGTCACATGACTCGGGGCTCTCCGAGTCCTCCGCTCCTCCATTAACCCTTTGATTCCGTCACAGTCACCAAGCAAACTGCCACGGCAGAGTGGGAATTTGAACCTGGGTTTTCCCGATCCTAGTCTGACATTCTAACCGCTACGCCACAGTGGAGACATGCCATGAAGGCAGCCGATCAGGAAAGGTCTTTGTCGTAACATTTGTTGCCGCATGGTTGCTTAGGGAATTATAGATCATCACTTGAGAAAATAACCGTTCCTGATCCAAACAGTTTCCTTTTTTAAAAAAATGATACTGAATCACAGACATTATAGGCCAAGAAGACAGCTGTGCTGCTCCATGATAACTGTTTTGTTACTGGAATTACTGGAACAAACATCTAACAAGACTTTGATGAACACAGGAAAAGGGAAACTACAGTTCCCATAAAACAGTGTAGGAATACACACATTCAAACCGTTTGTCTTTGGCATCAACAAATACCAAACGATGACGTTTTAAGGTATACGGAGACATTGTAGATCTGTAAACCAGGTGAGGATGGGAGCTGGCAGTTGTGTGAGATTGCATATGTCGTGTGAGATTGCAGCAAAGTTGTGTGAGATTGCATATGTGCGCCATTCATCAAACATCAGACAGTGCTGATTTGCAACTGGTGAACAGGCTCAAGTCCAACCAACAGGTAAGTGATCAGCCCTGCCTTCTGGGATGCTGCCAAACGGCAGAGCTAGTGCACATGCCGAGGCAAACTAGAGCTTTTTGCCCATCAAGTCTTTACCTCTTAACGTGATTTTGCATGCAAAAAGAGCTGAGCTTCCCACTAGGTACCCATTTCTGGAAGATATCTAGCCTAGAACTCTGGTCCAGGCAGAAGGCTTTCTGCTGAACATCACAGGTACTGTGGTAACTTATTTATTTATTTTATTTTATTTATTTATTCTATGATTTGTAGATTTCTATGATTTGTAACTCTCCATTATCTACCACCATCTTCTACCTGATGTGGAATTAGGCTTCCCAATCCCCAGGTCCCAGGGGGGATCCCCCACTTTTACAGGCTTCCCCCCCTCCCCCAGCCACCTGGCTGGCGGGAGAAGCCCCACCCCCACAGCCATCATGCACCTCCATGAACGATTCCCTTAGGGAATGATGGGAAATTGAGCAGCGGGTATCGGGGGCTCTGGGGGGGCTGTTTTTTGAGATAGAGGCACCAGATTTTCAGTACAGCATCTAGAGCCTCTCCCCAAAATACCCCCCAAGTTTCAAAAAGATTGGACCAGGGGGTCCAATTCTATGAGCCCCCAAAGAAGGTGCCCCTATCCTTCATTATTTCCTATGGAAGGAAGGCATTTAAAAAGATGTGCAGTCCCTTTAAATGTGACGGCCAGAACTCCCTTGAAGTTCAATTATGCTTGTCACACCCTTGCTCTTGGCTCCGCCCCAATGTCTCCTGGCTCCACCCCCAAAGTCCCCAGATATTTCTTAAATTGGACTTGGCAACCCTATGTGGAATAGGAATTTCACACATGGGTGATTGTGCTGGTCACTGCATGGGATGAGAGCCCAGCTGCTTGGCAAAAGAAGTTCCTTCAACTTAACGCAGTTTGAAGAACTTTTCCCTTGCTTCTGGCCCAAAAGCGTATGATTGCTGATAGCCTGCCTACTACACAAACTTCTTCATACAGAGCAGAGAAAGGGGAGATCTAGAATGAAAACATTTTATGTAGCAGCTTGGATTTTCGGGATAAGGGCACAATAGTTTCAAAACTGCACTTTTCATTCTTTATTCAAGTTTTATGGGCTTTTTACTTATTCTGTTGTTAGTTCTCAAGCACATGAATGGTTCACAGCACAGCACAATCCATATGGTTGCTGCCAAAACTCTTCATGTGGCCCCAGTAATATCTGGAGCAGTTTCCCAAGAGACTGCATGGGAAACACTCTAGAACAGCACTCAGATGATAGGCAGGAGCATACATTCATTTCATGCTTGTTGGTGGCACACCTACATAGGAAGCCACTCCAGGCACCAGAACTTGTAGTAGTAGAGCCAATGAGGTGCACAGGTTAGAACAGGCATCCCCAACATTCGATAGAATTGCCAACCTCCAGGAGCAGCCTGCAAAATTCCTGGGATTACAACAGACCTCCAGACTACAGAGAACACTTCCCCTAGAGCAGGGGTGTCAAACTCGTTTGTTATGAGGGCCACCCCCCTGCCCTAGAGGAAATGACTGCTTTGGAGAGTGGACTCTTTATTTGTTTTAATTCTTTAATTCGTTTATACCCCACCTTTCTCCACAGTGGAGACTCAAGGCTTGCATCATTCCCCTCTTATGCATTTTATCCTCACAACAACCCCGCGAAGTAGGTTATGCTGAGAGAGTGACTGTCCCAAGGTCACCCAGCGAGCTTCCACTGCGGGAGTGGGGATTTGAACCTGGTCTTCCAGAGAGTAGTCCAACACTCTTAACCACTACATCAGACTGGCTCTCAACTGATTCTATGGCATTATATTCTGCTGAGGTCCTTCTCCTCCCCCCACAAACCCCACCCTCTACCTCCAAAATCTCCAGGAATTTCCAAACCACAAAATTGCTGCAGGAGGTGCCGCCAACCCCAAGATGGCTGCTGCAGCTTACCTTCAGTCATACAGTGAAGATCCTTGGAGAGCCAGTTTGGTGTAATGGTTAAGTGTGCAGACTCTTATCTGGGAGAACCGGGTTTGATTCCCCACTCCTCCACCTGCAGCTGTTGGAATGGCCTTGGGTCAGCCATAGCTCTGGCAGAAGTTGTCCTTGAAAGGGCAGCTGCTGGGAGAGCCCTCTCCAGCCCCACCCACCTCACAGGGTGTCTGTTGTGGGGGAGGAAGGGAAAGGAGATTGTGAGCCGCTCTGAGACTCTTTGGAGTGGAGGGCAGGATATAAATCCAATATCTTCATCTACCTCACAGGGTGTCTGTTGTAGGGGAGGAAGGTAAAGGAGATTTTGAGCTGCTCTGAGACTCTTTGGAGTGGAGGGCGGGATATAAATCCCATATCTTCTTCTTCTTCTTCTTGTACTGCAATGGCTGCTGCTGCCCAAACAACATTTTTTAAAAATCTGCACAGCCAATCAAATCTCCCTTACCTGGCCCTGCACACTTTCTAAAAACACTTAGGTGACAGGAAAAGTGTTGGTTGGTGCCATGGTGCCCATGGGAACCATATTGGGAATGGCTGAGTTACAGTGTCAGATTAGGAGCAGGGGGACCTATTTCTCAGCCTAACCTACCCTACAGGGTTGCTGTGAAGATAAATTGTAAAGTTGGAGACCATGTGCGATGCCTAATGTTCCTTGAAGGATAGATGGGTGTGAAGAACCGGTCAGGGTCAGCTTGGGAGGGTGACCACTAAGACTTTCCCCCCTGTCACCTCCACCCAGTACCTCAGGCACACACACAGAAATCCTGTCAGAAAATATAAAGACTAGCAGGGCTTTTTTTGTAGCAGGAACTCATTTGCATATTAGGCCACACACCCCTGATGTAGCCAATCCTCCTGGAGCTTACAGTAGGCCCTCTACTAAGAGCCCTGTAAGCTCCAGGAGGATTGGCTACATCGGGGTGTGTGGCCTAATATGCAAATGAGTTCCTGCTACCAAAAAAGCCCTGAAGACTAGGCGCCAGACGGTTTTAAATACAAAAACCAAAAGGATATTTATTGGTTCACAAAAGGTAAGAGAGAGGGATAAAATAACACTCATTAGTTGATATTAAGAAGAAATCAGTTGGCAGGCAGGAAGTTACTACATGATCCATCTCTAATCACAGAGATTTGTCAGGCTGAGATACTAATGAAAATTGTAAACTGGTGGAAGATATTTAAACACTTTGAGCACGCAGGCTTAATAAATATACAAGAAGTTTTGGACATGCAGGCAGTGCCTATTTGGCACTAGGAATGCTTTGCAGTCAAGTTGGTCTCGCCCAGTGGTGGGGAACCTATGGGACGGGTGCCAGAGGTGGCACTCAGAGCCCTCTCTGTGGGCACTCGCGCTCCCTCGCCCCCCCCCCCCCCCCGGCATGAGGCTCTGGAGTCATATCTCATTGAAGTTCCTCCTCTCCTCAAACTCAAGCTCCTTCCCCCAAATCTCCAGATATTTCCCAACCCAAACCTGGCAACCCTAACTGGGCTTCCTTCAGAGAGACAACAGGGTACTCCAACCTTTTTGAGCTTGTGGGCACCTTTGGAATTGTGACTTGGGGGGTGCAACCACAATGCAGCCCCCAAGCACAACACACAGAGGAAAATTCCTTGCAGTTGTTCCTACAGTTTTAGGGAGGGGGTTAGATGGGACCCACTAGGGCATGGGTGTACAAACTTGCTTAACATAAGAGCCACATAGAATAAATGTCAGATGTGTGAGAGCCACCAGACAGGAACGTCAGATGTCTGAGAGGAAGGGAGGGAGGGAGGGAGGGAGGGAGGGAGGGAGGGAGGAAGGAAGGAAGGAAGGAAGGAAGGAAGGAAGGAAGGAAGGAAGGAAGGAAGGAAGGAAGGAAGGAAGGAAGGAAAATAGGTGGGGAGGAAGAGAGAGAGGTGGAAAGAAAGCAACTTGAACTTTAAATGGATTCTCCAAGCCACTGGCTGGTTTGGCTTGAAGAAGTGGTTTAAAGAGACAAATGCCTTCTCTGGTGGGGGCTTCAAGAGCCACACGATGTGTGTAAAAGAGCCTCATGTGGCTCCTGAGCCACAGTTTGGCCACCCCTGCACTAGAGAGAGGGGTATAAGGCAGCTTCACATTTTCATGTGGCCAAGACTTGGTTGCATATCATATTTCAAATCTGTTGTGGCATGGTCCAAGCCGAAGGGAAGAAGAGAGCATGGGTGTGGGGGGAGAAATCAGGACCTTGAATCAAGCACGTTTTTTTGAAGGGATGTGGGTTTATTACAGGAAATGTTGGATCCCACTAATCTGGCAGAAACAGCAGCCGGGATCGCCTCTAGTTTAGGAGTGGAAAGAGAGGAACTGCAGGCTTCCTTGCTTTCAGATACGATGCTTCTGATAGCAGTATCTGAGCAGAGCTCTTTCAATATACAGGGACCATAAGGCAAATTGTTGATAAGCTGTTTTTGAACTGTTGCACTGCTGTTCTGGTTTTCCAGAGCATCCCTGAAAAGTGTTTGTCCAGCCGCTGCTTAAAGACTGCCAGTGAAGGGGTTGATTGCACTGTTGAACAACTCTTACTGTTAAAAAGTTTTTCCTATGCCAGTCCTCTCCTCTGCTGCCAGCAGAAACAGCTCCCTGCCCTCCCCTAAGTGGCAGCCCTTCTAATACTTCAAAAGAGCAATCATGTCTCCCCCCTCAACCTCCTCTTCTCCAGACGGAATATCCCCAAGTCCTTTAGCATTTCCTCATTGGGCTTGCTCTCTATGGTTACTTGGAAGTAATCTACAGTGAGCACTGTGGCATCTACTCTCTACACATGCACAGGATTTCAGTTTTAGTTTAAAGAAAAAAGATATTGGATTTACATCCCGCCCTTCACTCTGAATCTCAGGGTCTCAGAGCAGCTCACAATCTCCTTTATCTTCCTCCCCACAGCTCTGTGATAGCTATGGCTGACCCAAGGCCATTCTAGCTGAAAGTGGAGGAGTGGGGAATCAAACCCAGTCCTCCCAGATAAGAGTCCACGCATTTAACCTCTACATCAAACTGCCCCTCCTTTCTCACATCAGATTTCCTAGTTAATACAATTCAGACTATCCCTGAAGTTTCCAAGGGTAGCCGTGCTGGTCCATAGTAGAACAACTAGATTCAAGCCCAGGAGCACCTTAGAGACCAACAAGATTTGGGAGAGAGGGCAAAAGCTTTCCAATATTAGAGCTCTCTCGATTAGATAAAAGGAGCTTTGACTCTCAAAAATCTTGTTCTCTAAGGTGCTGCTGGACTCAGATTTAGCCATATAAATCAGTGTACTCTTTTCATCAACTTAATTTATTAACTAGCATCATGTATCCCCTGCCTTCCTCCCCCAAAAGAACACTGAAGTGGTTTTACACACTCCCCCCTTCTCTTTTATCCTCACAACGAACCTATGAGGCAGGTTAACTCAGAGTATATTACTGGTCCAAGGTTTCCCAGCAAGCTGCCAGGGCAGAGTGGGCATATGAATCAGGACCTCTGAGATCTTGGACACCCTAACCACCAGCTCCTACTAAACACACTATATTTTAATGCATTCTTTTTTCCTAATGGCAAACTAGAATGATGTTTATAATCTATGTTACATGTTCAAAAGTAAATAAGGTGGACAGGAACATCTCTGGGAAAGGCATGTTCTCTAACCCAGACCTGCAAGCAACAGAGCAATGAACAGCCTCCATTTATTGCCTTATGACACTCTCACCATCATTCTCCCATTCTGACATGTTACTATTTTGTAGATTTCCTAAGCAAATGCTATCCAGACCAAATGTTCTTTCAGTTTGTTAATTTCACGATGAGTTGTTTTTTCTAAACCAAAACCTCAGTATTCAGGTTAAATTGCCGTGCTGGCACTTTGTGATAAATAAGCGGGTTTGGGGTTGCAGTTTGGGCACTCGGTCTCTAAAAGCTTCACCATCACTGGTCTAGCCCTATGGTCAGGCTTCACAAGTCATAAAAAAATAACAAACTGACATTCTTTGCCACTCACACTGAGCACTCCTGATTTGTGCCAGATAAATTCTCCCTCACAGACATACACACTAGCATATAGGACTCACACCTTTGAGAGCTAAAAACTAGCCCCTCACTCCTGGTGTGTCCCACCCAGCTAGATTCTTAGTCTGAATCTTGGGGTTCTTTTCTAGACACCAGAATCCAGTCCTTCCTTCAGAGTGTTTGAGTGTTCTCAGTTTAACTAGGAGTCTGCCCTGTGTTCTGACAGAACTCCACAGAAGGTGCCTGGTTTTGACCCCCTTCTGACTAATAACTTTCTCTCTCTGACAGAAGCTTCTTATTCAGTTCTGTCCACCCAAGGAACTCAGCCCCATTGGCTGTTCTCAGCTCGTTCCAGTTGCTTCACAACAACTGATCAGCTTCAGTACACAGTTCTCACTCCACTGCTCCAGTACTCAAGCTCCAACTGAAACTGAAAACTCTGAGGCATTTTTCTTCTCTGCAAGCCTCTCTCGATTTGCTACATTTTCATTACCATGGCTGCAGCCCAGCCAATCGTTGCAAGTTATTCCCAGCTTCCTGGCTAAGTGCTTGAGTCCATTACAAAGAGTATAAACAGCAAATAACATTCACTAGTGCTTTTCAGAAAAAAGGTTTGCCCTCCCAGTACTCGTGAAAGAAAATTCACAGATAATGATGGTTCTCTTTTACTGGGGGGTAAACCTTTTCTTGTGCACAGACAGTCCCCCAACCTCAAACAACTCACTCACAATAATGCTATATCTAATTTGAACATGGACACTGGTACCAGAGCTTGCAATAAAGCCAGATGCCAACTAGGGTTGCCAAGTCCAATTCAAGAAATATCTGGGGACTTTGGGGGTGGAGCCAGGAGACATTGGGGCGGAGCCAGGAACAAGGGTGTGACAAGCATAACTGAACTCCAAGGGAGTTCTGGCCATCACATTTAAAGGGACGGCACACCTTTTAAAATGTCTTCCTTCCATAGGAAATAATGAAGGATAGGGGGCACCTTCTTTTGGGGCTCATAGAATTGGACCCCCTGGTCCAATCGTTTTGAAACTTGGGGAGTACTTTGGGGAGAGGCACTAGATACTATACTGAAAATTTGGTGCCTCTACCTCAAAAAAACAGCTCCCCCAGAGCCCCCAAAACCTCCAGATCAATTCCCCATTATACCCTATGAGAATCGATCTCTACATAGGGAATAATGAAGCGCTCAGCAGACGTTTCTCTCTCCCCCCCCCCTTTTCTGGCAACTCTGAAGGGGGATTGGCCTCTCTACTCACGAGTTGCTGCCGACTTCTTCACAGCAACACAGACACACCATCCCAAGAGGAAGCCTTTCGATCGGAGACTGAAGCCTCTGGAGGTGTAAAGGCACATGGTCCTCTGGGGGCGGGGCTTCCCCCCACCGGCCAGCTGACAGGGGGCGGGAAGGCATCTGGGAAAGCGGAAGAACCGCCACTGGGACCTGGGGATTGGCAAGCCTAATGCCAACTTTGCTGCCACATACACCTAGACAACACAATCACTGAGCCAGGAACGCACAGGAACACAGTTCCGGCTGGCTTGGCATCAGGGGGTGTGGCCTGATATGCAAATGAGCTTCTGCTGGGCATTTTCTACAAAAAAGCCTTATGCTAAACAATGGTGATGTCAGGGGGGGGGGGGTGGCCTGATATGAAAATGAGTTCCTGCTGGGCTTTTTCTACAAAAAAGGCCCTGACTGAGCCTAACAACATCAGCTACACCATCTCAGGCTTAGTCACATGCTCATCTTCCAACACTGTATATGCCTTCAGATGCCAAGAATGCCTTTCGGTTCTCTACACAGGGCAAATAGGTCAAACCCTGTGCCAAAGGATAAATGGACACAAATCTGACATCAAGAATCACAAGCGATAAACCTGTAGGCAGGAGAACACTTCAACCTTATTCAGTGAATGACCGCAAAGTAGCTGTTTTATTGCAAATGAACTTCAGGAACAGACTAGAAAGGAAAATTGCTGAGTTGCAAGTTATTACAACACTCAGAACAATGGAATCCCCAGGGCTTAACAGGAATATTGGTTTCTTTTCTCACTACGTATGCTAACCTCATTCAGCCCTAACACTACTCCCTCAGAAGGGCCATATTTCTTTCTTTATTTTTTTTGGAATAATAGACTAGAACATGGCATTTTTTGAGCAGGAACACACAGGAATGCAGTTCCAGCTGGCTTGGCATCCCAGCGTGTGGCCTAATATGCAAATGAGTTACTGCTGGGCCTTTTTCTACAAAAAGCCCTGGACTAGAATAATAGATTGTAATTTAATATAACAAATAGTAGAATGTAATGTAATTTGGAATGGTATATCAAATTATATTTCTCTGGTCTGGGAACAGGGAGATAATTCTACACAGCTGCTGTAAGGTTGCCTCCATGCTTGAGAGGAGATGGACAGAATGTAATGTCAGAGTCTCAGTTAATTGCTCTCAGCATTCCACTATTAAGCATACATCAATCTCCAATTTAGACATTTATTTCCTTAATTATGTTCCTCCCCCAGCTGAGCCCAAACAAATAGTAACCATATAAGCTAAGCTTGTTATTCCTGAATCTGATAAACATCTTTATTATGTTGCATGCTAATTTACTGCTCACTCTCTGCCTATATTTATGTACTGGTAAATTCCATTTCATTGTATCTGAGGAAGTGTGTGTGCACACAAAAACTCATACCTTGAATAAAACTTTGTTGGTCTCATAGGTACCACTGGACTCTTTGCACTAGAAACTCTCATGTTACCTTCAGCGTATGAAACCCGCATTTATCCAGAGAGTGGTTGCCATTTGTAAAGTAAACAGGCATAGGCTCATTCTTACAAAGATTTATGTACATACATGTAGGGCCTACATGCATTCACTGTAACATGTGAAGAGGGCTTCTAATTCATTGGAAAACAGAAAAATCTGTTCGTGTGACCCAAAACCCTGAACAAATCAGAATGTTCAAAAAGGCTAATCGCTGTATTGCCATCAACACAGTTTATGCTCAGTGCAGCAGAAGTAGGGTTGCCAATCCCCAGGTGGGGACAGGGGATCCCCCGTTTTGGAGGCCCTCCCCCTGCTTCAGGGTCGTCAGAAAGCGGGGGGAGGGGAGGGAAATGTCTGCTGGGAACTCTGTTATTCCCTATGGAGATTTATTCCCACAGAAAATAATGGAGAACTGATCCGCGGGCATCTGGGTATCAGGGGGGTGCGCTGTTTTTTTTCGGATAGAGGCACCAAATTTTCAGTATAGCAGCTAGTGCCTCTCCCCAAAATATCCCCCAAGTTTCAAAAAGATTGGATCAGGGGGTCCAATTCTATGAGCCCCAAAAGAAGGTGCCCCTATCCTTCATTATTTCCTATGGAAGGAAGGCATTGAAAAGGTGTGCCGTCCCTTTCAATGTGATGGCCAGAAACTCCCTTTGGAGTTCAATGATGCTTGTCACAGCCTTGATCTTGGCTCCACCCCTAATGTCCCCTGGCTCCACCCCCAAAGTCCCCAGATATTTCTTAAATTGGACTTGGCAACCCTAAGCAGAAGTGAGGTTTTTGGCAGCTGGACTGCCCTCCGCTGTTTTCCCTGCCTACTTGTGCGAATTTCTGGAAAACCTTCTCACTCAAGGGATCGCAATCACAACACAGGAATGCATTTCAAATACCCAATCGCTATCTGAAGGGATGTCACAAGATTTTTGATGCGCTTCCTACTTGACAAGCACTACTAAGGGTTATGTTACATTAACTTCATGCATCAAGCTTCCTTTCACAAGAGGATCTGTGCTGCTCTGCAGAGGAGGTAACCCCACCCCCCTTCATAGATCTATTTGAAAGTGTAATAGCCCACACTTCCCAGATGCCATTAAAATCCTTGAAGACTCAGCAGGATGTCTTGGCAGGGGATGCGGGGGTTGCTTCAAACGCTACATTCTGTACTAAGGGACCAATTTCCTGAGTACAACCAGCAAGTACAGAACAGCATTTCTGAATGGCACACATATGTTTAATCTCAGGCCTTTGCCTGCAAAATACATGCAAAAGCTGGTTGCCAGGCGTATGTATCGCCAGACAAAACTCTCCGTTTATTTAAAACATTTTAAGCTGCCTTTCCACTTAGCTTTGGGTCGCCAAGATGGCAAACAATAAAAAAAAATTGAAACAAGATTAAATATTTATTTATTTATTTATTTATTTATATTAAGATTTATACCCCGCCCTTCTCACCTAGGTGTCTCAGGGCGGCTTACAACACAATAATTAAAACAATTTCAGTTTAAACAATTAAAATACCATTAAACCATAATTTAGTAAAAACAAGATAGAGTAAAAACCGGCGGCCTATAGATACATTTTTTCATCCAGGATATTTTGCATTGTCAGTTAATATCATAGGCCTGCCGGAAGAGGACTGTCTTACAGGCCCTGCGGAATTGCCCTAGATTAGATCTATAGATCTATAGAAAACGCCTGCAATCTAACAATTTAGACATATGCATGCCATAAATCAGTAACACTGTGCAGGCCCATGAGTGTGTAGGAATTGGAGTCCAAAACAGAAATTATGGAATAGCCCTTTTTGGACATTTCATCACATGACTACACAAAGCTTCCTTATACTAAGCCAGACTCTTGCTCTATCAATGTCAGTATTCCGTACTCTGACTGGTGGTGGTTTTTAAGGGCCGCAGATGGAGGCCTTTCACATCTCCTTCTAAGTGAAGATGCCCTGGATTGAACCTGGGACCTTCTCTACCTCTGAGTGACGCCTCTTCTTCAACTACCGCTTCCATTATGTGCAAGGGTGTTACTGCTTCCTTGATCTCCATGCAATTTTTGTCCATAGCAGAGCTGCCAACATTTTGAATGGATAACAGTGGCTTCATATACAGATATTAGTGTCACCTGATAATTTCTGCACATCAAGTACCTATTAAAGAAACAACAGCAGTCTCTGCTCAGGTCCCTTATAGAAGCTTACTATGATAAGAATATGAGAAATAAAAGTGATTACTTCATGTAGGTAACATGGTAAATGCTCAGGGGAAACCTAAGTCCTGGCAAAATATCAGAGAAGAAGGAACTGACATTCAGGGACTACCATATTACAATCAACCTCATGAGCAATTGGGGATGGGACGGTGGCTCAGTGGTAGAGCATCTGCTTGGGAAGCAGAAGGTCCCAGGTTCAATCCCGGCATCTCCAAAAAAGGGTCCAGGCAAGTAGGCGTGAAAATCCTCAGCTTGAGACCCTGGAGAGCCGTTGCCAGTCTGAGAAGACAATACTGACTTTGATGGACCAAGGGTCTGATTCAGTAGAAGGCAGCTTCATATGTAGGAGGGATGGTGGCTCAGTGGTAGAGCATCTGCTTGGGAAGCAGAAGGTCCCAGGTTCAATCCCTGGCATCTCCAAAAAAGGGTCCAGGCAAATTGGTGTGGAAAACCTCAGCTTGAGACCCTGGAGAGCCGCTGCCAGTCTGAGAAGACAATACTGACTTTGATGGACCGAGGGTCTGATTCAGTAGAAGGCAGCTTCATAGGTTCATATGATTAAAGAAGATTTTTAATATGGAAGGTGGAACCATAAGAGAGGTAGAACAATCGATGACAACACAAAAAGGCCATTTATTACGATGGATATGTAAGTTGTTACTTCAGTGCGAAACAGAAGAAAAACAAGTTGGAAAATGGATGATAAAATGGATGCAGAACTTCAGACAGCAAATACCTATGCAACGATGGGAATGATTATGGGGGAAAGGAATTAAGTTCACATAAGCCAAGCATTAAGTGAAAATTGGTACAAAATGTTTTCAGATGGCATAAGCTCTCCAAAGGGTATTGAAAAAGTAGACAAAATTATAAAGGGAAATGCTGGAAATGTCAGGATACAGATGGAACTTTTTATCGTATGTGATGAACTTGTAAAAAATAAATAAAAAGATACTGAAAGAAAATACATAGGAAAATGCAGAATGTATTAAAAATTAAATTCTGTATGAAAGCTAAAATATGCTATTAGGAATATTACTCAACAAACTGCCAAATGTTTTGGAAGAGATATTTGAATATATGGTGACAGCAGCTAGAATTATTTATGCAGCAACACGGAAATCGGACATTTGTCCAGTTTTAGAAGAATGGGAAAATAAACTTGCTGATTATGCCATAATAGCGAAATTAGCAACATATTTGAGAAACAGTAGGAGACAAACTTAGAATGAGAAACAATTTAAAATACAGAATGATAAGCAGTTTAAAAATTGTATATGAATGTGTGGTAATGCATATAAACGTACTACAATATTAGTCTAATTGAGAATAAGCTTGTATAAGGAACGGAATTGAGACAAAATATTTTCCATTTTTTATTGTGTGATTCATAAGGGATCTTTATCAAACTTTGCTATATTAAATGAGGAAATATGTAATACAGAATATGTGATAATGATGAAATTAATAATTAAGTTGCAAAACAGATCAGTATCAAGATTTGAAATTTAAATCGTCCAAGTAAGGACCACTGTGTTATAGAAAATGTTTTTTAAGTTGTGATGAAGGGGATGTCGGGGAGAAATATTTTTTAAAACTTGTTTGATATACCTTGCAATGTACAATAAGCTTTGATACACACAACTGGTTATATAATTCCTTTTTTTCTCTGCTGTAATCCTTAGTACTATTATCTTGCTTTTTTAAAATAAATATATATTTAACAAAAGAAAAAGAAACAACAGTAGGACAGTACATTTCTTTCTGGTCAGTTGGCAACCCTATTCCACAGAGAGGGTAACACTGTGCCTCCTTTTATGGGATACAACTACATGTATGCTGCCCATGCATTGCCCTTTGCTGCAATGGGGTCATGAAGGAAAAAATTTAGAAGTATAGCTCACAGCATACATACTGCTTATTTGCACATATCTGAAATTGGGTGTGTGTGTTTCTGGTGCGATACCAGGTCAGTTTGCAAGGAGAAAATCCACTTTGCCCCTTCAGAAAATTAGAATGGTGCAAGCACAACATATGAAGCTGCCTTCTACTGAATCAGACCCTTGGTCCATCAAAGTCAGTATTGTCTTCTCAGACTGGCAGCGGCTCTCCAGAGTCTCAAGCTGAGGTTTTTCACACCTCTTTGCCTGGACCCTTTTTTGGAGATGCCAGGAATTGAACCTGGGACCTTCTGCTTACCAAGCAGATGCTCTACCACTGAGCCACTGTCCCTCCAAGAAGAAGTGCTCTACCACTGAGCCACTGTCCCTCCACTGTCCCACAAGAAGAAATTGGTTCAGTTCTCTTGAGGGCCAATCGCTTTCCCTGAATCCAGCCTACCTCAAAGGGTTGTTGTGAGGATAAAATGCAGGAGGCAGAATCATTTATGCCATTCTGAGATACTTAGAGGAAGGGTGGTATCCAGTGTTCCCTTTAAGCTGAGTTAGTGTGAGCGAGGTCACGATTTTTTTAGCCTCCAGCTCACACATTTTTGTCTCAGTTCAGGAAAAATGGCCCTAGAGCAAATTAATATTTGCAGTAGCTCACAACTTTAATGCCAGTAGCTCACAAAGTAGAATTTTTGCTCACAAGACTCCGCGTCTTAGAGGGAACACTGGTGATATCAGCTGATAGATGCTTTTTGCAAGGAAAAAGTATTTTCATTTTGTTTTCCAGCTATTTGAAAATATCTTCAGTACCGTTTATTTGTTTAGGATAGGCCATTGAAATAGAGGGGCACCAAAGAAGAGGTACAAGGACTCCTTGAAGAAATCCCTTGGCACCTGTTGCATCAACCATCACCAGTGGTCTGACCTAGCCTCAGATCGCAAAGCATGGAGGCACACCATCCACCAGGCTGTCTCTTCCTTTGAGAACACACGCATAGCTGGTCTTGAGGACAAAAGGAGATTGAGGAAGAATCGCACTGCTACAGCACCAACCCTAAATCAGACTTTTCCCTGCAGCCGCTGTGGCCGGACCTGCCTGTCCCACATTGGTCTTGTCAGCCACCAGCGAGCCTGCAGCAGACGTGGACTACTGCACCTTTCTTAAATCTTCGTTCGCGAAGCCAAGCCGAGAGAGAGAGAGAGAGAGAGAGAGTTTTATCCTACTTTTCTATGATGCGTGTAGTACTCGTCGAGTCTAATACAAATAGAGTTGCCAATCCCCAGGTGGGGGCAGGGGATCCCCCGGTTTGGAGATCCTCCCCCTGCTTCAGGGTCGTCAGAAAGCAGGGGGAGGGGAGGGAAATGTCTGCCGGGAACTCTATTATTCCCTAGGGAGATTTATTCCCATAGAAAATCATGGAGAATTGATCTGCAAGTATCTGGGGCTCTGGGGGGGCTGTTTTTTGGGGTAGAGGCACCAAATTTTCATTATAGCATCTAGTGCCTCTCCCCAAAATACCCCCCAAGTTTCAAAAAGATTGGACCAGGGGTTCCAATTCTATGAGCCCCAAAAGAAGGTGCCCCTATCCTTCATTATTTCCTATGGAAGGAAGGAATTGAAAAGGTGTGCCGTCCCTTTAAATGTGACGGCCAGAACTCCCTTGGAGTTCATTTATGCTTGTCACACCCTTGCTCCTGGCTCTGCCCCTAATGTCTCCTGGCTCCACCCCCAAAGTCTCCTGGCTCCACCCCCAAAGTCCCCAGATATTTCTTGAATTGGACTTGGCAACCCTAAATACAAATCTAGAGCCAGCTTGGTGTAGTGGTTAAGAGCGGTGGACTCTAATCTGAAGAACTGGAGTTGATTCCCCACTCCTCCACAAGCAGCCAGCTGGGTGACCTTGGGTCAGTCACAGTTGTTTCTTAGCTCCCTCAGCCCCACCTCCTTCACAAAGTGTCTGTTATGGGGAGAGGAAAGGAAGGTCATTGGAAACCACTCTGAGACTCCTTCCAATAGTGAACAGCAGGGTATAAAACCAGCTCTTCTAAATGAAGCAACAGAGTCTAAAAATATTAAATAACAAATACAATACTACACTCTAAGAACAGTACACAACAACAGTTCACAACAAAAACCTGTAATAGGGAAGAACAGTGTAAACAACTAAAACAGTTACATAAAAAGGGAGTTTTTTGAGCACTTTAAAATGTAATTTTTGCTGCTACATGTTCTCCCATCCGGAACTCAAAACAATCACAGCAGAGAAGCTCAAGGTTTAACTACCCCACATACCCCCCCAAACAAAGGAACAAACACCTGGAAGGCCAGTGGGTGCGGCTGCTGGACACTTATCCATTATGGCTGATTGTCCTTGATAGAATTTGTCTAACTCCCTTTCAAATTCAGCTCAGTATTACCCATCTTTTGAAGGTGAATTCCTAGGGTTATATGAACATATGAAGCTGCCTTCTACTGAATCAGACCCTCGGTCCATCAAAGTCAGTATTGTCTCCTCAGACTGGCAGCGGCTCTCCAGGGTCTCAAGCTGAGGTTTTTCACACCTATTTGCCTGGACCCTTTTTTTGGAGATGCCAGGGACTGAACCTGGGACCTTCTGCTTCCCAAGCAGATGCTCTACCACTGAGCCACTGTCCCTCCCCTGTTGACAACCTCCAAGGGGCAGCTGGCGATCTCCTGGAATTACAATTGATCCAGACAACAGAGATCAGTCCCCCCCCCCCCCGAGAAAATGGCTGCTTTAGAGGATGAACTCGATGTCATTTTTCCCAACAGAGGTCCCTTCCTCTCCCGAAACACCACCCTCCCCAGGCTCCACTCCCTAAAATCTCCAGGTATTTCTCAAGTGGGAACTGGCAACCCTACGCGTTCCAAAAGTTATTAATAGGGGGCAATAGGCAAAAAAGCCTTGTCGTGTACTTCATGCAAGACAAGGATCCAGGAGAAGGCTGCCTGTATGTTCATATGCAGCTGCAGGTTCCATCTGCCTTGGACAGACTGGCCCTGAGCTATCTGGGGGGGCTTTCAGGGTCATTGTCCACACGTCAGCCTGGATCCAGAAAAGGTCAAATAGGCTGAAACCAGACGGCCGGTTTGGGGTGGCTTGCAGCCGCCCTAAAGAAAGCCAGCCGGAAGAAGAGCACCCCAGAGCTTCCGGATGGTGCTGGAAGAAGGGGCGGGCCTTGGGCGACAGGGGAGCGTCTGGAATGCTCATGTGTCTCGCTCGCAGCCACCTGGGCGCTCGTAAGGCACCTTCTAGACGGCCAGGTGCCGTCTCAGAGCTGCCCCAGCGAAAAGGACCACTTTCCAAGTGGTGCCTTTTTGAGGCGGTTGGAGCGTCCTCGAGGATGGGGTAAAGTGTGGGACGGGGCGGGGGGGCAGCAGATGTTGCCGTCTGGACGGTTTTTTTGAGGTCAACTTCAGAGGCGTCTCTGAGTCGACCCAAAGTGCTGGTCTGTACTCAGCCATAGAATTAAAATTCATTTACACCCCTAGGTGTCAGCCTTGGTCTCTGTACCCTGTTAAGAACATAAGAACATAAGAGAAGCCATGTTAGATCAGGCCAATGGCCCATCCAGTCCAACATTCTGTGTCACACAGCGGCCAAATATACACACACACACACACTGTGGCTAATAGCCACTGATGGACCTCTGCTCCATATTTTTATCTAACCCCTTCTTGAAGGTGGCTATGCTTGTGGACGCCACCACCTCCTGTGGCAGTGAATTCCACATGTTAATCACCCTTTGGGTGAAGAAGTACTTCCTTTTATCCGTTTTAACCTGTCTGCTCAGCAATTTCATCGAATGCCCACGAGTTCTTGTATTGTGAGAAAGGGAGAAAAGTACTTCTTTCTCTACTTTCTCCATCCCATGCATTATCTTGTAAACTTCTATCATGTCACCCCTCAGTCGACGTTTCTCCAAGCTAAAGAGCCCTAAGCGTTTCAACCTTTCTTCATAGGGAAGGTGTTCCAGCCCTTTAATCATTTTAGTTGCCCTTTTCTGAACTTTCTCCAATGCTATAATATCCTTTTTGAGGTGCGGCGACCAGAACTGCACACAGTACTCCAAATGAGACCGCACCATCGATTTATACAGAGGCATTATGATACTGGCTGATTGTTTTCAATTCCCTTCCTAATAATTCCCAGCATGGCGTTGGCCTTTTTTATTGCAAATGCACACTGTCTTGACATTTTCAGTGAATTATCTACCATGACCCCAAGATCTCTCTCTTGGTCTGTCTCTGCCAGTTCACACCCCATCAACTTGTATTTGTAGCTGGGATTCTTGGCCCCAATGTGCATTACTTTGCACTTTGTTCATTGAGCCTTCATTAAATGACACAGGACTTTGGACTAGGGGTGGCCAAACTGTGGCTCAGGAGCCACATGTGGCTCTTTCACACATATTGTGTGGCTCTTGAAGCCTCCACTGCCCTGTCAGCTGTCTTGGAGAAGGCATTTGTATCTTTAAATCACTTCTTCAAGCCAAACCAGCCAACAACTTGGATAATGCATTTAAACTTAAAATTGCTTTCTTTCTACCTCTACCTCCCCCCATCTGTTTTCCTTCCTTCCTGATGGTGATATTGGATATATACCCTGCCCTTCACTCTGAATCGTAGAGTCTCAGAGTGACCTACAATCTCCTTTACCTTTCTCCTCCACAACAGACACCCTCTGAGGTAGGTGGGGCTGAGAGAGCTCTCACAGAAGCTTTCAAGGACAACTCTGCCAGAGCTATGGCTGACCTAAGGCTATTCCAGCAGCTGCAAGTGAAGGAGTGGGGAATCAAACCCGGTTCTTCCAGATAAAAGACCACGCCCCTAACCACAACACCAAACTAGCTCTTTAATGTAAGAGCCACATAGAATAAACATCAGGTGTTTGAGAGCCACAAGACATGAACATCAGAAGTTTGAGAGCGGGAAGGCAGGCAGGCAGGCAGGCAGGCAGGCAGGAAGGAAGGAAGGAAGGAAGGAAGGAAGGAAGGAAGGAAGGAAGGAAGGAAGGAAGGAAGGAAAATAGATGGGAGAGAAGAGGTGGAAAGAAAGCAGCTTTAACTTTAAATGAAAGAGACTACGCAATGCCTTCTCCAAGCCGACAGGGTGGTGGGGGCTTCAAGAGCCACACAATATGGTCTTATCCGGCAGGTCTCTTCATATGTTCTAATGTACCACAAACACTCCTATGATAACTCAGTCAGGGCAGTAACTCATCGGGATTCTTCTCATATAATTTAAACACACACACAAAAAAAGGATTTTCAATTTGACAAGTGTCTATTTAGAGATTCAGAGCTTGTTTTGTTTTTTAAATGGAAAATTTCTAGTTCGAAACTGGGATGGCTCGGCTGGTACTCTCCCTGGAAGTGCCCAGGACTTTTTTGGAGTAGGAATGCACAGGAACACAGTTCCAGCTAGCTTGGTGACAAGGGGTGTGGCCTAATATGCAAATGCTCTCCTGGTGGGCTTTTCTTGCGCAAAACAATGGTGCCATCAGAGGGTGTGGCCTAATATGCAAATGAGTTCCTCCTGGGGTTTTTCCTGCCAAAAAGGCCCTGGCACCACCCAACTTGGGATTTCCTCCCAGTCCTGGGATCCTTTAACTAGAGATGCCAGGGACTGAATTGACGGATTTCAACAACCGAAGTTAAAGATTTTAGGAGCACCTAAAGCACAGCTACACCCTTGTCCACTAAAGCTCGTGGCCTGAGAAGAGCACAACTCTGCTTAAGACTGCACTGTGACTCTCTTTCAGTGTAACTTGAATTTAAGCCCCCCTGAGAGTTTAAGCCCCACTGGGTAGACCTGATTAGGCTTTGAGCAGACCTACCGGATTGCTTTCTTTAGGTCTGACCTGGAGACATATTAGTGCATGCTGCCCCTGCCCCCCATCCCAGCAAGAATGATCTGCTACTGTCATTCCGCCCAGTGTTGCTCTCAAAGACACTTCCGATTTTAAGAGTAATTCCAAAGAACAATGAAAAGAGTCATAATGAGATATGGGGCAACCCAAACCCCCAGAAGCCAGAAATAAACAGCAAAGCCAGAAAAGGTCAAATTTAGATTTCACAGTGTTCCGTACTGGCCCGCCGACAAACTGAGAAGAGAACCAGGAAAGAGAATGTGTGTGTCTTATGTGCTGTCAAGTCGCTTCTGACTTATGATGACCCTATGAATTAATGGCCTCTAAAATATCCTATTATTGATTGCCTGGGTCAGGTCTTGGAAACTGCACTGTAATTAAAAATGCAGAAGTTTTTTTTCCTAGTACCTAAAGTTCAACAAGCTTAGCACCAGTCACCATCCCAAACGTGCCTTCTAATCTCAGATACAGGCCACTAAACTAGGGGTTCCCAACTTGGTGCCCACGGGTGCCACGGCACCTGCTGGCACCTGTGAAGTATTTTAGGAAGCGGTGGGAGCCAGGTAGGGCTTTTGCCTGGCAAGACTTCTGAATGGCTATTGGGGATTTGAATGGCTATGCAGATTTTTAAGAATGCTGCCTTAGAAGCAACTGTCACCACCGCACATGAATCTTCACTGTGTGACTGAGGTAAAACTATTTATTTTATTTATGGGATTTGTATTGCACCCATCCTGCCAAGACAGGCTCAGGGTAGGTTACAACATAAAATATAATACAAAATACCATTAAACTATAATAATCATTTTGTCCCAGGCATGTTGTGGCTGTGTCTGCCATGCTGTGTCAGAATTCCAAAGGTGCCCACAGGCTCAAAAAGTTTGGAGACCTCTGCACTTAAATAATAAAGCAATGCGCTCTGTGTACATTCAAAGGCGCATCTTTCACTCCAGAGTTTGACCTCAGCATTGATAACACATTCCAGAACCTTGGGGTGGAGGGGGGGTCTCCGTTTCAATCAAACTCTGCCTAAAGCGGGAGTTTCAACCTAGCCTGCCAAAATTAAAAGCACAATCAGCCAACAAAATAATTTTAAGCCATGCTTTGTATGCTCTGTTGTAGCACACATGATTAGTGCAGGGTTGTGAGGAGACAGTGGGATAAATTTAGAGGGGGTGAAGCCCCCCAAATTGGATCAAATTTAGTTTAGACTCAAAAGTCAGAGTTTATTCAGATTATTCTAACCCCAGGTTTCTCCCCTGCACCAGTTGTTCTCATACTTGTATATGGTGCAATGGTAAGCAACAGATGCGTGAGGCCAGGGTTCAAATCTGTCCTTTGCTAGGAGTCACCCTAACCTACCACACACAGTTGTTGGGGGAATAAACCAGGGAACTTTGATATACCTTTTCAGTAGTTACTAATTACGAAAGCTAGGTGCAAATTCCACATTCAGAGACAGATCTAATCAACTAATTAGAAAGTGCCAGCATGTGCAGTGGCTAGAACATTGTACTGGGATCTAAAACACTTTGAATCCACATTCTGGTTTGGAACTCACTGGGTGACTTTGTGCCAGTCGCTCTCTCTTGGCCTAACTGACAGAGTGTAGTGGAAACGTCCCGCAGGGCCACTCCGGTCAGCCCAGCCTCAGCTGATGTTCTAATGAATACACACTCACAGACAGCCAGTTAACAGAATTGTATTAGGGTTTAGGCCAGGGGTCCTCAACCTTTTTAAATAGGGGGCCAGTTCACTGTCCCTCAGACTGTTGGAGGGCCGGACTGCCATTACTGTACAAGGCCGCGGGCGGTCAGTTCTTCGTCTTCTACATCTCTCTCCCTTCCCCACACCACACACCCCAGCCTGGGAACTCACCTCACCTCGGTATCGCCTCACACTCTGTCTCTGCCGCCTCAGCCCAGTGCCGGAAGTGTGCATTGCTAACGCGAGTTTAGATCGAATGTCACTTCCGGTCTGATTTTGCCATAACCCGGCGGGCCGCATAAACGTCCTCAGCGGGCCGCATCTGGCCCGCGGGCCGTAGTTTGAGGACCCCTGGTTTAGGCAATAGCAAAGTCAAGTTACAGTCTAGAGGTCAGCCCACTTACAGTCAGTCCAGCCAGCTGAAAGGTACAGGTACACACAGTCCAAAAGAAGTCAGTTACACAGTCCATCAATATCAGTCCATCCAAAACAGCATGCCACTCCTCTACGTCCGTTCTCTCCACAGCAGGTGGCATTGTGGCTACTGCTGTTATTCCCCCCCACCAGCCAATCACATTCCTTATTGGCTAATGGGTTGCACATGCTACTCACATGTTTTCACTTTATCACCTGTATAGCAAGTGTTACATAATCACACCAACAGTACCAAGAAGCCCTAAAGCGACGGATACTGTCACTAACTTACCACACCAGTGGCACCTTTTAGAGCAACAAAGTTTTATTCAAGGTATAAGCTTTCATGAGCAAGCACACTTCCTCAGATACAGCGACTCACTCATATCGATGTGCTATAAGCTGCAGTGGTTTCCCCGATCGGGAAGAGCGGGGTATAAACAGCTAAATAAAAGGAAGTGGACTAGACGAACTGTGGATGCTGTTCGGTAGAAGGAACAGAGGGGGAGCAGGATCATGAGAGTAACCTCCACTCCACCTTTGCAGATTCATCAGAGCATATGAATGTACTCCCCCCCCCCCTTCCACAATTTGGGATCAGAGTTCCTGAATGCATGGAGAGAGTCACAGGTAGAGCTGCTACACGTTATCCAATGAGCCTCTACACATGTCACCAGTGTCCAAGCCTGCTCGCTCCTCCCCTACCTACATATAATCATCTACCCCATTTTTAATTGTGTCCTTCCTCTAAGGAGTTCAGGGCAGCACCCATGGTTCTCCACCCATCAAACTGGAGAGCCAGTTTGGTGTAGTGGTTAAGTGTTCGGACTCTTATCTGGGAGAACCGGGTTTGATTCCCCACTCCTCCACTTGCACCTGCTAGCATGGCCTTGGGTCAGCCATAGCCCTGGCAGAGGTTGTCCTTGAAAGGGCAGCTGCTGTGAGAGCCCTCTCCAGCCCCACCCACCTCACAGGGTGTCTGTTGTGGGGGAGGAAGGGAAAGGAGATTGTGAGCCGCTCTGAGACTCTTCGGAGTGGAGGGCGGGATATAAATCCAATATCTTCATCTACCTCACAGGGTGTCTGTTGTGGGGGAGGAAGGGAAAGGAGATTGTGAGCCGCTCTGAGACTCTTCGGAGTGGAGGGCGGGATATAAATCCAATATCTTCATCTACCTCACAGGGTGTCTGTTGTGGGGGAGGAAGGTAAAGGAGATTGTGAGCCGCTCTGAGACTCTTCGGAGTGGAGGGCGGGATATAAATCCAATATCATCTTCTTCTTCTTCTTCAATCTCTGCAACAGCCCTGCGAGGTAAATTAGGCTGAGAGGTAAGCCACTTTCCCTATGAAGAAAGGTTAAAACGCTTGGGGCTCTTTTAGCTTGGAGAAACGTTGACTGCGGGGTGACATGAGAGAGGTTTACAAGATAATGCATGGGATGGAGAAAGTAGAGAAAGAAGTCCTTTTCTCCCTTTCTCACAATACAAGAACTCGTGGGCGTTCGATGAAATTGCTGAGCAGTCGGGTTAGAACGGATAAAAGGAGGTACTTCTTCACCCAAAGGGTGACTAACATGTGGAATTCACTGCCACAGGAGGTGGTGGCGGCTACAGGCATAGCCAGCTTCAAGAGGGGGTTAGAGAAAAATATGGAGCGGAGGTCCATCAGTGGCTATTAGCCACAGTGTGTGTATATATATCCAAGCCTAACCATTGCAACAGAGTTATTTATTACCGTATTTACTTCATTTATACCCTGCCATTCTCTCCAACGGGGAGCCAACGTAGTTTAGATCATTCTCATCTCCTCCATTTTATCGTCACAACAATCCTGTGAGGTAGGTTAGGTTAAGAGTGTGAGACTGGCCAAGGTCACTCAGAAGCTTCTGAGGCAGAGTGAGGATTCAAGCCTGGGTCTCCCAAATCCACTCTGACCACCACACCATGACGGCTCTCAACCACAAACGGAGAATCTTTAAAGAACTAGTAAGGCAAGAACCGTATGGCTGTTCTACTCCTTTTCTTGGCTTCCGAATTGAAAGCCATCTTTTCCAGAGAATTCACACATGTTCCATTTATGTATTTTCTGGCTTTCCCCCACCTAATTGCTGCAATCTTTCCCACAACTGCGTTGCTATAATTTTTCCAGAAAGACCACAGGCCGAGTGGGTTTGCGCACCATGCAGACCGGAAAGTGCATATTATTAAGCCTCACACCTACACAAGTGCCATTTTACATTTTAAGTGCCATTTTAAGTGCCCCTTCCCCACAACCACAAAGCTTTTTGCCAGATTTTCTTTGAAGGAATTTGTCACTGCCACATTGCTGTCTCTGCATTTGCAGCGGCAATGAATGCACATCAGAGAATCATCGTCATTCGGAAGCAGGCTAAGTTGCACGGGGGGGGGGGGGCGGGGGGCGTAAATATTTTGCTTTAAGGAAGCAATATGATGTCAAAATTCTCTTAAATGCTAGCAAGGATCAGGGATGTACTTCTCTCACTACAACCTAATGTCTTTGGGGGTAGCCCTTTCAAAACCTGTGAACTGTATTTCTTGTGAGCCAAAAACAGACACCTATGCACACAGGGAGGGAGAGAAAAAAAGAATATTCACTTCTGCTAACAACTAGGGAGGAAACGCACTGTGCAGCCATAGTCATAGCTCTTCCCCTCCCACCTCCCCCGTTGCCAAAGAACCTAGTCATCTCCCCCCAGCACAACCCCCAGTTCAAGGAAAACAGGATTTCCGAGGGTGGGGGAGGCCAATTCCAGGATCTGTGAGCGTTGGAAGAGAGATGGAAACAATTGTCCTTTGAGATAATGCTCCAGAAGAACAGTCAGAAGTGGCGCTAGTTCAGTAGCAGAAAGCTGCTTGGCTTGCAAAGTGCCTGGTTCAATTCCTAGCATCTCTAGTTGAAAGGAACAGGTAGGAGACGATGGCAAAGACTTCCACCTGACTCCCAGGAGAGCTGCTGCCTGTCTAAGTAGACAACAATGGTCTCGATAAGCCAAAGCTCTGCCATCTCCTTCACACATTACAGAATTGGGGTCTCAGCCCAACCCTGTCATTTATAATACAACCACACGTGAATTGTGACTTCTCCTCAATTCCCACATGTGCAATGGCCAATTAGGATCGGGACCATGGTGCATGTGCAGAAGGGGCTGCAGTCTTCCTCCCTGCCCCATTTTTTTCAAATCTGAAACAGTCCCAGGGTGCTCTCTGGAGGAGCCCCATGTACTCCTGGGGATATACATGGGCTTCCTCAATAGGCCCAATGGCAACCCCAGGTCTATTTCCTTATAAGGCACCTTCATTTAAGGCTCAGTGGTACAACATGTGCAGAAGGTTCTGGCTTCAGTTATTGACATCTGTCACTGGGGAAGCATATGTGTGTGGGAGGGGGCGGGGGGAGGGGGAGGTGGCTGGGAATTTCCTGCAATGTGCAAGGGGATGATGACCCCTAGCACTCCTTCTAGTTTCTATCTCCAGTTAAAAGAATCAGGTGGGAGGCAATGTTTTAAAAATCCACATAAGAACATAAGAGAAGCCATGTTGGATCAGGCCAACGGCCCATCCAGTCCAACACTCTTTGTCACATAAGAACATAAGAGAAGCCTTGTTGGATCAGGCCAGTGGCCCCTCCAGTCCAACACTCTGTGTCACATAAGAACATAAGAGAAGCCATGTTGGATCAGGCCCATGGCCCCTCCAGTCCAACACTCTGTGTCACATAAGAACATAAGAGAAGCCATGTTAGATCAGGCCAATGGCCCATCCAGTCCAACACTCTGTGTCACATAAGAACATAAGAGATGCCCTGTTAGAACAGGCCAATGGCCCCTCCAGTCCAACACTCTGTGTCACATAAGAACATAAGAGAAGCCCTGTTAGAACAGGCCAATGGCCCCTCCAGTCCAACACTCTGTGTCACATAAGAACATAAGAGAAGCCCTGTTGGATCAGGCCAATGGCCCCTCCAGTCCAACACTCTGTGTCACATAAGAACATAAGAAGAGCCATGTTGGATCAGGCCAATGGCCCATCCAGTCCAACACTCTGTGTCACATGAGAACATAAGAGGAGCCATGTTGGATCAGGCCAATGGCCCCTCCAGTCCAACACTCTGTGTCACATAAGAACATAAGAAGAGCCATGTTGGATCAGTCCAGTGGCCCCTCCAGTCCAACACTCTGTGTCACATGAGAACATAAGAGGAGCCATGTTGGATCAGGCCAATGGCCCATCCACTCCAACACTCTGTGTCACATAAGAACATAAGAGATGCCCTGTTAGATCAGGCCAATGGCCCCTCCAGTCCAACACTCTGTGTCACATAAGAACATAAGAGGAGCCATGTTGGATCCGGCCAATGGCCCATCCAGTCCAACACTCTGTGTCACATAAGAACATAAGAGATGCCCTGTTGGATCAGGCCAATGGCCCCTCCAGACCAACACTCTGTGTCACATAGGAACATAAGAGAAGCCCTGTTGGATCCGGCCAATGGCCCCTCCAGTCCAACACTCTGTGTCACATAAGAACATAAGAAGAGCCATATTGGATCAGGCCAATGGCCCATCCAGTCCAACACTCTGTGTCACATAAGAACATAAGAGAAGCCCTGTTGGATCAGGCCAATGGCCCCTCCAGTCCAACACTCTGTGTCACATAAGAACATAAGAGGAGCCATGTTGGATCCAGCCAATGGCCCATCCAGTCCAACACTCTGTGTCACATAAGAACATAAGAGATGCCCTGTTGGATCAGGCCAATGGCTCCTCCAGTCCAACACTCTGTGTCGCATAAGAACATAAGAGGAGCCCTGTTGGATAAGGCCAGTGGCCCCTCCAGACCAACACTCTGTGTCACATAAGAACATAAGAGAAGCCCTGTTGGATCAGGCCAATGGCCCCTCCAGTCCAACACTCTGTGTCACATAAGAACATAAGAGGAGCCATGTTGGATCCAGCCAATGGCCCATCCAGTCGAACACTCTGTGTCACATAAGAACATAAGAGATGCCCTGTTGGATCAGGCCAATGGCTCCTCCAGTCCAACACTCTGTGTCACATAAGAACATAAGAGGAGCCCTGTTGGATAAGGCCAGTGGCCCCTCCAGACCAACACTCTGTGTCACATAACAACATAAGAGAAGCCCTGTTGGATCAGTCCAATGGCCCCTCCAGTCCAACACTCTGTGTCACATAAGAACATAAGAAGAGCCATGTTGGATCAGGCCAATGGCCCATCGAGTCCAACACTCTGTGTCACATAAGAACATAAGAGATGCCCTGTTGGATCAGGCCAACGGCCCATCCAGTCCAACACTCTGTGTCACTTAAGAACATAAGAGATGCCCTGTTGGATCAGTCCAGTGGCCCATCCAGTCCAACACTCTGTATCACACAGTGGCCAATAATTTATATATATACACACACACACATTGTGGCTAATGATGGACCTCTGCTCCATATTTTTATCTAACCCCCTCTTGAAGCTGGCTATGCCTGTAGCCGCCACCACCTCCTGTGGCAGTGAATTCCACATGTTAATCACCCTTTGGGTGAAGAAGTACCTCCTTTAATCCGTTCTAACCTGACTGCTCAGCAATTTCATTGAATTCCCACGAGTTCTTGTATTGTGAGAAAGGGAGAAAAGTACTTCTTTCTCTGCCTTCTCCATCACATGCATAATCTTGTAAACCTCTATCGTGTCACCCCGCAGTTGACGTTTCTCCAAGCTAAAGAGTCCCAAGCGTTTCAACCTTTCTTCATAGGGAAAGTGTTCCAAGCCTGTAATCATTCTAGTTGCCCTTTTCTGCACTTTTTCCAATGCTATAATGTCCTTTTTGTGGTGCGCCGACCAGAATTGCACACCGTATTCCAAATGAGACCGCACCATCGATTTATACAGGGGCATTATGATACTGGCTGATACCTGTGACCCTGGAGAGCTGCTGCAAGTCAGAGTACAAAGGAGTGACCTTGTGGACTCAAAGTCTTATCCACTGCGAGGCAGTTTTCTGCGTTCATTGTATATGTTCCTTCCTAGCCTCAACTCCCAACTAATACAAGAGAAAAAGACCCTGCTTTTGGGAGGAGTCATGGGTCAGTGGCAGAGCATCTGGTTGGCATGCACAGCATCCCAAGCCCATTCCCCAGCACCCCCCAGTCGTGAGGACTGGGTAGCAGGTGAGGTGAAAACACCTCCGTCCAAGATCCTAGAGAACTGCTTCCAGTCAGACACCGACCTTGCCAGAGCCCAAAGATCTGGCTTCCAACAAAGCAACTGTTTGGGCTGCACTGCACCTGAACATGGAGGTTTGCATGCACAGCATCCCAAGCCCATTCCCCAGCACCCACCAGTCGTGAGGACTGGGTAGCAGGCGAGGTGAAAACACCTCCGTCCAAGACCCTAGAGAACTGCTTCCAGTCCGACACCGACCTTGTTTGGGCTGCACTGCACCTGAACATGGAGGTTTGCATGCGCAGCTGATACCTGTGTCATGAGGACTGGGTAGCAGGTGAGGTGAAAACCCCTCCATCCAAGACCTTAGAGAACTGCTTCCAGCCAGGCACCCACCTTGCCAGAGCCCAAAGATCTGGCTTCCAACAAAGCAACTGTTTGGGCTGCACTGCACCTGAACATGGAGGTTTGCATGCACAGCATCCCAAGCCCATTCCCCAGCACCCTCCAGTCGTGAGGACTGGGTAGCAGGCGAGGCGAAAACACCTCCGTCCAAGACCCTAGAGAACTGCTTCCAGTCAGACACCGACCTTGTTTGTGCTACACTGCACCTGAACATGGAGGTATGCATGCGCAGCTGATACCTGTGTCATGAGGACTGGGTAGCAGGTGAGGTGAAAACCCCTCCATCCAAGACCTTAGAGAACTGCTTCCAGCCAGGCACCCACCTTGCCAGAGCCCAAAGGTCTGGCTTCCGACAAAGCTGCACTGCACCTGAACGTGGAGGTTCCACCCAGACCTCTCGGCCGCCGCTACGGCCCTTGATGGAGCAAGGCTCCCAGTCTGGCTGGATGGGTGACACCTGCGGGCGGGGGGGCGGGCGGTCATCGGTCCGCAGGGAAAGCCAAGCGCTCCTTCCCTCGGGGCCTCTTCGGCTGCACCAGAGGAAACGCACCGGCCGCCAGCGCCGGCAAGAGGCGGCCCTCGGCGGGCAGAGGAAGGGACTGAAAGGCCGGCGGGGATTCCGCAGGCAAAGGCAGGCGGAGGGCAGCGGGCGCAGGTGCCTGGCTGCGGCTGGAGGCGCCTCCCCCCAGACTGCGCCCCCGGCAGGCAGCACCTCCGCGCGGCCCAGGAGCCTCTTTGTCTCGGCCGAGGGACCGCGAGCTCCCCTGCCCGCCCGCCCGCCCGCCCAGGCGCTGCCGCCGCCTGCAGAGAGGGAAGGGGCCACTGCTGCTGCTGCTGCTCTCCGATTCCCCAGCGTGGCGCTTGCAGGCGACCCGCGAGAACCGCCTCGGCCCTCCCTTCCTCCCTCCCTCCCTCCTTTCCTTCCTTCCTTCCTCCCTTCCTTCCTTCCTCCCTTCCTTCCCTCCCTCCTTCCTTCCTTCCTTCCTTCCTCCCTTCCTTCCCTCCTTCCTTCCTTCCTTCCTCCCTCCCTCCCTTCCTTCCTTCCTTCCTCCCTCCCTTCCCTCCTTCCTTCCTTCCTCCCTCCCTCCCTCCCTCCCTCCCTCCCTTCCTTCCTTCCTTCCGCCCCAGCCCCGGCCCGGGCAAGGACAGCCGCCCGCTGCGGCTTCAAGAGCCCCCCCTGCCCCGCCGCCTTTGCACAGCCGCGCTCTCCCCCGCGGCGCCACCTGCGCCTCCCTCCCTCCCCGGCAGCTCAGCCTACCTCCAGCTCCGGCCTCGCCTCCCTCCGACTGCCTGCGCCGGTGCGCTGCAGCGCCTGCCTGACCCTGGGGCGGGTGGGACGTCGCGTCGGAAACGCCTCCCCCGGCCGCCTCCAGCCCTGCCAGGCTCAGCCCTCGCCTCGCCTCGCGCCGCACAAGCGCCACGCCTGGGCCGGCCGGCAGCGAGGGAGGGAGGCGGGGAGGACGCCCCCAACAGCCCACCCATTCACCGGCCGCCCATCGAGAACTCGTCAAGAGGATTTTGGAAGAAGTGGGTCCTGTTGGCTTGGGGATCGTTGGTTTTTTTGCCCGCGCGGGGAGTAGGGTTGCCGAGTCCAATGGAAGAAATAGCTGGGGGCTTTGGGGGTGGAGCCGGGAGACTTTGGGGGTGGAGCCAGGAGGCATTAGGGGTGGAGCCAAGATCAAGGCTGTGACAAGCATCGTTGAGCTCCAAAGGGAGTTCTGGCCATCCCATTGAAAGGGACCGCCCACCTTTTCAATGCCTGTCATTCTTTGGGGGCTCTAGGGTTGCCAAGTCCAATTCAAGAAATAGCTGGGGACTTTGGGGGTGGAGCCAGGAGACATTAGGGGTGGAGCCAAGAGCAAGGCTGTGACAAGCATCATCGAACTCCGAAGGGAGGTTCTGGGCATCGCATTGAAAGGGCCATCGCCTTTTCAATGCCTTCCTTCCATAGGAAATCATGAAGGATAGGGGCACCTTCTTTGGGGGCTCATAGAATTCGACCCCCTGGTCCAATCTTTTTGAAACTTGGGAGGTATTTTGGGGAGAGGCACGAGCTGCTATACTGAAAATTTGGTGCATCTACCCCAAAAAACAGTGTCCCCCCCAGATACCCACGGATCAATTCTCCATGATTTTCTATGGGAATAAATCTCCATAGGGAATAACAAAGTTCCCAGCAGACATTTCCCTCCCCTCCCCCCGCTTTCTGACGACCCTGAAGCGGGGGGAGGGCCTCCAAACCGGGGGATCCCCTGCCCCCACCTGGGGATTGGCAACCCTAACAGGGAGGGCAAAGATTGCAGGCCCTGCAAGTTCTTTCCCAGAGCTACCCTGCAAAAACCCTACATTCTCCTGTAGAAGTCAACCTGCTTTTTTCCCTGTGACCGACAGTACAAAAGGCACGTTTTCTTTGGGCCTTGGAGAAACTTTAATGTTCTCAGTCCATGTTTTAAAAAAATTGTAGATCCCGCTTTCTCTTATGGCAGATGCGAGCTAGGGCCTTCTCGGTGGCAGCACCAGAATTGTGGAATACTCTCCCAGAGGCCATAAGGGCCCTGCGGGATCTTTCTACTTTCCGCAGGGCCTGTAAGACCGAACTGTTTCGACAGGCCTTTGAGAACTAACCTAATTTGGGAGAGAGCTGCCACTCTACACCGTTACAGAGTACCATGATCACCATTTACATTGATATCTACGTCAAATTATATTATAATGATACAGCACCAAAAATGCAATGGAATGTTTTAAATGTTTTAAATAATTTTAAATTGTAGTTTTTATTGGTCAAATTGTAAAAATGTATGTTGTTAGCCGCCCTGAGTCTGCTTGCGGAGAGGGCGGGATAGAAATTTAAAGTAATAAATAAATAATAAATAAATTATGCTTAAGGTTGACCTACAACAATCAGCAATCACTTGCAAAAGAAACAAAAAGAAAGTTAAATGGTAAACATCACGGATGAAACCGGTCATTTGGCTGCTGAAAGGTAAAACCATCAATTACAGCCAGTCTTTTTCATTTTTTAAAGCTGGAGAGGCAGCTGGACAAACTCCATTAAATACACCCTTCCAGATGACTGGGCCATCTTGTCCCAGCCCAAAGGTAGTCTGTTTCCCCCAGCATGGATGCTATTGAAAGGGATTTTCTTCCACACAGCATCATGGTGCTTTTGTGCACCTCACAGGTTTTCCCCCCACCTTTCTCATTTTGTTGTGATGGTTTGGCAAAGACTGCTGCCAAGGTGGGCTAGCTGCCATGTAAGCAGGAAAGTCTCAGTTTGACACAGTAAGAAACTTAAAAAGTTAATATGCAATTAAAGGGCCGGACATTAAAAACAAAGTGTAAAAAAATCATAAATCAACATACATGTATTTATTGTTGAAAGCTAAAACCATTTAGCCGCCCTGAGCCTGCTTCGGCGGGGAGGGCGGGATGTAAATCTGAGAAATAAATAAATGTAAGGGCTCAGGTTGCCAATCCGCAGGTGGGGGCAGGGGATCCCCGGTTTGGAGGCCCTCCCCCCGCTTCAGGGTCATCAGAAAGCGGGGGGAGGGGAAGGAAATGTCTGCTGGAAACTCTATTATTCCCTATAGAGATGTATTCCCATAGGAAATAATGGAGAATGGATCCGTGGGTATCCAGGGCTCTGGGAGAGCTGTTTTTTGAGGTAGATGCCCCAAATTTGCAGCGTAGCATCTGGTGCCTCTCCCCAAAATACCCTCCAAGTTTCAAAAGGATTGGACAAGGGGGTCCAATTCTATGTGCCCCAAAAGAAGGTACCCCTATCCTTCATTATTTCCTATGGAAGGAAGGCATTTAAAAAAGCGTTCAGTCCCTTTAAATGTGATGGCCAGAACTCCCTCTGGAGTTCAATTATGCTTGTCACACCCTTGTTCCTGGCTCCTCCCCCAATGTCTCCTGGCTCCACCCCCAAAGTCCCCAGATATTTCTTGAATTGGACTTGGCAACCCTAGTAAGGGCCCATCGTAAGCCTGTATCCTATGTAAAATCATAAAACCTCAACGGGAACCCACTCAACTTGGCCTGACGGGTTTTGACCTAAATTGGTCTTCTTCAGAGGCTAGAAAGGCGAGCACACATATTGGCTCATAATACAAAACAGAATACAACAATAGAACAATGCTGGACCGCAAGGAAATTTCTGTAATAATAAAAGAGAAAAATTATACATTTGTAAAAATATTTTTTCATGATATTTAAGGATAATATTTAGAATTAATTACTTACAGTGAAGTGACAAAGGCTTAGAGATATTCTTGAGGCCTCTTGTTCTATAGCCTTATGTCTTAATCAAGAGCATACCTATAGCATGCAGTGTTTTTTTGTTTTTTTGCCTAAGAACAAAATATTAACCAAAATATAAAAGTTAAGCCACACCAAAAATAATACCGAATAAAACCATAAATTTCAAATTTAATCAGTTGTCTCACCACGTGGCCCAGAATTAATCAAGTAAAGTCAGAGCCTATGTGCCAAGAGTTGTGTGTAGTGCACTGAAGTTGGTGCTCAGCTTAAAAATGCTAGGAACCAGATGATGCAATCCTGGCCCAATCAAAGCACATGATGTAATTAGAACAAAGGTAATTAGGGAAGATAAATTGGAAATTACAGGTACATTACAGGTAAAATGGAAAACTTTTAAAAGTTACAAAAATAATTTCAAAATTTTCGCTCCGTTATACACAAAACCAATCAATTTCCTCATTCAAACTGTAAGGTGTTAAAGTCCCTAGAGTGTGAATCCAAAATGTCTCTCTGGCCTTCAGATGTTGCGCAAGCTGTAATTTTGGAGCATGCATTTGTTCCAAGACAAAGAACTGCAGGTGCTTATCCAGTGTTTCACCAAAGGAGCATTCTTCCTTTGAAGACAGATGTTACTTCTGTGCTCACAAATCCTGGTTTTCACAGTCATAAGAACATAAGAGAAGCCATGTTGGATCAGGCTAATGGCCCATCCAGTCCAACACTCTGTGTCACATAAGAAGATAAGAGAAGCCATGTTGGATCAGGCCAATGGCCCATCCAGTCCAACACTCTGTGTCACATAAGAAGATAAGAGAAACCATGTTGGATCAGGCCAACGGCCCATCGAGTCCAACACTCTGTGTCACATAAATACATAAGAGAAGCCATGTTGGATCAGGCCAATGGCCCATCGAGTCCAACACTCTGTGTCACATAAGAACATAAGAGAAGCCATGTCGGATCAGGCCAATGGCCCATCGAGTCCAACACTCTGTGTCACATAAGAACATAAGAGAAGCCATGTTGGATCAGGCCAATGGCCCATCGAGTCCAACACTCTGTGTCACATAAGAACATAAGAGAAGCCATGTTGGATCAGGCCAATGGCCCATCCAGTCCAACACTCTGTGTCACATAAGAACATAAGAGAAGCCTTGTTGGATCAGGCCAGTGGCCCATCCAGTCCAACACTCTGTGTTACACAGTGGCAAAACTTTATATATATATATATATACATATACATACATACACACACACACACTGTGGCTAATAGCCACTGATGGACCTGTGCTCCATATTTTTATCTAAACCCCTCTTGAATGTGGCTATGCTTGTGGCCGCCACCACCTCCTGTGGCAGTGAATTCCACATGCTAATCGCCCTTTGGGTGAAGAAGTACTTCCTTTTATCCGTTTTAACCTGTCTGCTCAGCAATTTCATCGAATGCCCATGAGTTCTTGTATTGTGAGAAAGGGAGAAAAGTACTTCTTTCTCTACTTTCTCCATCCCCTGCATTATCTTGTAAACCTCTATCGTGTCACCCCGCAGTCGACGTTTCTCCAAGCTAAAGAGTCCCAAGCGTTTCAACCTTTCTTCATAGGGAAAGTGTTCCTAGTCCTAGTTGTATAGACAATGTACATCAAGTCACAGCAGATTATACAATAAATAACAGATTTGGAATTGCAATTAAGGAATGACTTCATGAAATACTACTTCTGCTTGGTAGAGTCAAGAAAAGAATCAATGCGATGCATTAAACTGCAAACAGAACAGCCCCCACGTGGAAAGCTACCTACTGGTCTGTCCCTGCCATCCACTCCCATCTGTCTCGTTTGAATGGATTTTAATCTGCTGTTAACTAAAACATACTTCAAGTTCTTAGATCTCCTATATGTAAAAAGGGGAGGAGGGCACCATCTGGGAACCTTGATGAGGAGATGCCAGTGTTTCATAATAATTTCCTTTACCTGTCTTGACCTCCCATCAAATGTCAAGGGGATAATTAGTCTCTCAGTTTGACTTTGCCTAGTTTTAGGGGCCAATAAGGATGACCTGCAGGTATTTTTTGCTTTGTGATAAGCTTGTTTAACTATTCTGGAGGAGTAACCTCTCTCCCTAAACTGTCTCATCAATAAAGAAGCCTGTTTAACAAAATCAGAGTATTGGCTGCAATTCCTTCTCAGTCTCCGCATTTGAGAGTATGGTAGATTCTTCTTTAAATGTTGGGGGTGGGAACTGTCACTGACAAGTAAGGAATTATCATCAGTTGGTTTTCTATAAGTGTCAGTCTCGATCACATTGCCCACTCACTTCACTACCACATCCAGAAAATTAATGGTATTTTTTATCACAATTCATCCGAAATTTAATACTATCGTGTACACTATTGATGAATTGTTGGAATTCAACCAGTAGTTGTTCGGAGCCTCTCCAGATTAAAAATATATCATCCAAAAATCTTTTATACATAATGATGTTGTTTACAAAAATATTCTCATTCAGGATATACTTGTTTTCACAATTGTTCATAAACAAATTTGCCAACTCTGGTGCAAATTTACAGCCCATAGAGGTCATAGATATTTGCAAAAAAAACCCTTATTTTGGAATTGAAATTAGTTTCTCTTTAAACATATCTCAGTTATTTGGCATAGGAATGCAGCAGGAAGGTTAGTTGGATCCTCTCTCCCATCAAGTGTTATCTGCAGTACCTCCAAGGCCCCACCCTGAGGTATATTAGTAAATAATAATAATAATAATAATACATTTTATTTATATCCCGCCCTCCCTGCCGAAGCAGGCTCAGGGCGGCTCACAACACGTTAGTTCAATATACAATAAAACCGTACAATTCAGTAATTATTACATCATAGAACCATCATTTAAAACATTTCAATTTAAAACTAACATTTTAACATTTCTGGTGCTATTTCCAATTTGATAGTAGTTACAATGGCGGATATATCTACAGCGAATCTATCATTGGCTCAATAATCAAGTGAAGGCCATCTTAAAAAAGAGCAGTCTTGCAGGCCCTGCGGAATTGCTCAAGACTCCGCAGGGCCTGCACTTCGTCTGGAAGTTGATTCCACAGGTGTGGAGCTGCAATGGAGGAAGCCCGTTCGCTGGCCGACCATGATTCGCTCGTCCAATGGAGCGGAAGTGCAATCTACTTTCTGGACCCAGTGTGCGATAGCCCCCTCCCCAACTGGAGAAACTCTGTGTTACTAAGGTCAAGGTGCCAAGCTTGCCCCCCCCCCGAATATCAAGACTTACACCAAGTGTTTGATGCTCAAGAGGCAGATGAACTGCCCCCTCACCGAGACACTGACTGTGCTAGTGAGCTGGTAGAGGGGGAGCCACTGCCCAAAGCCAAGTTATACTTGATGAGCCCAGGGGGGAGGGAAGAGCTGCAGAGGTTCCTGGAACTTAGCCTGCGCAGGGGGTTCATACGACTCACCAAGTCCCCTCATGCTGCTCCGGTACTCTTCAGGAAGAAGACAGACGGCAGTTTAAGACTTTGCACTGATTTTCGCGGCTAGAACGCGATTTCCATGAGTAATGCGTACCCTCTCCCCCTTATATGAGACCTCCTAGGGCAAGTATCCCTGGGGAAAATCTTTACCAAGCTCGACCTCCGAGACGCGTACTTCCGGGTGCGCATTAAGGAGGGGGATGAGTGGAAGACTGCCTTTAATACCCCGCTAGGCCAATACGAGTACTTGGTCATGCCGTTTGGTCTCAAGGGGGCCCGGGAGTGTTCACAAACTTAATCGATGAAGTGTTACACAAATACCCGTATAAGGGAGTGGTCTGTTACCCGGATGATGTTTTGATATAGTCACAAGACCCACCTTCCCACGTACGCTTGGTGAGGGAAGCACTACAGACCCTGTATGAACACAAACTGTTTGCCAAACCGTCTAAGTGTGAATATCATAAAACGGAGCTCGATTTCCTCGGGTATCGCATCTCCACAGGGGAGTTGGGGATGGACCCAAACAAAATGCAGGCTGTAGTTGTCTGGGAACCGCCCTGAACCCGTAAACAACTCCAAAGTTTCCTGGGGTTCCCAAATTTTTATAGGGGGTTCATCAACAATTTTGCGGAGGTCGTCCTACCCCTCACTGAACTGTTGAAAATTAAAGGGGAGGGCCCGCAAGCCTTAAAAGGCAATTTCGGCCTCCAGTGGGGAATGCCAGAAAACATTTGATGAACTGAAAGCATGGTTTACGTCCGAGCCATGTCTAATCCACCCTGACGAAAATAAAAGGTTTGTGGTTCAATGTGACGCGAGCGATGTCGCACTGCTGTGTTGCTCCAAGAGGGGCCGGATGACCAACTGTGCTGGAATGTGCTTGAAGAAATGATAGTGCAGACCCAGAGTCAACTTCCATTTCGCAGGGCACATTCTGGATCTTCACAGTCGTCTTGATCTTAATGCATGTAAGGTGGTTGCAGCGTCAAAACAGGGATGCTGCTGATCTTGGCAGGCATGGTGGAGCAGAGTGAGAGGGTGTGGCACTCCTCATGGTGGATGTAAGCTTTTCTCATAACCAGCAGTGATCTTCACCTTGACTGTGGCCACATGCCTCTGGACTGGGTGGAATGGCAGGCACAGGTGATGTGCCCTGCTTTTCCACAGTTCCGGCATTGTGCATCCCAGAAATGGCACAATTTCCTCTGACGGGAGCCGCTGCAGCTTACACAAGGGGCCCCATGGGAGGGCTGCACCCCCTCACACTTCTGGCTGGCGACTCATGTGCACGGTACTTCCTCCTCCTCCTCCTCATCATCTGTGGAGGAAAAGTCCTTGAGGATCCCCTGGTGGACTCTTGGTCTTGTGGGAAGGCAGTGGACTCTCCTCTGTCAGACCTCCTTTGTAGACTGTTCTGCTGCCTCTGCAGCGAGGGCCTCCCTGTAGCCCATCTTGAAATCCAGTTGCTTTTTTGCACAGAGCCAACGTTGGAGCTTTGGAGGCCCCACATGAGGAGATCTCAGAGTGCTTCCTTCAGACTGGAAGAGTTGCCATGCCTGGCTGTCTGTCACAGCGTGGTGGCAAACCTGGACCCCAATTCCTCAGGTGCCTGGTTCCACTTGTAGAATGCACGGCTGACCAAGCTGCAGCAGCAAGTTCTCGAGGCGCTCCATGTTGGCCACCCAGGCATCGTGTGCTTGAAGGCACTTGGCTGCAGCTACATCTGGTGGCCCGGCATGGACAAGGAGTGGGTCCTTTCCTGCCAGCCATGCCAGAAATCATGGCCATCCCTGGCACAAGCCCCAGTGCAATTGTATGAGATGACGTGCACACCATCGTCCAAGCTTCATGTGGACTTTGCTGGTCCCTTCTGGAGACAAATGTTCTTGATAGTGAGTGGCTGGAGGTCATTCTAGTTTCCACCTGGTGCCTCTTTGCAACATGATAACGGGGCCCCGTTCGTGTTGGCAGAATTCCAGTGCTTCGTCGCCGATGACATCATCCGGCATGTGACGTCCACTCCGTTCCACCCCTCTACCAATGGTCAGGCCGAGAGGATGATGCAAACAATGAAGGACGGTCTTAGCTGGATAGCCCAGGGAGACTGGCACACTCGGCTGGCTGCTTTCTTGCTGCAGCAGCATGTCATCCCCCTCTCTGCAACGAGGTGCAGCCCAGCAGAGCTCCTGATGCATGGGAGACTCACCACACCGCTCAATAGACTGCAGCCGGACCTGTCCCTGGAGGAGCCTCAGCAACCTGACTCAGCAAGAGAGGTGAGAGCGTTCCAGCCAGGAGACATGGTCTACACCTGGAGTTACAGTGAAGACCCAACCCGGGTTGCTGCAACGGTGTCTAGCGTAACCAGGCCAGTGTCCTACACGGTGGCCACCTCCGACGGCCGTGAACTACGGCACCACCTGGATCAACTTTGGTGCAGATGGCCAGAGAGGGCCAGAAGCGACCCTGTGACAAGTGCTGCAGGAGACAGCCCCGCAGCCAGTTCCCAATCCTACAATGACTCTGCAACCAGAGGTGAATGACACTACAGGAAGTTTTCTAGTCCCACTAGCATAGTCTGCAGATCTGCAGATCTCTGAAGAAGTCCTCGGGTTCTCCACAAGGAAGAACAAGGACTGGTTTGATGAGAACAATCAAGAGATCCAAGATTTACTGGCGAAAAAGAGATCTGCCTACCAAGCACATCTTGCTCAGCCCTCCTGTCCTGGGAAAAAAGCAACCTTTCGCGCTGCATGTAGCAACCTCCAGCGCAAGCTTCGAGACATTCAGAACGATTGGTGGACCAAGCTTGCAGAGAGAACCCAGCTGTGTGCAGACACTGGTGATTTAAGAGGGTTCTACGAAGCCCTGAAGGCAGTATATGGTCCATCATATCAGGCTCGAGTCCCTTGCGTAGTGCAGACGGCCAAGTGCTCCTCACAGACAAGGCATCCATACTGAACCGGTGGTCAGAGTATTTTCAGGTTCTCTTCAGTGCCAACCGCGTAGTTCAAGATTCAGCAATCCACCTCACCCCACTTCAACCAGTGAAAACAGAGTTGGATGAGATCCCCACCCTAGAAGAGACTGTTAAAGCCATCAAGCAACTGAAAAGTGGCAAGGCAGCAGGAGTTGATGGAATTCCACCAGAGATCTGGAAGCATGGGGGCACAGTACTACATAGCTCACTTCACAAAGTACTTGTCACCTGCTGGGAACAAGGCAAATTACCACAGGACTTTCGCGATGCAATCATCATCACCCTATACAAGAACAAAGGGGAAAAGTCAGACTGCTCCAACTACCAGGGGATAACCCTGCTCTCCATCGCAGGCAAAATCCTTGCCAGAATACTCCTGAACAGACTGGTGCCCACCATTGCAGAAGAACTCCTCCCAGAGAGCCAGTGCGGCTTCAGAGCTAACAGAAGCACTACCGACATGGTATTTGTTCTCAGGCAACTCCAAGAGAAATGCAGGGAACAGAACAAGGCTCTGTATGTGACTTTTGTCGACCTTACCAAAGCCTTCGATACCGTTAGCAGGAAAGGCCTGTGGCAAATCTTGGAACGTTTAGGATGTCCCCCAAGGTTCCTCAGCATGATCATCCAGCTACATGAAGACCAGCGAGGCCAAGTCAGACACTGCAACGACCTCTCGGAGCCCTTCCCAATAGGCACAGGTGTAAAGCAAGGCTGCGTACTCGCGCCAACTCTCTTTACGATCTTCTTTAGCATGATGCTTCAAAGAGCCGCAGTAGATCTAGATGATGACGATGGTGTCTTCATCCGCTATCGCACCGATGGCAGCCTGTTCAACCTGAGGCGACTAAAGGCCCACTCCAAGACGATGGAAAAACTCATCCGAGAGCTACTGTTTGCTGATGATGCTGCACTCGTCTCCCACTCGGTATCAGCTCTGCAGCATATGACGTCCTGCTTTGGAGAGGCTGCCAAGCTATTCGGCCTAGAAGTTAGTCTGAAGAAGACAGAAGTTCTCCACCAGCCTGCACCCCAGGAAGATTATCACCCTCCCTGCATCACTGTGGGTGAATCAGTACTGAAGACAGTCCAGCAGTTCAGCTACCTGGGGTGCATCATCTCCTCAGATGCCAAGATCGACAAGGAGATTGACAACAGGCTGGCAAAGGCAAACCGTGCATTTGGCCGACTGCACAAAAGAGTGTGGA
Organism: Heteronotia binoei; assembly: GCF_032191835.1. NCBI lineage: Eukaryota > Metazoa > Chordata > Lepidosauria > Squamata > Gekkonidae > Heteronotia > Heteronotia binoei. The sequence goes on along the minus strand of NC_083239.1, from coordinate 6,616,794 downwards.
GCAACAAGCATCTGAAAAAAGGCACAAAGATCAATGTTTACAAAGCGGTTGTGATGACAACCCTCATCTACGGCTCTGAATCGTGGGTTTTATACCGTCATCACCTGCGACTCCTCGAGCGCTTTCATCAGCGCTGCCTTCGCACCATCCTCAACATCCACTGGAGTGATTTTGTGACCAACACTGAAGTCCTCAAGTGGGCGGAGGTTACCAGTATCGAGGCACTGCTGCTGAAGACGCAGCTGCGCTGGGCAGGGCATATTTCTAGGATGGAAAACCACCGCCTTCCCAAGATTGCCCTGTATGGCGAACTCTCCACCGGCCATCGAAATAGAGGGGCACCAAAGAAGAGGTACAAGGACTCCTTGAAGAAATCCCTTGGCACCTGTCGCATCAACCATCACCAGTGGTCTGACCTAGCCTCAGATCGCAAAGCATGGAGACACACCATCCACCAGGCTGTCTCTTCCTTTGAGAACGCACGCATAGCTGGTCTTGAGGACAAAAGGAGATTGAGGAAAATCGCACTGCTACAGCACCAACCCTAAATCAGACTTTTTCCTGCAGCCACTGTGGCCGGACCTGCCTGTCCCGCATTGGTCTTGTCAGCCACCAGCGAGCCTGCAGCAGACGTGGACTATTGAACCCTTCTTAAATCTTCGTTCGCGAAGCCAAGCCGAGAGAGAGAGAGAGAGAGAGCATAGAACCAGCTGCATCGCAAGCACAACCAGCAACACCGGACTATTGCTTGTCTACAGAGAACAACGGACTAAGACTTTCACAGTGAGTGCGAGCTCCACCTCATTACCTGCAGGACTATGTTTGCAACCAGGTGCAACCTTGTCTTGGGAGAAGGGTATTGTTTTATTGCGAGCTTCAAGTAAAGACCATTGTTAGAGAGACTCATGCAGCTGCATTCAGACTGGCAGCCCTTGCTGAGCCAGCCAATCAGGTACCATCAGTGGACAGATACTCATGCAAATAAGAGCACTTTTTGTTCCTATTGGTGTGTTTGTACTCTGGGTGTGTGTTCTGTATTGGGTTTGTGTGTATATAGTTGTGGCTTGCTGTGTGTATTACAAACTTGTTATTGTATAAAGAGAGCTATGCTGAAATCACTATAGTATCTGAATGCACAAGTTAACTGTGGCTTGGCTGCATTGCTAGCTTGAGTGACAGTAGAGAAACCATAGGAAAGTACTATAGTATGGAATCCTGCAAGGTGAAGGATCCATAAAATGCAAGACACTCAAGACAAACGAATTCTGCAACATTCAAATCAGATTGTGGGTCTTTGTTAGTTCCCTAATCTGGATCAGAAGCACATTGGAAGGGGGTGAGATTTAATTCTTCCCACCCCTGAACAGTTTTGCTTAATGAAATAGGTATTTGTGTGTGTGTCATTATTGGCCCTTTAAAGGGTATCTGGGATATAACAGCCATATGCAGCCCAGTTTCAGTTTATAAAACTTAGTGAAGGTAAACTCCTTCTCCCCTCTCCTTGTGTTCCAATCCAAACTGAGGCCTTAAGTGAAACTGTGCTGTATAGTAGCGTTGGATTACAGTCTGGGAGACCCAGTTTCGAATCCCAGCTCCACCACAGAAACTTGCCAGATGACCTTGGGCGAGTCATTCCATTTCTAATTCTCACCTGCCTAACAGGGCTGTTGTTGAGAGGATACATGGAGAACAGAAGGCTGTTTTAAGCCACTTTTGTCCCCACTGGGGCATAAATATCTAAATGAATAAATCTGGTGGCTTTGAACCTCAAAAGGCACTGGGAAGATCCAGTTATGGTTATTCGAGCATCATTTTTTGTCCTCCAGATGTAGTTCACTACTTTAACTCTTGTAATACCTTCATTGGAAACCTCCAGTTATATGTAAGGAAGCAGTGAGCGGGAGGTTAACAGTCTCGAACAAAGTTGTTAGACATTCTCCCCAACTACAGCTCCCAGAATTCGTTGTGGAAAACTGTGACAGTTAAGATAGGATAAAACTTATATTTGTTTGTAGCATACATCTGCCCCTGAGCTCTTTTGTTTTATCTGTGATGCTGCTGTTTTGATAGCCCTTCAAACTTGGGAGGTGATATGGGGGTGGGGGTGCATGCACTAGATGTCATCTCCTACAATCCCATGTACACTTTCCTTGGCGTAAGCCCCAGTGAATAAATGGGTCCTGTTTTGGATTGCTCCTCTAATCCAGGGGTCCCCAGCCCCCGGGCCATGGACTGGTACCGGTCCATGGCCTATTAGCAACTGGGCCATGAGTTGTATAATTATTTTATAATATATTACAATGTAATAATAAGAAGGAGGAGGAGGAAGAGGAAGAAGACGACGACATTGGATTTATATCCTGCCCTCCACTCCGAATTTTAGAGCCTCAGAGCAGCTCACAATCTCCTTTTCCTTCCTCCCCCACAACAGACACCCTGTGAAGTAGGTGGGTGGGGCTGAGAGAGCTCTCCCGGAAGCTGCCCTTTCAAGGACAACTCTGTGAGAACTACGGCTGACCCAAGGCCATTCCAGCAACTGCAAGTGGAGGAGTGGGAAAATCAAACCCGATTCTCCCAGATAAGAATCCGCATGCTTAACTACCATACCAAACTAATAGAAATAAAGTGCACAATTGTATCATCCTGAAACCATCCCCCCGCCTCCACCCCTGGTCCGCAGAAAAATTGTCTTACACAAAACCAGTCCCTGGTGCCAAAAAGGCTGGGGACCGCTGCTCTAATCTATGAATTTGCTTCCTAGAAGCTGCTGCCATAGGAGCCCAGGGCTCAGTGGTCCATGAAGTGAGAAGCTTCACAAACGGCACTGCTTGATTAACTTCTCTTTGGATATGAGACATGGAGATTTCTTCTGTGATGTTTGTTTTATTGACAAATATGAAAGCAGAGGAAAGAGGAGCGTCCAGGGAGCAGATCCCCAGAGCACCATTGGGGCAGACCTCCAAGGCTGTACCTTCAACTTCCATTCTCATGACAGAAATTCAGCACTATAATGGGGGTGGGGTGGGGGAGACATAAAAACAAACAGTGAAACATTCCAGACAACCCATCACCTCTGCCAGCCAGCTCCATGTTCTGAACAAACGTCAAGCTTACCTTATCGACGCAAGATGCACACTGCGCAGTTTCATGCATCACAATTTCACCTGCGTCTGAAAACAGACGGAGAAGTTTAAACGGTGACAGCCAAACAAACATTTCAAGTTTCTGCTAATTTTAATCTCTGTAGAAACTTCTGAACATTAAGGATAAACTGGATAAAAAACCCCTTAAGTCATTATGGTTCCACGTGTACCACATTATGTGTGATCATCCCGATGTATACAATCTCCACTTTGTTTGAATTGAACCGTGCACGTAAATTCAGGCTTTGGTATGCTTAATCAGAAAGCCTGCTTGTTCAGTACATGTGTATCCATATAGAATATATGCCAATTGCCCAATCCAGGTCAAATGGTGATTGTTGTAAAGAAGATGATCGCATTGTACATGCCCCCAGTATGTGTAGTAAGAGCACTAAAAATATAATGGCTAAAAGGGTTCACAAGAAGACCGAATTGGTGCTAATTATGTCAGCTCTTTTTATACCCATCCACCCACCTCCATTTCTGTAAAAGACCATATTGGTTAGGGTTGCCAAGTCCAATTCAAGAAATATCTGGGGACTTTGGGGGTGGAGCCAGGAGACATTAGGGATGGAACCAAGATCAAGGCTGTGACAAGCATAATTGAACTCCAAAGGGAGTTCTGGCCATCACATTTAAAAGAACGGCACACCTTTTCAATTCCTTCCTTCCATAGGAAATAATGAAGGATAGGGGCACCTTCTTTTGGGGTTCATAGAATTGGACCATTTTGAAAATTGGGGGGGGGGGGTATTTTGGGGAGAGGCACTAGATGCTATACTGAAAATTTGGTGCCTCTACCCCAAAAAACAGCTCCCCCAGAGCCCCAGATACCTGTGGATCAATTCTCCATGATTTTCTATGGGAATAAATCTCCGTAGGAAATAACAGAGTTCCCAGAAGACATTTCCCTCCCCTCCCCTTGCTTTCTGACGACCCTGAAGCGGGGGGAGGGCCTCCAAACCTGGGGATCCCCTGCCCCCACCTGGGGATTGGCAGCCCTAATATTGGTCCACAGAATCTTTGGCTCAGTTTAGACATCCCATGCAACCACCACTTAATTTAATTTATTATGGTTTGGGTGATTGTCTGAATGCAATTCTTGTGTTACAGTCCAACATGAATTGTGGGTTCCCCTCCATAAAGAAATTGCTTTCTGCTTGGGAGGTTGGAGAGGGACAAAAGTCCCCCAATGTGTATTTTATAGGATTTTTTTCTCTGGGCAGAGAACAGGCTGGGAAGGAAGAAGTCCATCAGTGACTGTCCAGGCTCACCTCAGCTACCTCAAAAGAAATGCTAATGAGTCCAGGGACTGTGGCTCAGTGGTAGAGCATCTGCTTGGGAAGCAGAAGGTCTCAGGTTCAATCCCCGGCATCTCCAAAAAAGGGTCCAGGCAAATAGGTGTGAAAAACCTCAGCTGGAGACCCTGGAGAGCCGCGGCCAGTCTGAGAAGACAATACTGACTTTGATGGACCGAGGGTCTGATTCAGTAGAAGCCAGCTTCATATGTTAGGGGAGGGATGGTGGCTCAGTGGTAGAGCATCTGCTTGGGAAGCAGAAGGTCCCAGGTTCAATCTCCGGCATCTCCAAAAAAGGGTCCAGGCAAATAGGTGTGAAAAACCTCAGCTTGAGACCGCTGCCAGTCTGAGAAGACAATACTGACTTTGATGGACCAAGGGTCTGATTCAGTATAAGGCAGCTTCATATTTTCATATGAGTCTAGCTAGAGACAATGGAAAGGCAAGTCCCCCCCCTCCTTCTCCCCCTTCCTCCTAGAAGATATGCAGGAAGAAAATTCCTAGAGATCTCCAGGAAATGCCTCTTTTTATTATTTTTTTTCAATACAATATTTATTTCAGTATTTCAGTATCAGGTTGCATGACAATTTAAAGTTCATAAAGCAAAAGTAAATTATATCTACATACTCAAAATTGCCACATATCTTACACAAAAATAATACAATAAAAAGAGGAGAGCATGGTTTAACTACGTATCCTTCTTTTGTATAATTAAGAACAACTTAAACTTCCTTAGCCTCTTGGATCGCGCAAGTCTCTTAATTAATCCGCTTTCATTTTGACACAATTAATTTATACTATAATCATCTTAATTTTTACATTTACACATCCATTCATAACATAAATGCCACTTACATATTGTCTGTCTACCTGGTCTTATCAAATTTGACAGTCATAATCTAATCAGTGGGTGAGCTGCCAGAGATAATAAAATCTCCTTGCAACAGAAAGGTGGACTCTTTTCCCGGGATGCTACATTTATGAGCACCCACAGACCTCTTGCAAGCCAGCCCTTAACTATGTGCTCGCCTCCAGAGCTGGGGCAAGTTTCAAGGTAATGGCAACTTAAGAACTTCTTAAAGCTAAAGGGCCTTGTCCTATTTTAACATCTGAGGATTTGCATTTCCCCCATTTATTTTGTATTCCTTTCTCAGTTTGGTGCGGTGCTAAATGTATGCTTGTAAACCATTTTCTTTTAAATAAGTACTTTAAAACTTTTGATGCTGGTCGTGGTGCTCTGTACCACATAGACTTTCACCATCTTAGACAGCCAGTTTGGTGTAGTGGTTACGTGTGCGGACTCTTATCTGGGAGAACTGGGTTTGATTCCCCACTCCTCCACTTGCACCTGCTAGCATAGCCTTGGGTCAGCCATAGCTCTGGCAGAGGTTGTCCTTGAAAGGGCAGCTGCTGTGAGAGCCCTCTCCAGCCCCACTCACCTCACAGGGTGTCTGTTGTGGGGGAGGAAGGGAAAGGAGATTGTGAGCCGCTCTGAGACTCTTCGGAGTGGAGGGCAGGATATAAATCCAATATCTTCATCTACCTCACAGGGTGTCTGTTGTGGGGGAGGAAGGGAAAGGAGATTGTGAGCCGCTCTGAGACTCTTCGGAGTGGAGGGCGGGATATAAATCCAATATCTTCATCTACCTCACAGGGTGTCTGTTGTGTGGGAGGAAGGGAAAGGAGATTGTGAGCCACTCTGAGACTCTTCAGAGTGGACGGCAGGATATAAATCCAATATCTTCATCTACCTCACAGGGTGTCTGTTGTGGGAGAGGAAGGGAAAGGAGATTGTGAGCCGCTCTGGGACTCTTCAGAGTGGAGGGTGGGATATAAATCCAATATTTTCATCTACCTCACAGGGTGTTTGTTGTGGGGGAGGAAGGGAAAGGAGATTGTGAGCCGCTTTGAGACTCTTCGGAGTGGAGGGCGGGATATAAATCCAATATCTTCATCTACCTCACAGGGTGTCTGTTGTTGGGGGGGGGGGAGGAAGGGAAAGGCGATTGTGAGCTGCTCTGAGACTCTTCGGATTGGAGGGTGGGATATAAATCCAATATCTTCTTCAATATCTAAAAGGGACACCAGGAAGGAAGGAAGGTGCAAATGGCTATTCCTCCAGGCGGGGTGCAAGGCAGTAAACTGTCCCCATGGTGACCAGGCGCTGAGCAGCAGGAGACACAGAGGAAAGGTCAGTGGTGGTAGCCGGCTCTTCTGAGAGAGAAAGAAAAGCCCCTTGTGTGGAGAATCACCTAGGAGGGCAAGGAAGAACAGGGGTCTGCAGGCCAGAGCAAGCACGTTCTTTTGCACTTTCTGTTCCTCTATGCATGGTGCCTGTTTCAGATTGACACTGCAGAATGCATAGAGAAGAGTCTGCTTCAACAACCAGAATCCCCGAGGATTCTGGAGGAATTAGGAGGAAGGGGATCAAGAGTCCCTTTCAAGCATGCATATTTGGCCTGTTGGACAAACCTGTGTTAAGTGTCGTGGCATCCACACAGCGACGATTCTGAGTTCCTTTCATTGCTGCTGCTAATCAAGGGGCATCCAAGCAGGGGAAGACCTGGAAAATGGATGATTAGAAGACTGACATCATGTGGATGCTAAAAAAAAACACACAGCTGTCCACTTAAGAAACTAACGGTGCAAATCTAAGGGGCGGGGGAGCTGAAAGAGCTTTGGGAGCAAACTAACCACTATGCCGGTGGAAATGGGATTTGCACCACTCGAACTCCTTCCCCGCCAGCACAAATAGGACTTGCGCCACTCTACGCCCGCCTCAGCGTATGCCTGCCCATGGCTTCTGGCAGAGCGGTGCCACGCCGAGCCAGTGGCAGAACTGGGGCATACGCCACCACTCTGGCGTACGAGGGGGCGGCCCCAGGGGCACGGCCACCATTAGTCGGCTCCCTAAAACCTTTCAGCCGGGGAATGCCCCCCACGAGAGTCACAAAGTTACGACGACAGGAATGCAGGCGTCTCCCAAAGAGACCCATGGATCCCTGCCGCTCCTGGTGCAGCCTCGAAACCCCTCTGGGAGCCGACTAAATGGCACACCAATCCCCGCACGCCCTTGGTGGGATGAGCCCCTTCTGAAGCACCCAGTCGCACCCCCCCCCCCTACAAAGCCTTCCATCTTGGTTCACACAACTCTTTAGGTAGGGCAGGGCATGCTAGGGTTGCCAATCCCCAGGTGGGGCAGGGGATCCCCTGGTTTGGAGGCCCTCCCCCCGCTTCAGGGTCGTCAGAAGGCAGGGGGAGGGGAGGGAAATATCTGCTGGGAAATTATGGAGAATTGATCCGCGGGTATCCCCTCGCCTGCTTGCCATTGGCACAAGTCTCTGACAATGGTTTGAGCTTTTGCTACTTCTTAGACTTTCGTTGTTGTTGGCACCGAAGGAACAAACTGATTTTTTCTTTCCCTGTCTCACCTCCTCTCCGTGGCTAGCAAACACCATAATTGGTATTTTTCTTTCTTTTTGAAGTATTCTACTTTTTTCTTGTTAAAGAACACTGAAATGTGATTTAAAACACTGTATCTCTAGCTGAAGGGCGTGGAAAAGAGAGGAGGTGGAAAGTGAAAACCCTGTGCTACAAGAGTGGAAAGACGTCGAGTTAGAAAGTAAATTTCTTGAAACTTGCCTAAAACAAAGACTCATTTAAAACATTGTGTGTAAAGATTGCTACGTGTTGTGGAGATCGGATGGGAGAAAATATATAATGTTATAGAAGATCTGATTTATATTAAGGATTAGGTAGACTATTTTTTTGGACTAAGAGCTGTAGAAAAGTGAATAGTTCATTAAATGACTGAGTTTGATCAATATAATATAAGTAACTTGGAAGAAGAAATTTAAAGACTAGAAAGACCAGAAAGACAAAAAGGGAGAAAAACGGACAAAGAAGAAGAGGAAGAAAGGGGAAACAGAAGGACTGAAGGAAGAAAGAAGAAAGAGAGGGAAAGCAAGGAATTGAATGCTGTTAGTCTATCACTGTATAATTTACAAAAGTGTGTGAATGTGTGTGGGTCTAAGTAAAAGTGTATGGTTAATGAGAAAGGATTAGGATGGAGAATGAATGAAGAAGTGAATGTATGTAGTCTGCAAGAGGTAGTGAGTGGAGTGTTTGAAAGGGTTAAGTGGTGCAAAAGGAAGGCAAATAATGAATAATTATTGAAATCAGTTGAACATGAACCATTATTGCTTGGGGAAGAAATTGATTTAGACTAGTTGGTAAAGGGATACTAAATCTCTGTATTGGTGTCTTCATTCTATATTATTATATGATCATTTGAATTTCTCCTGCTTAACTCAATGATAGAGGGAATCAAGTGGTTGCAGGATGCTCTCAAAGTATTTCAGTCATCTTTTGAAGATTCTTTAATGGGGGCATTAAATCAGATGCAGAACAATTTAATGGAACAAATAGGGGGATTAAAATTTTAGCTTGATGGATTAGAAAATGGATTGAAGGACATAAAAACGGATATGACAAAGTTGACGCAAACCAAAAATTCTATTGATACAAAACAAATACTAAAGGAGCAAGGTACAGGTGACTTGGAAATTAAACAGGAAGAATCAGAGACCAGGATTACTAGATCAGACATGTATAAGGTAAAATATACTTCAAGATTTTTAAGCATATCAGAAGAAATAAATGGGGACTGTCTTTTTATAGGGTTTTCAAGGCAAGAGATGTACAGAGGTAGTTTGCCATTGCCTGCGGCTCCCTTGCTGGCCTCCCGTCCAGGTATGAGCCAGAGCTGGCCCTGGTTAATTGTTTAGCTGAAATCTGGACAGCCTGGGTTATATAGGTCGGGGTGTTTTGAGGGGTTCCAAATAGGGTTGCCAAGTCCAATTTAAAAAAATATCTGGGGACTTTGGGGGTGGAGCCAGGGGACTTTCGGGGTGGAGCCAAGATCAAGGCTGTGACAAGCATCATTGAACTCCAAAGGGAGTTCTGGCCATCACATTTAAAGGGACGGCACACCTTTTCAATGCCTTCCTTCCATAGGAAATAATGAAGGATAGGGGCACCTTCTTTTTGGGCTCGTAGAATTGGACCTCCTGGTCCAATCATTTTGAAACTTGGGGGGTATTTTGGGGAGAGGCACTAGATGCTGTACTGAAAATGTGGCGCCTCTACCTCAAAATACAGCCCCCCCAGAGCCCCAGATACCCGCGGATCAATCCTCCATTATTTTCTATGGGAATAAATTTCCATAAGGAATAACAGAGTTCCCAGCAGACATCCCCCTCCCTTCCCCCCACTTTCTGACGACCCTGAAGCGGGGGGAGGGCCTCCAAACCGGGGGATCCCCTGCCCCCACCTGGGGATTGGCAACCCTAGTTCCAAAGCACCACAGCACCTGCCTCCTTTCCATTCCCATACTATTCATTTCCATTTTATCTGGAAGACAGTCCCTTTCCGTCATTGGCCCTTAATCGTACTTTTTATCCCAGATAGCTTCAGGTTTGTATGGATCCAATGTGGGGGGGGGCGGGTGCAATCTTCTTGGAAGTATTTTATTGGTAGCATGCTTTAATTTTTTTTTTTTCAGAAGAACAAATGATTTGATGGGCACATTCAGATTAGATTGGGATCCACCACATCTTCTGTAACAAGCCTGATCAGCCACCGGGATAGCAAGTGGAGGGAGCAGATTCTGTGCTACCTAGGGTTGCCAATCCCCAGGTGAGGGCAGGGGATCCCCCGGATTGGAGACCCTCCCCCGCTTCAGGGTCGTCAGAAAGCGGGGGGAGGGGAGGGAAATGTCTGCTGGGAACTCTGTTATTCCCTATGGAGATTCATTCCCATAGAAAATCATGGAGAATTGATCCGCATATCTGGGGCTCTGGGGGGGCTGTTTTTTGGCGTAGAGGCACCAAATTTTCAGTATAACATCTAGTGCTTCTTCCCCAAAATACCCCCCCCCCAAGTTTCAAAAAGATTGGACCAGGGGGTCCAATTTTATGAGCCCCAAAAGAAGGTGCCCCTATCCTTCATTATTTCCTATGGAAGGAAGGAATTGAAAAGGTGTGCCGTCCCTTTCAATGTGATGGCCAGAACTCCCTTTGGAGTTCAATTGTGCTTGTCACAGCCTTGATCTTGGCTCCACCCCTAATGTCTCCTGGCTCCACCCCCCAAAGTCCCCAGATATTTCTTGAATTGGACTTGGCAACCCTAGCGCTACCAGTCGCTCTAAAGGAATTGTCGCAGAATTGCAGGAGGGAATTCAAAGGGAGCCCACCTGAGTTTGATCTGTGAAAGGAAACCCAGGCAGCTTTGTTCAGGAAACAGTTTGCATTGACTGCCTCTGCTGCCCACATGGAAGGGAATGTGTAAGTACCTGAGAGTCTCAGCTTTTCACACATCACGTTTGATTGATTCCATCCTATCAGGGTTTTTTTGTTATGCCACACTATGCACTTAGATGTGGGACATTCTGTCCCGAAGCTTGTTGGATGTGCAGGCCTTTCCCCTGCGTATAAGCATTCACAAACCATCCAACAGCTGATATCGGGTTATAGCAACAGATACTATCTCTGTGAATTAACTTATACTGCTCAAAGATTAAATACTGGTGACCTATTGGCCATATCAGAGCTGAATTTATGTTTGAGCAAGCATTGTCCGATTTGTTGGTACATTGTATTTGGAATTTCCCAACATTTAAACGGTTCCTCTTTCATTGGGGAATCATTTACTTTCAATACATTTACTTTCCAAGGTTTTGCAAGAACATGTCTTAGCAAAGAAAACTCAGTTAGGGTCAAATGCTGCTATCCTCTATATTGGCACAAGCAGTCTCTCAACCCAGTGAAAGTGGAAATTGAATGTTACAAGCACTTTGGTACAAGCACTTTTTGTCTTTCAAGTATGGAGTTTGGACTTTAAGTGTAGGAATTCACGACTCAGGATTGAGGTTCTTCGCACCAGTCTCTGTCTTGACTGACAGTGCTCATTTATTTTATACATTCTTCTTTACACAATCACTTACTAGAAGTATGCAGAATAAGGAGACATGGGGATTTGATCCCACAGGGTTTCCACGTGTGGTGGCGTTAAAGGCCCAGTTTAATTCCAAACGTGGACTGCAGTGCCCCCTGCTGTTCATGCCAAGATAATACAACATCAAATTTATCTCCAGTATTTTGGGGATCTGGGGTGGGAGGTGGGGTGGCACTATCTCATCAGAAATATCCCAGTGTGTGTTATTAGACACCTTATCAGGGTTTGGGACTCAAAGAAGAAGTAGTAGTAACTACATAGGGTTGCCAAGTCCAATTCAAGAAATATCTGGGGACTTTGGGGGTGGAGCCAGGAGACATTAGGGGTGGAGCCAAGATCAAGGCTGCGACAAGCATCGTTGAACTCCAAAGGGAGTTCTGGCTATCACATTTAAAGGGACAGCACACCTTTTCAATTCCTTCCTTCCATAGGAAATAATGAAAGATAGGGGCACCTTCTTTTGGGGCTCACAGAATTGGACCCCCTGGTCCAATCTTTTTGAAACTTGGGGAGAGGCACTAGATGCTATACTGAAAATTTGGTGCCTCTACCCCAAAAAACAGCCCCCACAGAGCTCCATATACCCGCGGATCAATTCTCCATGATTTTCTATGGGAATAAATCTCCATAGGGAATAATAGAGTTCCCAGCAGACATTCCCCTCCCCTCCTCCCGCTTTCTGATGACCCTGAAGCGGGGGGAGGGCCTCCAAACCGGGGGATCCCCTGCCCCCACCTGGGGATTGGCAACCCTATGACTACATTATAGTGAACCACTGTTAACTTACTTTCCAGGGGGGTGGGAAAGACAGCCTTTCTTTTTTAAAATAAATATAAATATATATATATATATATATATATATATATATATATATATATATATATATATATATATCTGGGACAGCTGGTGGTACCCTAGAACAGAAAAAACATAAAGTGTGCAAATGGCACTGAGGAGCTTGATTTCCAGGCCTCAGACAGCAAAAGTCCTTAACTTCTAAAGAGGGACTTGGCAGAACATTTTCGTGTTTCTCCTTGGGAAAAGGGTTACTAATTAACCAGGGAAAAATCTCCCCAGGTCTACAGGTTGCCAGGTCCCACCCCACCGCCCCCCCCAGCCTCTGGCAGGGGATGGGGATGGGGGTTAATGTTGCCAGATCCAGGCTTGGAAATTTCTGGAGATTTGGGAATGCAGCCTGGGAAGGACTGGGACCTCAGTGGGATACGATACCCTCCAAAGCATCTATTTTCCTCAGGGGAACTGATCTCAGTAATTTGGAAACGAGCTGCAGTTCTGTAATCCTCAATATACCCCTGGCAGATAAAGAACAGCCGTCATAGATAACTGTGTCACCACAATGCAAGCCTGATACATGAGCACAGAAGAGTCCAAAGTGGTACTCTGCTTTTGACCAGGGTTACGGTTTATATTAATTGACCCGAATCCTTTGCCTTAACAGTTGCCTCATTCACAGAAACAGAGGAGGCGTGGTTTTTTGTTTAATCGTACAGGGCTTTGTTCAGAAGCATCATACAGCTGACTCCCCATTGCAGGGAGTTTTTACCTAAAATGGGAGTTTTTAACTTCCATGCCCTGTTTGAGTGAAGGAGGCATCTATGGAGACTAGTTAGCCCTTTGCTCTGATCCACTAGGGCTCTGCCTACGCTTACACAAAGTTATCTTCTACTAAGATAAGTTATCTTCTACTAAGCTATCTTTAGTTTTTCTAGGTCAGTATAGTCCACTTGGACTGATAGTGGCTCTCTAGGGTCTTTGGCACAATGCTCCCAATTGACCCTTTTTTTTTTAACCCAGGCCCTTCTGCATGCAAAAGGGATGCTCTACCATTGCACGGAAAGGAGTCCCATGGCACAGAGCAGTCAGCTGCAGCGCTGCAGTCCAAGCTCCGCTCACGACCTGAGTTTGGCCTGAAGCTGGCTCCAGGTAGCCGGCTCCAGGTTGACTCAGCCTTCCATCCTTCCGAGGTCGGTCAAATGAGTACTCAGCTTGCTGCGGGGGAAAGCGTAGGTGTCTGGGGAAGGCAATGGCAAACCACCCCGTAAAAAGTCTGCCGTGAAAATGTCATGATGCAATTTCCCCTCAGAGTTGGAAACGACTGCTGCTTGCACAGCGACCTTTCCTTTTTCACCATTGCACGATGCCCCCTTCCGTGTCATCCTTTTAGTGGTTTAGCTCGCCTGATATACCTCCCCCTCGTCACAAATCTGCACCGAAAAGGATGCTAGGGATTGAACCTGGGACCTTCTGCTGAGAATTCATTGCTTGCTTTAATTCACCATGAATTAATGGCAGAGACCATCACAGCAGCAACGAAGCAGCAACGAAGCACCCACGTGTGGGTTTTCCTACACAGTCTCATTGGCTATCTATTTGTGCCACCCGAGAACTTCTTGCTAGATTTTTTTTAAAACAAGTAGCATTACAGCAATTAGAGATGCCAAGTCCAATTCAAGAAATATCTGGGGACTTTGGGGGTGGAGCCAGGAGACTTTGGGGGTGGAGCCAAGATCAAGGCTGTGACAAGCATCATTGAACTCCAAAGGGAGTTCTGGCCATCACATTGAAAGGGACGGCACACCTTTTCAATGCCTTCCTTCCATAGGAAATCATGAAGGATAGGGGCACCTCCTTTGGAGGCTCATAGAATTGGACCCCCTGGTCCAATCTTCTTGAAACTTGGGGGATATTTTGAGTAGAGGCACTAGATGCTATACTAAAAACTTGGTGCATCTACCCCAAAAAACAGCCCCCCCAGAGCCCCAGATACCCACAGATCAAGTCTCCGTGATTTTCTATGGGAATAAATCTCCATAGGGAATAATAGAGTTCCCAGCAGACATTGTCTTCCCCTCCCCCCGCTTTCTGACGACCCTGAAGCGGGGGGAGGGCCTCCAAACCGAGGGATCCCCTGCCCCCACCTGGGGATTGGCAACCCTAACAGCAATACAGCAAGTGGGGTTTTTTTTCAAGCTGGCAATAAGCACTTTGTTGGTAGAGCAGTGAAAATGGCCGCCGTGAGGGGCAAGAGCAGTAAAAGAGTGCCAGCGTGGGCGGGAGGTTTGGAAACATGCACCTCTCTCTCCATCCAGATAGTGCGCACTGCAATCTGGAAAGATCACAGCAAGGCAGATGTAGGAGAGACTGGAGCAAAGCAGGAGAAAACCTGGACCGCTGGAGGATAACATCATGGTAATGCTTTGAAACACTCTGCTCTGGTTTGGAAGCCAGGACAGAGCCAAACAGCTATGTGACTATATGAGCTGTGTGCACTGGCACCATTTTCCAGGCATGGAAGTTCACCTGGCGTTTCAAGCTACACGTAAGTAGCACATTCGCTCTTAGACAGAGATAGCATTGCAATGCTTCAGAATGGAAAAGCTTCCCTGTATGGTTGGCACAAAGAAAACCAGGAGAGGCAAAAATGAAAATCTAATCCTACAAGACATTGGAGAATCTTCCAGCTGCCACATAACTCTGTTCCGTTTTGTTTAATAGGCATGTGTCAGTTTACTAACCAAGACAGAGGAGACCTGCCAGGGAAAAAGGTTGGCCAATTTCCTATGCATGCTCAGCCAAACCTTGCCCTTTACAAAAACCTGCTTGGGGATATACATGGAGCTCCACCTCCTAGTGAGGTTTCTGCAGCTCCCATTGGCTGGCTGAATGGCTTTAAATGACAAGTGAAATGTCTGCGTTCAGCCAGTTGGAGGGAGAAACAACAGGATGAAGACGTTTGGTTGTTTGCTGGCTCTGTGTCTGTGGAGCCTTGCTTCAGGTAAGTTTCTGTTGCAATGACATGTGGCAGGCAGGTAAAAATCCCACGTAGTGCTTTCGTGTTTGCATTCCTTGCTGCTGGCGCTGCCCCAGAGTCTTCAGTGTGTCAGTTCATTGGCTGTGCTGCTGGAAGCATTAAGGTAATGTAGGGCTGCTGGCTGACAATTCTAGCAATAGTGACAGCCGGGTACCTTGCAGGCTGGATGCTGTGTTTGGGGGATGGGAAGGCTTTGGTTGATCATCTACTTGGCATGCAGAAGATCCTAGGTTCAGTCTATCACTTCCCATATATCTTCAGTGAAAAAGATGAGTTAAGAGATTTATGTGAAATGCCTCTACTTGAAACTCTGGCCACGATAGCTGGGAGGTTTGACTTGTGTGTAAGGCAACCTGGTGTGTACTTTAGAGAGAAGGTTGTTGAGATTGATGGGTTCAACTGTCTTGTAGTCGTGAATGCATTTTGAGCAGTTTGCCTAGGAAGGCTGGAGAGAGGAGGAGGGGAATATTTTGCGGACCTTATGCTTATGCTCATTTTGATGCTTTCATTCTGCTTTGTATAAAACTAAACAGTGATACAGTAGATTGTGCGGTCAATTTGGATGTGAGAGTTGGCTTTTTGTACAGTGTGATATTATGGCTAAAGTAGTAGAGCTGTTTGCTGCTTGCTGATGATCGTACTGCTACAGCACCAACCCCAAATCAGACTTTTCCCTGCAGCCACTGTGGCCGGACCTGCCTGTCCCGCATTGGTCTTGTCAGCCACCAGCGAGCCTGTAGCAGACGTGGACTACTGCACCCTTCTTAAATCTTCGTTCGCGAAGTCAAGCCGAGAGAGAGAGAGAGAGAGGGTGTTTTCACACTGACCTTTATCGGCAGCGACGCCCCTCTTCAGCGCGCAGGATCTGCCCGGATTTCGCACCAATTGCCGCGGAGCACCCGGAAGAGCCGGAAAGTCCCGCGGCTTTTGCGGCGCAAATGGAAACCGCCAAAAACCAGTTTCCATTTGCGCCGCAAAAGCCGCGGGACTTTCCGGCTCTTCCGGGTGCTCCGCGGCAATTGGTGCGAAATCCGGGCAGATCCTGGGCGCTGAAGAGGGGCGTCGCTGCTGATTAAGGTCAGTGCGAAAACGCCCAGAGAGAGAGAGAGTAGAGCAGGATCTGTGATGTCCAAGTTAGAGTCTTTGCTCTGCCATGAAGGCATGTTTGGGTAATTTTAGGCAGTAACATGAACTGAACCCAAGGAACATCATAAGATTGTTGGGCTGATCAAATGTAGCAAAGGAGAATAATTACCATTTTCGCACACAGCTTACCTCGCAGACAATCCTGTTCCCTCCGCAGCGTCCGGTTGGATTTCGCACCATCTGCGCCGGAGTTACAGGAAGTGCCGCGGCTTTTGCGTAGCAAACGTAAACCGCTAAAACCCAGTTTACGTTTGCTACGCAGAAGCTGCGGCACTTCCTGTAACTCCGGCGCAGATGGTGGGAAATCTGACCGGACGCTGCGGAGGGAACAGGATTGTGACTGCGAGGTAAGCTGTGTGTGAAAACGGTAAATGTAAGCCACTTTGGTTCCTCATTGGGAAGAAAGGTGTATATAAAGGAATTAAATAAGTAAATTCCTGGTGCTGCTGTTAGAGGCATGGGAGCAGAGGGCAGTAAAGAAAAAGTTGTCAATGATGATGGTCCAGCCTTGCTTCCATGCTGAAATGCCATTTATGTAAGTACTTGTGTGTGGCTTGTAATGATCAACGATCTTGTGTGCTTGTGACTAGGCCCAGCACTTAGAAATGCTTGCACTTCTGCTTTTTGTCTTTTGTTTTTTGATCTGGGAATTAGCACATTACAAATGAATAGCTGTATGGTGTAGCCAGTTTGGAGAGCCAGTTTGGTGTAGTGGTTAAGTGTGCGGACTCTTATCTGGGAGAACCGGGTTTGATTCCCCACTCCTCCACTTGCACCTGCTGGAATGGCCTTGGGTCAGCCATAGCTCTGGCAGAGGTTGTCCTTGAAAGGGCAGCTGCTGTGAGAGCCCTCTCAGCCCCACCCACCTCACAGGGTGTCTGTTGTGGGGGAGGAAGGGAAAGGAGATTGTGAGCCGCTCTGAGACTCTTCAGAGTGGAGGGTGGGATATAAATCCAATATCTTCATCTACCTCACAGGGTGTCTGTTGTGGGGGAGGAAGGGAAAGGAGATTGTGAGCTGCTCTGAGACTCTTCGGAGTGGAGGGCGGGATATAAATCCAATATCTTCTTCTTCTTCTTATGCTTATAGCAGGTCATATATTTGTAATATGTTCTTCGATGTGCTAAATTCTTCAATGTGCGAAATAGTTTGGCAATCTAGTATGGGGCATGTAGTGTTGAATAGAAGATGTCCCACCAGAGAAGGACATTAATATCTCTCTGTTCTTATGATCTGAGCTGGAAGCTGTTTGGTCTTGAAGTGTGAAGCCTGTACTGTAACTTCAGAAGGCATTTAGGGAGGAAATCTCTGTCAATAGCTAACTGTTCAGAGAAAGCAAAACTCTGAAGACCACGTCTGGAAGACAGCAGCAGGGGAGGGCCTTTGCCTCAGTGTCCAACATTCAGGATGCAGGACTACTGGAATCACCAAATTTTTTTTCTACGCTTTTCCGACGTGAAGGGTTCTGCCTAGCTCGGTTGTGGCTCTGTGTCCTGAACGGTGGGTGTGAGGAAGAAATCTAACAGGTGCCACAGTTTCGCCTGGCCTAGAAATACAGCAGTGAGGTATGCTGCACCTGTTGAATTTCTGTCTGTCATGCTGCTGTTCAAAGCACAGAGCCTAACTAGTACTGAGTAAGGTAGTATGAAGCCGTGACACTTGCTTTGCCAAAAAAAAAAAGTGGGGAAACTTGCCATATTTAAGCAAGTTTTGAACCTGTACTCTGTTCCTTTTTGAAGAGTAAGTATTGCTTATTTATTCAACCAGGTCAGTATGCCCTCTTTGCACCCTGATGGGGACCTAAAGAGGCTTACAGCATTCCTTTGTTCCCGCTTCCATTTTTTCCCCTCACAACAGCCCTGTGAGGTAGGCTGGGCTGAGAGAGTCCAACCGGCCCACAGTCACCCATTGAGCTTCTGTGGCAGAGTGGGGGGGATTTAAACCTGGTCCTTGTCTGGGGAAGGCAATGGCAAACCACCCCGTCAAAAGTCTGCCGTGAAAACGATGTGAAAGAAACGTCACCCCAGAGTCGGAAACGACTGGTGCTTGCACAGGGGACCTTTCCTTTCCCTTGCCTGATGCTCTAAAAACCCAAGGCCCTACTGGCTGTCTGTGTTCTGTGTCTCTCTGCCACACACCACCAGCTGCCTCCAGCTGCCTGCTTCTTTGCCTGTGGGATTGCTGTGGTGAGCTATCCTTCTGGGCACGGTAGTGAGGCTAGACCATAATTTGAACTGCGCTGCTGACACTGAGATGGCCTTGATAATTTAACACCCACACACGTCGATAGATCCCAAGATGTGTTTAAGTGCAGAGGGCTTGAAACTGCTCGGTGAGTTCGCCTACATTTTGTAGAGGCTGCCAGCGGAGAGTTCTGTTCCAGCTGTGTCTTTGGAGGCAAAGGCAGATAAACGCGTTACCGGCCACAGCGCTCCTTTGCGTGACCACAGAAACTTGAAGCCTACACTCGCGCAGTTGGACTCGCCACGCTAGATGCAGTCCACTTGCCATACACCCAACATCTGCGCAGTAAAGTTACCAGTCTCGCTCTCTGCCAGCAGAGATCAGAGCGCGAGACTAAGGCTGCATCCGTGTGTCGTTTGTAATTGCGCTGTTATTGCGCCATAGCAGTGATACGCAAATGGACCGGCTTGTCTGCGCACAGGATAATCCAGTTGCACGCACTGACACTTGCTATGATGCCATATCCAACGATCTGCTGATGCAGCCTAGATCAAGTGGATTTTGAATGTGCTTCACATGAAGCTGCCTTCTACTGAATCAGACCCTCCTTGGTCCATCAAAGTCAGTCTTGTCTACTCAGACTGGCAGCGGCTCTCCAGGGTCTCAAGCTGAGGTTTTTCACACCTATTTGCCTGGACCCTTTTAGTTGGAGATGCCGGGGATTGAACCTGAGACCTTCTGCTTCCCAAGCAGATGCTCTACCACTGAGCCACAGCCCCATTCATGGCTCTCCAGGGTCTCAAGCTGAGGTTTTTCACACCTATTTGCCTGGACCCTTTTTTTGGAGATGCCAGGGATTGAACCTGGGACCTTCTGCTTCCCAAGCAGATGCTCTACCACTGAGCCACCATCCCTCCACTGCTCTCCAGGGTCTCAAGCTGAGGTTTTTCACACCTATTTGCCTGGACCCTTTTAGTTGGAGATGCCGGGGATTGAACCTGGGACCTTCTGCTTCCCAAGCAGATGCTCTGCCACTGAGCCACCATCCCTCCCCTGCTCTCCAGGGTTTCCAGCTGAGGTTTTTCACACCTATTTGCCTGGACCCTTTTAGTTGGAGATGCCAGGGATTGAACCTGGGACCTTCTGCTTCCCTGGGACCTTCTGCAGATGCTCTACCACTGAGCCACCGTCCCTCCCCCATTTCTTAAAGTTCATACAAGTGGAAATCTTACCTACAAGGGGGGGGGGGATTTTTGTCTAGCTTTCTTCCTGATGTGCTGGTTTTCTGTGTGCAGGGAATAGCTTTGTATGGGGGGGGACCTTTTATGATATGCGCTTTGCCTCTGTAGTTGGAAACAAAACAGCCCCATATATAGGATAACTATCTGCCGGTTTTGACTACCGCTCGGAATGGTTAGAGCGTGGCAGCTTCCGCCAGTCACCGGAAAGAACCAAGGTGTAATATCTCACATCGTAGCACAATGCTGAGCAAATTCCCCCCCGCCCCCCGCCCCCAATTGATATATGAAATGCTTGCCTGCTCCCTAGTCAGTGTTGCTCGTTGGCACATTTAGGATTGCTAGCAATTAACGACTTGTGAGTGATTTCCTACACACTATGGCAGCAGTACATCCGTCATGGGAACAACTGCAAAATGTGCTTTAACAACTTGCATAATAGTTGCATCAAATAGGTAGCCTGATTTTTGGTTTTGGTTTTACAGTGGTAGCATTTAAAAAAAATGTACTGGATGTTTTCCAGATTTTAACTCTGCACAAGGTTTGCTCACTTACATCAAGCAAGCACATGTAGGACCACTGAGCAGTTTTTTCCTACGGAAATTTTTGCAGGTGTGGTAGTGGGAAAAGCATGTACACACACACACACACACACAGAGTTGGGTTTGGACCATACAAATGGCTAGCAGTGCCTCTGGGGCTGGAGTCTCTCCTTTTTGTGTGGCTTTTTGTGCGTACTTTTGATGTGAAAGTAATAACACCTTGTGGTTCTTCCAGTTTTGCAAACCTGTCGGAGCTGCTGCTAGATCTTCTGCTGATGCTGAATGTTCACATTGGCTGGTTCATACAGAGGAAGCGAGGGTTTTTAAAATTCTTGAAAGACTGGCTCTCTCCCCATATAGACCTGCTTCCCAACGCTACTCAAACCAGTAATTCTTTGGAGTTTTTTTTTTCTTCTGGGAGGTTACTTGTTTCTGTGAGAGAAACTGCCCTTTTGGTGGTGGCTCCCATCCTCTGGGCTGTCCTTCCAGAAGAGATTGATAAAACTCCTTCTCTAATAAGATTCTGCACATCGTTCTAAGCAGTCAGTAGGCATTGCTGGCTGCTTGTATAGAGGGTATATGACTCCAAAAAAATTAGCAGCGATGAACAACAAGATGCCAGATAGGTGTTGGAAATGTAAAAAGCACGAAGGTTCTTTCTACCATACGTGGTGGACTTGTGAAAGGGCTAAAATGTTTTGGCAAATGATTCAGCAAGAGATTTCTAAGATTTTGGGATATGAATTCAATAAAGTGGCAGAGACTTTTCTGCTGGGATTACAAATGGAAAAATTTCCAAAAGAAGACAGAACTTTAATATGGTACTTGCTCTCAGCTGCTAGGACATTGTATGCGCAGCTGTGGAAGCAAGAATAAATACCAGAGAAATGGGATTGGATTACAAAAGTTATGTCATGGAGTGAAATGGACAAATTAACAAGAAAACTAAGAGACTATGATTTGGAACTTTTTAAGTTGGAGTGGAAGAAATTCGGAAGATACGTAGAAAAAGAGTGGAAAATAAAAGGACATTGGACAATCTTTGATAATGATTAAGGTTTTTAAAATAAGAATATAACTTTTGGGGGTTTTTTAACAGTTAAGGGTACCTTTAATATTTGTTTCCTTTAAGTAAATAACACTGGCGGGGGTCAAGTAACGGGGGGAAGGGGTGGGGAAAAAGTAAGATATGGGGTAGAAAGTTTTTTCTTTTACTTTTAAGTTTTTATAAGTCGTAGATATAGTTTTGCTACCATATGTTACTAATAAAAATTGTTTATTCAAGAAGTAGGCATTGCTGGCTGCTGTCAGTTGTGGTGGCTTCTCGAGAGAGTATTTGTGTGTTCCACTGTTTCTGGTTTGCTGCTTCCCGACCTAGCAAATTTGTACAGCTCCTGATCCGAGCTGAACTTCTATATCTGTTTAGTTGTTGCTGTGTATTTTAACATGATGTGTTTTTCTATTTTAAGAAAGCCCAGTTGGTCCATGAGTAACGTTTAGAATGAGTACAGTGTGGAGGGGATACTCCCGTTTATACCAAGTGTGCTTTGGGGGTGGTCCTGCGGGGACAATCCCGACGTGGAAGCAGCCTGTGTCCAATTGAACAGGTTGCACGCCATGCAGACTTGCCTTAATGGAATGGGAAGAGTCTTCAGACTTCTCATGGCCTCTGGCTTGTCTGCAATACGGGCTTGTGCTTTGGAGTGCACTGTGCCTGCCCTACTTGTGCTGACGTAGCAAACAAAATGTATCTCTGTCATAGGGTTGCCAAGTCCAATTCAGGAAATATCTGGGGAGTTTGGGGGTGGAGCCAGGAGACTTTGGGGGTGGAGCCAGGAGACATTGGGGTGGAGCCAAGATCAAGGCTGTGACAAGCATAATTGAACTCCGAAGAAAGTTCTGGCCATCACATTGAAAGGGACGGCACACCTTTTCAATGCCTTCCTTCCATAGGAAATAATGGATAGGGGCACCTTCTTTTGGGGCTCATAGAATTGGACCCCCTGGTCCAATCGTTTTGAAACTTGGGGGGTATTTTGGGGAGAAGCACTAGATACTATACTGAAAATTTGGTGCCTCTGCCCTAAAAAACAGCCCCCCCCACGAGCCCCAGATACCAATTCTCCATGATTTTCTATGGGAATAAATCTCCATAGGGAATAATAGAGTCCCCAGCAGACATTTCCCTCCCCTCCCCCCCCCCCGCTTTCTGACAACCCTGAAGCAGGGGGAGGGCCTCTAAACCGGGGGATCCCCTGCCCCCACCTGGGGATTGGCAACCCTACTCTGTCATATTATACCTGCCTTTAGTACTGGTTGCAGCAGTCCAATGTGAGACAGGGCTGGAGAGTGTTTGCGCTCAGAAATTGTTGTGATCCTGTAGCCCCACGCATCTGTCAAGATGAAAACGGGAATGCATGTTGACCCCCTTCCTTGTATATCTCTGAAGTCTCCTTTTGCCATTTGTATTCATTTATTCCACAGCAGCTGGCTCTGAATTGTTATAGAAGCCAAAAAGGTATTCCCCCCTTTAGGTTAACAACGACCTTTAAAAAAATTAATGGTCCACCTTCGTGCAGTGGTTAGTGTTGGACTAGGATCTGGGAGACCCAGATTTGAATCCCCACTCTCCCATGGAAGCTTCCTGGATTATATTGGACCCAGTTACACTCCCAGCCTAACCTATCTCGAAGGGTTGTTGTGAGTATAAAAATGGAGACTAGGAGAACGCTGTAAGCTGCTGTGGGTGAAAGTGGAGCATAAATGAAATAATTAATAAGAATCAATTGGCCATTATCAGTTTATAACGAGCATTAGTTTATGTTTCTATGTGTGTTCCTTGTAGACAGAGGATGTGCAGAAAGATTTAATTTCTAGAGGGCTGGCATGGGAATCAGGTGCTGAATAATGGCAGCTCTACCACCCCATATTAGTACAATTTTAGTAAGTACATTCCCCAAAAGCTACATAAGAAGAACATAAGAGAAGCCATGTTGGATCAGGCCAATGGCCCATCCAGTCCAACACTCTGTGTCACACAGTGGCAAAAAATTTTATATATACACACACACTGTGGCTAATAGCCACTGATGGACCTGTGCTCCATATTTTTATCTAAACCCCTCTTGAAGGTGGCTATGCTTGTGGCCGCCACCACCTCCTGTGGCAGTGAATTCCACATGTTACGTTGGACATACCAGAGATGGGGAAATAAGGGTTCTTCTGGAAAAATGGGGACATCTGGTATACATACGGGATCCTTCTCTAAACAGTGCCCAAATTGGGATGTTTTGGCTACATAGTCAGCAAAACAAAAATATAAAGGCTGAAAATTATAATTGCTGAGCTGTGATTTGTTGCACTAGATGAACATATGAAGCTGCCTTATACTGAATCAGACCCTTGGTCCATCAAAGTCAGTATTGTCTTCTCAGACTGGCAGCAGCTCTCCAGGGTCTCAAGCTGAGGTTTTTCACACCTATTTGCCTGGACCCTTTTTTGGAGATGCCAGGGATTGAACCTGGGACCTTCTGCTTCCCAAGCAGATGCTCTACCAATGAGCCACCGTCCCTCCCAACCAGATGGCTGGCTGGTGCTTGCCCAGACTAGAGACCTGGCTTGTTGCTGTAGAGGAGACCTGTGGCAAAGCATATAAGCGGGCTGGGAAAAACGCTAGGGTTGCCAAGTCCAATTTAAGAAATATCTGGGGACTTTGGGGGTGGAGCCAGGAGACAT
This sequence comes from Heteronotia binoei, assembly GCF_032191835.1. Taxonomy (NCBI): domain Eukaryota; kingdom Metazoa; phylum Chordata; class Lepidosauria; order Squamata; family Gekkonidae; genus Heteronotia; species Heteronotia binoei. The sequence continues at coordinate 6,592,662 of NC_083239.1, read as the reverse complement.
TGGGGGCAGAGCCAAGAGCAAGGGTGTGACAAGCATAATTGAACTCCAAAGGGAGTGCTGGCCATCACATTTAAAGGGACTGCACAAATTTTTAAATGCCTTCCTTCCATAGGAAATAATGAAGGATAGGGGCACCTTCTTTTGGGGCTCATAGAATTGGACCCCCTGGTCCAATCTTTTTGAAACTTGGGAGGTATTTGGGGGAGAGGCACTAGATGCTATACTGAAACTTTGGTGCCTCTATCTCAAAAAACAGCCCCCCCCCAGAGCCCCCGGTACCCGCGGATCAATTCCCCATCGTTCCCTATGGGAATCGTTCATGGAGGTGCATGATGGCTGTGGGGGCGGGGCTTCCCCCGCTGGCCAGCTGGCTGGGGGAGGGAGGAAGCCTGTAAAACCGGGGGATCCCCCACTGGGACCTGGGGATTGGGAAGCCTACAAAACGCAGTCCTGGCATCTGCAGGGAAAATGCTGATATGGAGGTGGAAAGGGCCTGTTCCCTCCCAGGTCTTCAGCTTTCAATTAGAGGCTGTGTTGCGCTTCAGCCCTAGCTGGGAGCCAGTAACTGGGCTGCTTGTTCTGAATCAGCTTCTCTTCCCCAATTTGCCCAGCAGCTGTGCAGGAGGGAGAGGGCGGGGCACAGGAGCCAAGGGGACAGAAACTCTATTTCAAAGCGGCATTACATTGCCTTTCATGCCAGGCAGTTTTGTTCCACCTACAAACGAGGGACTTGCCCCCTGTGTGGAAAATGCTGACATCAAGGAAGCCGCAAGCCTTTAGGGTGTGTTGGCTTTTCTTTTGTTCCAGAGCACTTTTAAATATATCAGAGTTATTTAATGAGAGTGGTAAGTTCTATAAATGATGAGGGGGGGGGGGGGCTTGGGATGACTTTTTGGCAGCTGGTTTCCTTGTATAGACTTAAAATTAACCCGGGGGTGTCGTTTTTCTGCCAGTTTCTTTTTTCTAACTTGTGGGAGTTCTAGCTTCTGATTTTGGGGTGGGAGTTGTTCAAAATAGCACCAAACTCTTCTCTGCCCCCCTCCTCCCTTGCCTATGTTGTCACAAATTAAAATTATAACACTTGCTCCACTTGGTACGGCATTTAAATTGAGTCGGTTCCTTTTGGTGGAACAGGAGATTCACAGTGGGCGTTTTCGCACTCACCTTCAGCCGGCGCGACCCCCCTCTTCACCGCGCAGGATCTGCGCGGATTTCGCACTAAATGCCGCGGAGCAGCCAGAAGAGCCGGAAACTCCCGTCGCAAAAGCCGCGCAAACGGAAACTGCTTTTTGGCGGTTTACGTTTGAGCGGCTTTTGTGCCGGGAGCTTCCAGCTCTTCCGGCTGCTCCGCGGCATTTAGTGCGAAATCCGTGCAGATCCTGCGCGGTGAAGAGGGGGGTCGCGCCGGCTGAAGGTGAGTGCAAAAACGCCCAGTGTTTCTTTTATTTACAATTATACAAGTAGGAACTCCACCAGAGCAGCTACTCCATATTGGACCAGGTCCGATGGACCCCAACAGAGAGCACCTGGCTCTTCCCCTCGCTTGAGCCAGCTCACAGGAGTCTCTATGTTGCTCCCTCCCAAACTTCCAGCATCAAATTTATGCCTTCTTTTCACATGGACACCCTTCTGTCCCCTCCTTCCAGCTAGGGATCTCACCTCTTACAGCCCAGATGGGTACTAATGCTAGCAAAACCATTTCTTCAGACTCCATGTCCCTTGAGAAGGAGACATCTGCAGTTGTTATAAGACACAAGGGTTGCCAGGTCCAACTCAAGAAATATCTGGGGACTTTGGAGGTGGAGCCAAGAGCTAGGTTGTGATAAGCACAACTGAACTCCAAAGGGAGTGCTGGCCAACAAATTTAAAGGGACTGTGCTCCTTTTAAATGCCTTCATATCACTGGAAATAATGGAGGATGGGGACACCTGTTTTGAAACTTGGTGGGTATTTTGAGGAGAGGCACCAGGTGCTATACTGAAAATCTGGTGCTTCTACCTCAAAAAACAGTCCCTCCAGAGCTCCAGAAGCCCGTGCATCTATTCTTCATTCAACACACTATCATTCTTTTTTGTCATGGGTTCTGATTTCCCAAAGGAATGCCGGTTTAGTCCAAGTCTATGAGACAGACCCATTCACAAATCCTAAGTTTGTTACTCTGTCTTTCTTGCAAGTCATCTTCTTGGAAAAAGGAAAGAATGTGGGTTTGTCAGGAGCGAAGAGCCAAACAAGCCTGAGGACAATTCATCTAGCTTTGTTTTGCTTCATGCAGTGAAGTTACCATGGAGTACTTATGTGTATACATGTTTAAAGAGCACCTAAGACCATTATTCTAGAAGGGGAACCCAGGCTGAAAAACAGATGCTTCCTTAAGACTTTCTACTTTGTGTGTGGATGTATTTTGGAGGGTGGTAGGCATGTTGGTTCCATGTGTCTGATGCCTGTAAGCGCTACTGAGACTGTATCAGTTTCTGTGCTGGTTGCTGCTAATCCAACTAAGGGCCCTGGGGTTAGCGGTCTAAAATTGTGATTATAGCATGCACACATAACGTCAGGCGATGGAATCTCAAGGCAGTATTCATTGAAACCATGTATACTTTATTGGAAACTCATAGCTGGATACAGAGGTTGAGACTAATGCCTGGAATCAGGCGGTTACTAGTCTCAAGGAATCTACATCAAAGGATTCTCTAAACCAAGTCACTATTCTCAAAACAAAAAGGGAGTGAAGGTGCACACTTTCACACGAGGGCTTCCGCTTATCTTCTTGCCCCCAGGAAGATGCTTGGCGACCCACGTTATCTACCAACGGTCGCATTCTTTTGTTCTTTGGCAACATAAACAAGGTTTACACATCAAATGCTACCCTCTTTGATATGCACATTGGTTGAACATATGAAGCTGCCTTCTACTGAATCAGACCCTCGGTCCATCAAAGTCAGTATTGTCTTCTCAGACTGGCAGCGGCTCTCCAGGGTCTCAAGCTGAGGTTTTTCACACCTATTTGCCTGGACCCTTTTTTGGAGATGCCAGGGATTGAACCTGGGACCTTCTGCTTCCCAAGCAGATGCTCTACCACTGAGCCACTGTCCCTCCCCTGCTCTCCAGGGTCTCAAGCTGAGGTTTTTCACACCTATTTGCCTGGACCCTTTATTGCAGATGCAAAGGATTGAACCTGGGACCTTCTGCTTACCAAGCAGATGCTCTACCACTGAGCCACTGTCCCTCCCCAGGTTACAGCATAATGCAAGACTTGGGTTAGTACAAAGAGTTCATATGGTTAGTATTCTATATTTGTAATGCAATAGAGTTACAGAGCCTGACACATAACCCCCCCCCAAAATTGATACTGCTTTTTTTTGCATCTCACTGTTACGACATTTTAAGTTAGCTGCGGAAGAACTGAACTGGAGGTCATTCAGATTATCTTAGAAGCAGAGGGTCCATTGGACCACACTGGCTGTTGTGCATGACTTACAGGTGATACGAAGCTAGTGAGAGCTGAGAATATTGAGACGTTTCAAAAATGATTGACAAAACTGAGAAACTAAACAAAGCTGCGAGAAGAAAGCTGAAGATTCACAGTTTGGGATTCATTCTCAGCAGCCACGACTGCTTCAGGGCACTGACAGCATATCTTAGCTGTTGGAATGATGCAAGGCAGATGTGGAAGTGGCTGTAAACATGTGCATAAGAGTTGGTGTAGAAATTCTACCTGAAGGGGAGGAAGTTACAAGCGATAGTAAGGCAGCAGCAGTCCAGCACTTTCCGTACAGAAACCACTTCTGTGAGTAGGGTTGCCAGCCTCCAGGTAGGGCCTGGATATCTCCCAGAATTTCAGTTGATCTCCGAACTACAGAGATCAATAGGACTAACTTGGGGACTAAGGAGAGCTTTGCTAGATCACACCTCAGGGGCCAGTTGCTGGTTTTCAGAAGTGACCAGCCAGGGGCACGTGAGGGGGGCATCAAGACAACAACCCACTCTGCAACAGGCTACCCTGTTTGCCCCATAGCTCCTTGCCTCTGGAGGTAGGGGTTTCACTTTTGTTGTTATGGGTAACAAAAGAAAGGGAAGTTGTCTTGTGGAAACGAGTGGGATAAAGCAGTGAGAAGTTAACCAATCATACCTGAATGCTTCCTCCACAGGGTGCTGTCCGGTGCTCCAAATTCAGCTTAAAATCAATGGCATCTGAGTGTTTAATTCAAGTTGGGCCCATATATTTATTTAAAAATAAAACGAGTACATCCTTGCTTTATGACATCATTCAAAAGTTTGTAGTCGTGAAGCACCTCCCTAGGACTTTTGGCTGTTCGTATTTGCCGTGTTCTCCTGTGTAGCCGTGAATGAACACCTGTCTGAAGAAATGACTCCAAAGTGCTGCATGTACTTTTCACGGCTTGATTTAGTTCTTCCGTTTGTCAAGATCTTCTTTAAAAAAGATTGTCCTCTGTATTTACAATTCTGGCTGGTTTTGTATTGCCTGAACATTATTATCCTACTGGATGGTTCCTTGTATGGATCTGGTGTTGGCTGATGGAGTTTCCCACGGTGTGGTTATTTACATATTAAATCACTGATGTGTACATCTGGCAACAAAATCTATTTAAACTCCCCTTTAGCCTGCTTTTGACATAGGGATGGTATTAACATTACTTTTTTTTGTTCTTATTTCAGGAACGACATGCAATGTTTCAAGTTCAAATGCAATCCCCAATTTTGGAAATATCTACCATGTCAAAGGTAAGCTTCTTTTTTGGGGACTTGATGTCCCAGTGCCTGTTGAGGTATAGATGGCTCTGCGACAGCCATAGGCAAAACTGTTTTCTAATGATACAATACCATCCGGTAAAAATTGTTTTTTGGCCAGACTAGCAGTGCTGAAATTGGATCTTGGGGCACAGTGATGTTTCTAAACTGCTGTAGGTTGGCAACACAGATGTCTAGTGTATCAAAAAAGTGGGCAAAAGGACCAACAGACAAGACTGCCAGCCCGAATGCTGTTTTGAGTGAATCCTCATCAGGTAATAGAAGAAGAAGAAGATATTGGATTTATATCCTGCCCTCCACTCTGAAGAGTCTCAGAGCGGCTCACAATCTGCTTTCCCTTCCTCCCCCACAACAGACACCCTGTGAGGTGAGTGGGGCTGAAGAGGGCTCTCACAGCAGCTTCCTTTTCAAGGACAGAGTCTCAGAGCAGCTCACAATCTCCTTTACCTCCACCCCCCCACAACAGACACCCTGTGAGGTAGATGAAGATATTGGATTTATATCCCGCCCTCCACTCCGAAGAGTCTCAGAGCGGCTCACAATCTCCTTTACCTACCTTCCTCCACAACAGACACTCTGTGAGGTAGATGAAGATATTGGATTTATATCCCGCCCTCCACTCTGAAGAGTCTCAGAGTGGCTCACAATCTCCTTTACCTTCCTCCCCCACAACAGTCACCCTGTGAGGTAGATGAAGATATTGGATTTATATCCCGCCCTCCACTCCGAAGAGTCTCAGAGCGCCTCACAATCTCCTTTACCTTCCTCCCCCACAACAGTCACCCTGTGAGGTAGATGAAGATATTGGATTTATATCCCGCCCTCCACTCCGAAGAGTCTCAGAGCGCCTCACAATCTCCTTTCCCTTCCTCCCCCACAACAGACACCCTGTGAGGTAGATGAAGATATTGGATTTATATCCCGCCCTCCACTCCGAAGAGTCTCAGAGTGGCTCACAATCTCCTTTACCTTCCTCCCCCACAACAGACACCCTGTGAGGTAGATGAAGATATTGGATTTATATCCCGCCCTCCACTCCAAAGAGTCTCAGAGCGGCTCACAATCTCCTTTCCCTTCCTCCCCCACAACAGACACCCTGTGAGGTAGATGAAGATATTGGATTTATATCCCGCCCTCCACTCCGAAGAGTCTCAGAGTGGCTCACAATCTCCTTTACCTTCCTCCCCCACAACAGACACCCTGTGAGGTAGATGAAGATATCGGATTTATATCCCGCCCTCCACTCCGAAGAGTCTCAGAGCGGCTCACAATCTCCTTTCCCTTCCTCCCCCACAACAGACACCCTGTGAGGTAGATGGAGATATTGGATTTATATCCTGCCCTCCACTCTGAAGAGTCTCAGAGCGGCTCACAATCTCCTTTCCCTTCCTCCCCCACAACAGACACCCTGTGAGGTGGGTGGGGCTGGAGAGGGCTCTCACAACAGCTGCCCTTTCAAGGACGACCTCTGCCAGAGCTATGGCTGACCCAAGGCCATTCCAGCAGGTGCAAGTGGAGGAGTGGGGAATCAAACCCGGTTCTCCCAGATAAGAGTCCGCACACTTAACCACTACACCAAACTGGCTCTCCACCCTGGAAGCTGGACAGCCACCACTGATCAAAGGAGACAAGTCAAAACTAACTGATTGTGACTCAGCAGATGGCCTCTTCATGTGTAATGTAACCCAGGCTAATTCCGCACTCTACAAATAGTCTCCTTGCTAACTTTCATCATCAGAGGACCTGCCCTTCTAGGAACAGGTTAAGAATGGAAAAAATCCCTTTGCATCCCTGTTTCTGTGAAACATTTATGTAACAGGCTCTCATTGAACAAGGAGAGACTCAGCTGATTCATCCACCCAAGACACTTCCATGAATGCAGGCAGGACTATTTGTATGCTCTGCTCTTCCCATCCCACCCCCCGCCCCCCCAGGAATTCAGGGCATTGCACATAATTCCTCCCCCTTTCCTTTCCCTACTTTATCTTTAAAACATCCCTGTGAGATGATTTGGTCGAGAGAATGTCTGGCCCAAAGGTCATTGAGGGCCAAATAAAATGAAATCTTTTAATTCCATGATGGGTGCTTCTAAAGAGGTTTTATAAAAGGATTGCACTTGCGAATCACTGGTGACTTCTTCAGGAGTTGCACCGTAACACAAGCCGGGGGATTGGAGCTTCCCTCATTTTCACAGTCTGAAACTGTCCTTGGGAGGTCCTGTTTGTCTCATTGGTATCTCCTCTGGTTTGGCCCTTAGTGAGTATTACGAAGATACAGAAGGTATTGGAATGTGGGTCCTCCAATCACTACACCACACTGCCCTCACTCTGTTCAGCAGCTCTTGGATTTTGTGGCCTCTCTGTTTGGAGCATTAAGAAAGAAACGGGGTAGCTCCATCCAATTTTCTGTAATATGCAGAAGTGGAAAAACTGATGTAGTTAAGAAGCCAATCTGCAGCAAAAACTCCTAGGAAAGAGAAGGTAGGCTTCCCAACCCTCCCGCCCTGGCGGGGGACTCCAGGATTTCCAGCCTCTTCCCCCGCTCCCCCAAAAAATGGAAGCGGGGGGAGGGGGGGAACGGCGCCAAGGAGTGTGGCGAGCCGCCCCATCTCGGAGCGGGCGACGCCGCTGCGTTGCTGCTGCCTCTTCTCCGCTTCACCGTGGCTGCTCCTCCGAGATGGGCTCAGGCTGGGCCCATCTCGGAGGAGCAGCTGGGATGGGGAGGGGGCGGCGCGGCGGCATCGCCTGCTCCGCCTCTGAGGTGGAGTCGGGGGGGTGGGGGCGGGCCAGGAACGTGGTGGGTCACGAATCTGGGTCCTTCTAGGACCCGGACTCGCGGCTCGCCGTGCTCCTGGCCCGCCTCCACCCTCCCCTCCCCTTCTCTGGTTTTGCCTCGGCTGCTCCATTGCTGCTCCTCCGAGATGGGCTCAGGCTGGGCCCATCTCGGAGGAGCGGCTGCGGTGGGGCGGGGAAGAGGCGGCAGCAGTGTCACCCGCTCCGCCTCTGGGGTGGAATCGGAGAAGGGGAGGGTGAAGGGAAGGAGTTCAATTGTGCTTGTCACACCCTTGCTCCTAGCTCCACCCCAGTGTCTCCTGGCTCCACCCCCAAAGTCTCCTGGCTCCACCCCCAAAGTCCCCAGATATTTCTGGAATTGGACTTGGCAACCCTAAGAGAAGGAGATGCAGATCAGCGGGGCCATGCTTTTAAAGCAATGCATCATCTAGCCTTGATCTAGGAAAACACAAATGTCAAGTCCTTAAGAGTTCAATCAAGGCTTCCAAACTGGCAAACCAGTTGGCTCAGCTGTTGCCTGCAGTCTGCAGACATGCCAGTTCCACAGAACTTGGCCATGATGTCTCAACTTCCCTTTGATTTATCCTTTAAACCAGCGTACAATGCAGCTTAAGTCTTTGGAAACATGTCAGAATTTCCCCTTCGACTGAAACCTCAAGCTGGTGCTTCCACTTGAGGTTTTAATGGCTGTTTTGAGTTCACCCAAAGAAAATAAGGGTGTAGAAAGAGAATATTGGTGGAGGTAAGGGGAGGGGGGGGAATCTCTCTTGCTCTCATGGGCCACCTACTCGCTTACTAGAGCATGATTCATTTGTAACTGACTTCTGACACAGAGATAACTATGCCTTTTGCTTCCTGATTATGAACAGATAATGACTTTTGAGTGGGAGTAGTCAAATAATGGGCTAAGGTGGATCACAGCTGGGTGGTGGATATGTACATGGATAAGTCCCAGATTAAATCCCTGGCATCTTCAATTAAAAGGATTTGAACAGAAGAGCTAGGATGGAATTCTGCTGATGTCCAGATTATGAACGAACCTCTAGGGCAAGCATGTCGAGCTCCTTTGTTATAAGGGTTGGATCTGATATAAATGAAACCTTGTTGGGCCAGGGCACGTCAGGTTGAGCTGGGCCATTTCAGGCCAGGCCATGTGGATGCCTATTTGAGATTAGGTAGCAGAGATATAAACTTTATAAAGGACACTTACAAACACATTTAAATTTTTTTAAAAAACCTTAAAACATGCTTAAAACGATAGCACTTGTTGGTATTAAAGGTGCTTTCATGTTTCTCTCCAGTGTGATCCAGGGAACTGGGCAAAGGAGGCTCTGGCTCCTTCCTTCCTTCCTTCCTTCCTTCCTTCCTTCCTTCCTTCCTTCCTTCCTTCCTTCCTTCCTTCCTTCCTTCCTTCCCCGGGGGACAAGGAGCGGGAAGGAAGAGAGGTTTGGCTCAGTAGCTCTGCTGTGAGACTGAGAGAGAGAGCCTGGAAACACAAGCTCTGCCTTCCCCCTTCCTCCCCAAGGGAGGAGTCTCGGCCAATGGAGAAAATAGAGATTTTGCTCTGTCGCTCCAGCAGTTGAGCAAACCTTGCAACGCAAGCTGTGATGCAGAAGGAAGCAAGAGAGAGGGAGACAGCCAGTTGTTCGGGGGGCCTGATAGGAGCCCTCCGGGGGCCTGATTCGCCCCCCTGGGCCGCATGTTTGACACCCCTGCTCTAGGGGCTTTTGCACACACTCAACTTCCCAATTTTCTTTCCAGTTGATCCACACAAACATTTGAATTGGTTTGGGGCATGGTTCTTCTGCATGTCTGCCCTCCCTCTGAATTTTCTTAGTTGTGGAGTCAGTTTATTTCCTTCCATAATTTTTATTTATTTATTTTTTATTTATTTGTAATTTATATCCCGCCCTTCCCACTAGGTGGCTCAGGGCGGCTTACAACATATTAAAACTAACATAAAATATAAAATTAAGCTGATATGTGCCTTAAATCAGGATTTTCAGGGGACTGCGCCACTGTCATCAGTAGCATCATCGGTGACGTCACAGCCCCAGTTTCTTGTTTTTCATGCATGCTGAATTTTAAAGATAAATAATGGCTTAATTTAAAAAAAAAAGATCAGAAATGAACATGTGCTTAGGGATGAAGAGAAGGGGGACTACATCGACACACACACAGAGACACACACACAAGGCTGCTGAAAGGAAAAGGTGGCCTACCTGAGGCAGGGGGCTGTACCGGGCTATTAGGTAAAGTAGACGGGAGTCTGTCCCCACCCCACCCCCATGCCTGCCTTTCTTTGCAGGGGAAGATTGACATACTGGGCTTTTGGGGGGCCAGAGCACATTGGAGCAGAACTCTGTCTGGGCTGGCCAGGGCTCTGGATCCCCAATGGCTTCAGCTTTCCCCAGCATGCCTGCTGTAATGGGCATGCTGGGGAAGGCATGGGGAGCCATTAAAGATGTCTCCCCAAAGGCTCCAGCCTTTCCCAGTGTGCCCACTGTGGTGGGTGTGCTGGGGAAAGCGCAGGGAGGCGTTTTTGAAAGGGAGGCTGGGTTTTCAGGTAGCCGGCTCAAGGTTGACTCAGCCTTCCATCCTTCAGAGGTCAGTAAAATGAGTACCCAGCTTGCTGGGGGGGAAGTGTCGAGGACTGGGGAAGGCAATGGCTAAACCACCCTGTAAAAAGTCTGCTGTGAAAATGTTGTGATGCAACGTCACCCCAGAGTTGGAAACATCTGGTGCTTGCACAGGGGACTACCTTTAACTTTATTATTTTGAGTACTTATAGTTTTGCAGTTTTCTTATAAAGGTTGTTATAATATTCACACAGGGAGTTTTTTCTCAGCTTCCAATTTGCTCCAGGGGAGCTGATCTCTGCCAGCTGGAGATCAGCTGTAAAAGCAGATTTCCAGGCCACACCTGGAGGCTGGCAGCCCTGGACCTGGTACATTCTGCACATAAAATAGATGCTCTACCATTGAATATGCCCGCTCCCCATTGTTAGATGCTCTTAAATTTAGAAGCTTGTCATCCATACCACCAGGCATGTTATATACCAGGTCATCCAAGTAGATAACAGATTTGCCCCCAGTGTTACTAGGTTACATGCTGAACACAGACACACCCCTTTTGTGGCTTCTGTTCTGGGACTGACCCTTTCCAAAGGGATTCTGTACGTTTTTTTCCTAACAAAACTGATGGCAGCAAATTTTAATTCTGCCTATTCCTGTGGAGCCAGTATTATTCCGTCTAACTGGCTGCAACCTAACGACTGGAATTCATGTTTCAAGCCCTTTGTGCTATGCTGAATGACTCTTGCCACATTCTTGATGGAAACCTCTGTTCCTTTGGCTGAGACAGGGACCTGTTTAACTTTTGGAAGAAGGTCCTTTACAGTCAGCATTTTACACAGGCAGACACGAGTGCAACTGCAGACAGTTCTTTAAATTGTAGACTTCCCTCAGCATTTTGGACTTTTGCAACGTCTCTTCAGGTTTCCCACGGCATTTGGAAATCTCATTTCTGCTACAAACTCGACCACTGGCTCCAGATTCTCTGTCAGACCATGCCCCACTATCTCCAATATTGGAATAATGCTAGCCTTCCTCATTGGGTTATTTCTGGGACTACAACTTGTGAAATGGCTGATCACGCCGAAAGCACTGCATACGAGCAGAATATTATGGTGAATTCCAAAATGCTACTTCAACATTTATTGATATGTGGAATTAATTACCACAGGGTGGTGTAGTGGGCCATAAGTGTGTATCACTTGGACATCAAATCAAATGTATGGAAGATATGTTCATTACTAGTTGTTTTATCTATCAGCTTTCCCACCATGGAACCTAAAGTGATTTATTCTCCCCTCTATTCTGTCTTCTCAAAAACAGCTCTGTGTGGTAGGTTAGGCTGAGAGAGAATGATTGCCCCAAGGTCACTCAGCGAGCTTCTATGGCAGAGTGTGGATTCAAACCTGAGTCTCCCATTACTTGAACATATGAATATATGAAGCTGTCTTATACTGAATCAGACCTTTTGGTCCATCAAAGTCAGTATTGTCTTCTCAGACTGGCAGCGGTTCTCCAGGGTCTCAAGCTGAGGTTTTTCACACCTATTTGCCTGGACCCTTTTTAGTTGGAGATGCCGGGGATTGAACCTGGGACCTTCTGCTTCCCAAGCAGATGCTCTACCACTGAGCCACAGCCCCATTCATGGCTCTCTAGGGTCTCAAGCTGAGGTTTTTCACACCTATTTGCCTGGACCCTTTTTAGTTGGAGATTCTGAGGATTGAACCTGGGACCTTCTGCTTTCCAAGCAGATGCTCTACCACTGAGCCACCATCCCTCCTACATATGAAGCTGCCTTCTACTGAATCAGACCCTCGGTCCATCAAAGTCAGTATTGTCTTCTCAGACTGGCAGTGGCTCTCCAGGGTCTCAAGCTGAGGTTTTTCACACCTATTTGCCTGGACCCTTTTTAGTTGGAGATTCTGAGGATTGAACCTGGGACCTTCTGCTTCCCGAGCAGATGCTCTACCACTGAGCCACCGTCCCTCCTACATATGAAGCTGCCTTATACTGAATCAGACCCTTGGTCCATCAAAGTCAGTATTGTCTTCTCAGACTGGCCGCGGCTCTCCAGGGTCTCAAGCTGAGGTTTTTCACACCTATTTGCCTGGACCCTTTTTAGTTGGAGATTCTGAGGATTGAACCTGGGACCTTCTGCTTCCCGAGCAGATGCTCTACCACTGAGCCACCATCCCTCCTACATATGAAGCTGCCTTATACTGAATCAGACCCTTGGTCCATCAAAGTCAGTATTGTCTTCTCAGACTGGCCGCGGCTCTCCAGGGTCTCAAGCTGAGGTTTTTCACACCTATTTGCCTGGACCCGTTTTTGGAGATGCCGGGGATTGAACCTGGGACCTTCTGCTTCCCAAGCAGATGCTCTACCACTGAGCCACCATCCTAGCCCTGACTGGCAGCAGCTCTCCAGGGTCTCAAGCTGAGGTTTTTCATGCCTACTTGCCTGGACCCATTTGAGTTGGAGATGCCAGGGATTGAACCTAGGACCTTCTGCTTCCCAAGCAGATGCTCTACCACTGAGTCACCGTCCCTCCCTAAACCTACTTGAATCTCTGCATGAGCTTCCATGTTCAGTGCTAGCATATCAGTTGCTAGGAATTAACAGTGGTTGAACGTTAGTCTTTCAGTTTTGTTTCAGAACTTCCCATTATGGCATTCTTCTGACTGGTTGTTGAAAGAAAAAAAAATAACCCTTGATGTTGCTGCAATGTCCCTATACTTGGGCTGTAATGACTCTAGTTCATTGGCTGGCCTCAAGCATGCCTTTCCCTGACCTAACTTACCTCATAGGGTTCTGGTGGGAGTAAAGCTATGTTCTGAGGAGGAGGAAGAAGGCACTGCCAAAACTCTGAGCAGTTCTTCCTCTGTGTTGCGTTTCATTCCTTCCTCTCCCTTGTGCAACTGGCCCAAAGTGGCTACTGACTCTATACGGTGCTGTAGCTCTTATTGGTTCAACTTCTGCATTGCTGTTTGCATTAAAAATTAGTCACCTTGAATGCTGATGTCAGTCAGAAAGATGGTGCTTTAAGAAAAAGAAGAAGCCTGGAGTGGTTTTGCGTTATAACATCTAATAGTTTCTTCCATGTCAAACCCTTTGCACCAACCAACTTAATACCTTCTATTGTGTCCTACAGGAGTCATCAATTTGCCTTATGCTGAAATCGAGGAGCCTTTTGAGGCCTGGTACAATCTTACTGGAAACAAGAGTCGTATTGAGTATTATGAAGGTAAGAAACCCAGGGTGCCAGAGAAGGCACAGGTGCGGCTGCAGTGCAGGCAACCGAGCATATCCATGTGCTTGCACAATAGGGTTGCCAAGTCCAATTCAAGAAATATCTGGGGACTTTGGGGGTGGAGCCAGGAGACTTTGGGGGTGGAGCCAGGAGACATTGGGGTGGAGCCAAGATCAAGGCTGTGTCAAGCATCATTGAACTCCGAAGGGAGTTTGGGCCATCCCATTTAAAGGGACGGCACACCTTTTCAATTCCGCGGATCAATTCTCCATGATTTTCTATGGGAATAAATCTCCATAGGGAATAACAGAGTTCCCAGCAGACATTTCCCTCCCCTCCCCCCGCTTTCTGATGACCCTGAAGCGAGGGGAGGCCCTCCAAACCGGGGGATCCCCTGCCCCCACCTGGGGATTGACAACCATATTGCACAAAAGGCCCTCTGGACAAGGCCGTATGTCCATATTCCACGTGAAGAGGGAATCTGTAAGCTGCACACTTTATGTGTATCTCTCCGGCTTGCATAACTCTGCTGCTAGAAGAGCCCAACTAAAGCACTGAAGCCCCATCCCAGCTACTGTCCCTTTCAAAGTGGAAAATGCAGTAATAAAACATCCCATCTGGTTTTGGCCCCCCATTTTTTATTGGGGGGGGGGGGATGGAGTAAATTGAGCATGCAATCAGATGGGGTAAGTTAAGTATATGTGTTTGGAGTCTTGATGTAACTAGATAGCCTGTGTTTTTAACAAGGAACGACATAAAACATTGTAAATAGACTTACGGCTGCCTGCTTTGGCCTGGGGAATTCCTGGAGAATTGGGGATGCTGCCTGTGGATGGGGGAACTCAGGTGGGATTTTACTTCCTTTCACATCACCGTTCTAAACTGGATGTTCGCCACTATAGGTTCAGTTCCGAATAAAGCGATACAGGGATGGAGGTTTCATCCAGTGAATTCCATTCTGTGAACGGTCTGTCTCTGAAGCGATATGGCCCTTTCAAACAGCGCTGCACTGTCTTCTTCCCTGCCCTTTTTTTGTCTTCCTCGAACTTTAAAAAAAAAAACCTTCTAAATCAAGTGCTATAGCATTAGACCTACAGAGCGGCTCCACTGAGATGTCTTGGCACCACAGAGCTACGTTGAGATTGCAGCTGTTGTTTCATGAATACAGGAGGAGAGCTGCAGCTCTTCAGGCAGTGAGTGAGGTTCTCTTGGCAACAAGTCACTTACCAGCCAATCGTGTCTGGGTATTCGTGGGCTAACTCCTTCCTTGTTGTGCAAAAGAATCACAGAAGGCAAAAGAAATAATGGAAAGCCCAGGGGGAAGGGAGGAAGAAGAAGACTGCAGATTTATACCCCGCCCTTCTCTCTGAATCAGAGACTCGAAGCGGCTTACAATCTCCTATGCCTTCTCCCCCCACAACAGACACCCTGTGAGGTAGATGAAGATATTGGATTTATATCCCGCCCTCCACTCCGAAGAGTCTCAGAGCAGCTCACAATCTCCTTTACCTTCCCCCCCCCCCACAACAGACACCCTGTGAGGTGGGTGGGGCTGAGACGGCTCCCACAGAAGCTGCCCTTTCAAGAACAACTCCTGCGAGAGCTATGGCTGACCCAAGGCCATTCTAGCAGCTGCAAGTGGAGGAGTGGGGAATCAAACCTGGTTCTCCCAGATAAGAGTCTGCACACTTAACCACTACACCAAACTGGGTGGAAGAGAAGGGGGACTAAATAAAGCATGAAGGGGAAGTGGAACCACAAACTTGGCTGCTTACTAGCCCTCCTCCAGTGGTGACAGCTGTTGCAGTCTTTCATTTGACTGAGGACAGCCAATAACTGGCCCTGCTCCACAAACACCCTACTCTCTTTCTGAAAAAGCTCAGCAGGTGTCATGAAGGGCAGGTACACATGGGCTCTGCTATGAACTCTGCTTTAGGTTATACAAGCCTTCCTGTAATGGGAGCACACAGTGGCCTGTACCATCCTCCTCCATAAATGTTCAAAGAAGGGTTGCCAGTTCCAGCTTATAAAGTTCCTGGAGATTTGTGGAGGGCAGAATCTGGAGAGAGTGTTCAGCAGGAAGGTGGGGACACAGAGGCCATCCTCTGAAGCTGCCTAGTGTGGAGCTCAGGTGCAATTCTGGGAGAACTCAGGCCATTCCCAGAGAATGGCTACCCTCTCCTGATGCCTTCCTACAGCCTAAGGAGCTTCTAATGGAAGAGCTTCACAAACTAGAGTAAGGCTGCTAAGGTAGGCTGCTGCCCAGAATGTTTATGTGCCTGGCCTGGCATGCCTCTTTGCTCTTCTAATCTCTGCTTGCTGTTCTATTCTGTAGTTCACTGGTCCCCAACCTTGGGGGTGATGGTTTTGGGATGATACAATTGTGCACTTTATTCTGGTGTGGTTAAGTGCACGGACTCTTATCTGGGAGAACCGGGTTTGATTCCCCCACTCCTCCACTCGCAGCTGCTGGAATGGCCTTGGTCAGCCAGAGCTCTCTTATCTGGGAGAACCGGGTTGGATTCCCCACTCCTCCTCTTGCAGCTGCCGGAATGGCCTTGGTCAGCCATAGCTCTCTTATCTGGGAGAACCAGGTTTGATTCCCCACTCCTCCACTTGCAGCTGCCAGAATAGCCTTGGGTCAGCCAGAGCTCTTGCTAAGTGGTTAAGTGCACAGACTCTTACCTGGGAGAACCGGATTTGATTCCCCACTCCTCCACTTGCAGCTGCCGGAATGGCCTTGGGTCAGCCAGAGCTCTTGCTATGTGGTTAAGTGCACGGACTCTTATCTGGAAGAACCAGGTTTGATTCCCCACTCCTCCACTTGCAGCTGCCGGAATGGCCTTGGGTCAGCCAGAGCTCTTGCTAAGTGGTTAAGTGCACAGACTCTTATCTGGGAGAACTGGGTTTGATTCCCCACTCCGCCACTTGCAGCTGCCGGAATGGCCTTGGGTCAGCCATAGCTCTGGCAGAGCTGTCCTTGAAAGGGCAGCTTCTGGGAGAGCTCTCTCAATCTCACCCACCTCACAGGGTGTCTGTTGTGAGAGAGGGAGATAAAGGAGATTGTGAGCCATTCTGAGAATCAGAGTGGAGGGCAGGATATAAAGCCAATGTCTTATTATTATTATTACATTGTAATATATAATGAAATAATTATACAACTCCTGGCCCGGTTGCTAACAGGCCACGGACCGGTACTGGTCCATGGCCCGGGGGTTGGGGACCTCTGCTGTAGTTGATGCCTTTGGGATGACCAAGGGAAAGTGTTCCAGAGCAGCAGTGTGATGATTTGCCACTACCTCACTTTCTTCCCTTGCCATTCTGCAGGCCAAGTCGTGACTTTGCAGTTAGGCTGTACTGAGCCGTTCGGCACCATGTTCAAGTTGACACCGGAAACCACTGAGAAGGAGGTGAATACAAAGAAGTGCTTTCAACTGAACGGAACCAAAGAAGGCCGTGTGGAGCCACAAACTGTCTTTCCCAACATGGAGGGCTACAAGGTAAGCTGCTGTTGCTCGGCTGCTGCAGATCAAAGAAATAGACCAAAAACTCCAAGCTGGAATTAGGTGGCTTCCTAGCAAATGTCTTGGATTTGGCTCGAGTTTCAAAATGCAGCGGAGTTTTAGCGCACATGATGTCATGGTACATCTGTCCATCTTAAAACTCCCCCACCTCCTGCTGCAAACTTTCCTAAACCAGCTTTGGCACAATTTTACTGGAAAGAGACTGCAGTCAGCTGACTCAGCATTGTGTATCTCAATATTCCCTGCTGGTTAGAACATATTTCTTATTGTGCTGTCTCCCCTGTTATAGAGAGACCCCTCCCCTCTCTGCGCTGTCTCCCCTGTTATAGAGAGACCCCTCCCCCCTCTGTGCTGTTATAGAGAGACCCCTCCCCTCTCTGCGCTGTCTCCCCTGTTATAGAGAGACCCCTCCCCTCTCTGCGCTGTTATAGAGAGACCCCTCCCCTCTCTGCGCTGTCTCCCCTGTTATAGAGAGACCCCTCCCCTCTCTGCGCTGTCTCCCCTGTTATAGAGAGACCCCTCCCCTCTCTGTGCTGTTATAGAGAGACCCCTCCCCTCTCTGCGCTGTCTCCCCTGTTATAGAGACCCCTCCCCTCTCTGCGCTGTTATAGAGAGACCCCTCCCCTCTCTGTGCTGTTATAGAGAGACCCCTCCCCTCTCTGCGTTGTCTCCCCTGTTATAGAGAGACCCCTCCCCTCTCTGTGGGGGGTGACTTAATTGTGGCTGTTTTCTGTGATTGTCATGGAGGGCCAGCTACTTTACTCTTAGGTAAACGGATTGTCCTCTCTTTGTGCCCTCTCTCCCTAGCCAATAGGGGAAGAGTACTTCAAGGGAATATATTGCACCGTGTGGCGGAACATATCCTATTGGGGCAAGAAGAAGAACATCTACACGATGTGGGTGACCAACTCCAGCTGTGGCGTGTCCCCCGTGCATTATGAGATGAAGGGTTACAACACGTTGCTGGGATCCCACTATGACAAGTATGAAATCGATTACACCGACTACTCCAATAGTTTCCCAGCTTCCATTTTTGTCCTGAAACCTAATGGTAAGGAAAGAATTGTTGTACTTCGATCTGCTCCCCAAAAAACTGACAGTGGTACTGACAGTGGTGTTGTTATGATCATGCCCTGCAATGACCTTTCTCCCAACAATTTGGACTCAAAGCAAGTAGCAAAGTTAAAATATTCAAATCTATTTTAATATAAGAGATTAAAGAGACATTTAAAAGCGCTCTCTCTCTTTTGGCAACCCCTTCAGACTGCCATCCAGATGAGGGCCTTCCTCAGCATTTCAGGGATGCTCTTTCATACAGCAGGGCAGCCACTGAACGCTGGAGGTGGTGGCTGAACCCTCATTAGTGGGGAAGGGGGTGGGGTACAGGCAAAAAATGTTGTACCAACCTAATGGCTGTGTAGGGTTGTAATGCGGGAGAGAGGCCTTCTTCCTTAAATAGGGTTTTCAAGTCCAACCCCCAAAATATCTGGGGACTTTGGGGGTGGAGCCAGGAGACAATGGGGTGGAGCTAGGGGGAGGGGGGAAATGGTGAGCCGCTCCTGCGCAGCTGACGCCTCTTCTCTGCTCGCCGTGGTTGCTCCTCCGAGATGGGCTCAGGCTGAGCCCATCTCGGAGGAGCAGCCACAGCAAGCGGAGAAGAGGCCGCCGTGCCGCTGCCGCCTCGTCCGCTCCGCCTCTGGGGTGGAAGCGGAGGGGGGGGTAGAGGCGGGCCGGGGGCATGGCGAGCCGCGAGTCCGGGTCCTAGAAGGGCCCGGATTCGCGGCTCGCCATGCTCCTGGCCTGCCTCGCCCTGCCCTGCGCTGCTGCCGCCTCTTGGCTGCTCCTCTGAGATGGGCTCAGCCTGGGCTCATCTCGGAGGAGCAGCTGCGGTGGGAGGGGAGGGGGCAGCAGCGGCGCGGCGGCCTCGCCGGCTCCGGGATGCGGCTGGCCATGCTCCCCGGCGCCGTTTCCACCCCCTCCCCCCGCTTCCGTTTTTTGGGGGAGCAGGGGAAGAGGGTGGAAATCCTGGGGTCCCCCGCCAGGGCGGGAGGGTTGGGAAGCCTATCCTTAAACCATGTATGAACTCCTTGATTACATAAATTTATATTTGAAGAAAACAATTCAGAAGGGAATAATTGTTTTCGCTTTGTTTTCCAATGATGTGCACACGTCTCTATAGCAGATATCTCCAAAGAGGAACATTCCCTCCTTTGCGAAAGAGGGGGAGGAATGTCTCTTTGAATGCACCTGCCGCTCCATGGATCTGTAGGCATTTTTGCATTGGTGGCTACTTTAAAAAGGAGAAGCCTGATGCCTGATTTTAATCTTCGGCACTTAATTAAAAGCTTTGGCTGACTGTTGCAGATCTATTATTTGAATAGATTATACATAAATGATAATACGTTTAACAGTTTTGTACTTGCGCTTAAAACGGAGCTCAGTTTCTAAGAATAATAGTCACAAGTGAATCAGATAACCTAAACATATCCTTATTGATTTCCATTAATATTGTTATTTTTGATTCATAAATAGTCATGAACATATGAAGCTTGCCTTATACTGAATCGGACCTTTGGTCCATCAAAGTCAGTATTGTCTTCTCAGACTGGCAGCGGCTCTCCAGGGTCTCAAGCTGAGGTTTTTCACACCTATTTGCCTGGACCCTTTTTTAGAGATGCCAGAGACTGAACCTGGGACCTTCTGCTTCCCAAGCAGATGCTCTACCACTGAGCCACAGCCCCATTCATGGCTCTCCAGGGTCTCAAGCTGAGGTTCTTCACGCCTACTTGCCTGGACCCTTTTCATTTGGAGATGCCGGGGAATGAACCTGGGACCTTCTGCTTCCCAAGCAGAGGCTCTACCACTGAGCCACAGCCCCATTCATGGCTCTTCAGGGTCTCAAGCTGAGGTTTTTCACACCTATTTGCCTGGACCCTTTTTTTGGAGATGCCGGGGATTGAACCTGGGACCTTCTGCTTCCCAAGCAGATGCTCTACCACTGAGCCACCGTCCCTCCCCCAAGAAGTCTTATATATGGCTTTGGAACTAATACAAATCAACAGGCTTAAATCATGCTGGACTGTGGCCCCCAAGCACACTGGGGAAATGGCGGTGTAAACCTTTGGGCAGGCAAGCTCTCAACTTTCTACTAAGGCTGGTTAGGAGTGTTCATTGACAGGCACCTGCTGGGGCCCAAAAGTCTTGGGAGGGCCTGCTGCCAATTCCTGACTTTGGCTATGCAGGAAGAGCCACAACCGACCGAGGTTGTTGTTGGTGGTGGTAGTCGGGCTTTGAACTTGCCTGTGTAAACAATTGGCGGTGATATTGTCCTTTCTCAGAAATGGGGGATCCTGCTGCTGATAATTTGGTACTTGCTTTCAGCTGCTAGGACATTATATGCGCAGTTGTGGAAGCAAGAAAAAATACCAGAGAAATGGGATTAGATTGTAAAAGTTATGACATGGAGTGAAATGGACAAATTAACAAGAATTTTAAGAGACTATGATTTAGAAGTTTTTAAGATGGAGTGGAAAAAGTTCAGAAGATATGTAGAAAAAGAGTTGAAAATAAAAGGACATTGGACAATTTTTGATAATGATTAAGTCTTAGAAAAAAGAAGAATATTAATTTTTGGTTTTATTAGTTAAGGGTACCTTTGAACATTAGTACTTTAAGTAAATAACACCGGTGGGGGTCAAGTAATGGGGGGAGGGGGTGGGTAGAAAGTAATATATGGGATAGATAAAAGAAGTTATTAATGATGCAAGAAATATGATTTGTTACCATATATTACCAAATAAAATTGTTTTAACCAGGATTTTGACTGCGAGGTAAGCAGTGTACAAAAACGGTAAGAGTATACACCAAACTCTGAGAAGTATACTGAGAAGAGTATACACCAAACTCTGAGAAGTTCCTGGGCAGTGTTGTTGAGTTTTGTTTTCTTTAGAGAACTAAGAAGAAGAGATGTGGCACTTTGGTACTAATGATTGCTCTGATTGCCATATCTTAATAGTAGGGTGGCTTGTGGAACAAAATCGCTATGCTTGGGGAAGTTACCTGCTGAAATCCATGAAAGTTTGTAGATGGGAGGACAGAAAATCTCCATTTCTTTATATTCTTTCCCCCATATTGCTTGTGTTCACTTGTTCACTCTGATTAAAAACACATGACTAGCAAAACTGCAAAATAATGAAGTCAGAATAAATAATGCAGAGATAATAGGGAGATGGGTAATGTATACAAAGCACAGGATTTGGGTTGTCTGGGGGCAGAACTTTAAATCCGTTTAGTGCAGTTTACATGTAACTCAGTGTCATAAGGCTCTTGTGCACACTTTACTCCGTTCACGTGGGCACGTGTAAGAGAATCAAAAACGGATGCCGGGGTGCCATGGAACAGCACAGTCAGGTCTTCACTGCTATTCATGGTCATCTGGGTGAACGTGTGTGTGCATCTTACTCGTGTGTGTGCATCTTACACTGAATTCAGGGGGATCTTCTTTGTTCTGCTTTTCAGTAAAATAAAGTCAAGTGCTTCAGAGTAGGTGCTTGTCTCTAAGTCTGCAGGCCTCGCCCTCCGGCTTAAAAGTGAAAAAGACAAGGCAGGAAGAGTGGAAGGGGAAAGGTAGAGGAAAGAGACCAATTGAACAATGCCAAGTGGCAGAAATAACGAGTTCCTAACAGGCATTTGTATCCAACTAGATATTGCTCTTCCCTCGCTGGGATAGAGGTGGTAGAGAAACCTTACTAATCTTCTGGCTGGTGATGGAGAGCTCTTCCCCTTAGGGTTGCCAAGTCCAATTCAAGAAATATCTGGGGACTTTGGGGGTGGATCCAGGAGACTTTGGGGGGTGGAGCCAGGAGACATTAGGGGTGGAGCCAAGATCAAGGCTGCAACAAGCATAATTGAACTCCAAAGGGAATTCTGGCCATCACATTTAAAGGGACGGCACACCTTCTCAATTCCTTCCTTCCACAGGAAATAATGAAAGATAGGGGCACCTTCTTTTGGGGCTCATAGAATTGGACCCCCTGGTCCAATCTTTTTGAAACTTGGGGGGTATTTTGGGGGAGAAGCACTAGATGTTATACTGAAAATTTGGTGCCTCTACCCCAAAAAACAGCCCCCCCCCAGAGCCCCAGATACGCGGATCAATTCTCCATGATTTTCTATGGGAATAAATCTCCATAGGGAATAACAGAGTTCCCAGCAGACATTTCCCTCCCCCTGCTTTCTGACGACCCTGAAGCAGGGGGAGGGTCTCCAAACCGGGGGATCCCCTGCCCCCACCTGGGGATTGGCAACCCCATTCCCCCTTGTCTTGGCAGGCCCGTAGGGAAGGAGATGAAAGTACCTTGTGGTTGAGAGACCAGGCTGGTTTCCCTGGAGACAGCTGGCTTGATTCCGATGTTGCGTGGAATCATGGTTTATTTAAGTCAAAAGCAGGCCTCTCCTATCCTGTTAATGATGGTTAATTCGAATCTACCAAGAACTAGGATTTGGTACCTTACTTTGGATCTTGTTTGTTAACCAGGTTTGAGTTTGGTTTGCATAGGCTTCCCAATCCCCAGGTCCCGGAGGGGGATCCCTCGGTTTTACAGGCTTCCCCCCTCCCCCAACCAGCTGGCCGGCGGGGGAAGCCCCGCCCCCAGAGCCATCATGCACCTCCATTTTGAGATAGAGGCACCAAATTTTCAGTATAGCATCTAGTGCCTCTCCCCAAAATACCTCCCAAGTTTCAAAAAGATTGGACCAGGGGGTCCAATTCTATGAGCCCCAAAAGAAGGTGCCCCTATCCTTCATTATTTCCTATGGAAGGAAGGCATTGAAAAGGCGATGGCCCTTTCAATGCGATGGCCAGAACTCCCTTGAAGTTCAATTATGCTTGTCACAACCTTGCTCTTGGCTCCGCCCCCAATGTCTCCTGGCTCCACCCCCAAAGTCTCCTGGCTCCACCCCCAAACTCCCCAGATATTTCTTAAATTGGACTTGGCAACCCTAGGTTTGCATGATATGCCGACATGGAAATTCTGGCCTGGTCCTCTGACCATAGCAAAGGTAATGAAACCAACGTTTGTGGAGGCATATCACTATTTGAGCGGAATCTTTATTTCACAAATTAGCCATAGTTAGAATAAGCCATGGTTTTGCTTTATATCTGAGCTCCTCGGAGGGACACGGTGCAATGTTCTTTTAACATGCATAGGATGAGTCTGCCCATGATGTTTTTGGGGGAATCTAAGGTTTGCTCTTTGTGATTTGCTGATTGCTTTTTCTCTAGAAACAAAGCTATGCAGTCAGTTGCCAGGAGAGTCGATGGAGCACCGCATTCTGGCAAACCCCATGGCAGACTTTGTTGGGGGGGAGGAGGACCGAGCCCACCAGCTATTCCACCACTATCGGAAACGGTTTGGAAAAATATACGACAATGAGACAGAGATGGAACACAGAAAACATACTTTCACCCACAACATGAGGTGCGTAGACAAAGAAAGGAAGGGTGGGGGAGGAGGCATCGTGGTGAACAGGCTTCTCCATGAGGTTTGCCAGTCTCCAGGAGGGATTTGGAAATCTCCTGAGATTACAACTGGTCTTCAAATGACAGAGATTAGTTCCCTGGAGAAAACAGCTGCTTCGGAGTGTGTAGTCTGTGTTATCATACCCAGCTGAGGTCCCTCTGCTCTCTAAATTCCACCCTTGCCATGCTCTATCCCAAAATATCCAGGAATTTCCCAATCCAGAGTTGGCCCAGATCCAGTGGAGAATTCCCTACTTCTAACCCCAGTGTCCTGTGAGAAGAAGAAGATATTGGATTTATATCCTGCCCTCCACTCCGAAGAGTCTCAGAGCGGCTCACAATCTCCTTTACCTTCCTCCCCCACAACAGACACCCTGTGAGGTAGATGAAGATATTGGATTTATATCCCGCCCTCCACTCCAAAGAGTCTCAGAGTGGCTCACAATCTCCTTTACCTTCCTTCCCCACAACAGACACCCTGTGAGGTAGATGGAGATATTGGATTTATATCCCGCCCTCCACTCCGAAGAGTCTCAGAGCGGCTCACAATCTCCTTTCCCTTCCTCCCCCACAACAGACACCCTGTGAGGTAGATGGAGATATTGGATTTATATCCCGCCCTCCACTCCGAAGAGTCTCAGAGCGGCTCACAATCTCCTTTACCTTCCTCCCCCACAACAGACATGCTGTGAGGTAGATGAAGATATTGGATTTATATCCCGCCCTCCACTCCGAAGAATCTCAGAGCGGCTCACAATCTCCTCTACCTTCCTCCCCCACAACAGACACCCTGTGAGGTGGGTGGGGCTGGAGAGAGCTCTCACAGCAGCTGCCCTTTCAAGGACAACCTCTGCCAGAGCTCTGGCTGACCCAAGGCCATTCCAGCAGGTGCAAGTGGAGGAGGGAATCAAACCCGGTTCTCCCAGATAAGAGTCCACACACTTATCCACTACACCAAACTGGCTCTCCTGAGCAGCTGAGAGGTGGGAATAAAAAAATTGGCCTCCGGAGTGGTGCTCTAGAAATTTCCCCTAGATCAGTGGTGCTGAACTCATTTGTTATGAGGGCTGGATCCAACATAAATGTGACCTTGCTGGGATGGGCCATTAGCCTCATAAAATGTAATGCCTGGTAGCAGAGATATAAATTTTATAAAGGACAGACAAATATAATTAAAGAGTTTAAAAACTTAAAAATAAAACATGCCTAAAACATTAGCACTCATTGGTCTTAAAGGTGCCTTCTTTGTGTTTCTCCCATGGGATCCAGGGAACTGGGCAAAGGAAGCTCTGGCTCTTTCCTTCCTTCCCCAGCAGACTGGGGGAAGGGGAGACTCAGCCAGTGGAGAAAAATAGAGGCTTTGCTCTGCAGCTCCTGTGTAATTGAGCAAGCCTTGCAAAGCAAGCTCTCATGCAGAAGGAAGCAAGAGAGAGGGAGAAAGAAGCAGATGACATCCAGTTGCTTGGGGGGCCTGATAGGAGCCCTCTGGGAGCCTGATTCGGCCCCTGGGCTGCAGGTTTGACACCCCTGCCCTAGATTCTATGGTCTTTACTGTTAGAGATTAGGAGAAATTCCTAGAACTTCACCTGGAAGTGACATCACGTTCTCCCTAAACGCCATTTTCATCCGGCACTGCCTTCACCCCCAATATCCTGACATGTGGTAGTTAGGGCTCGGAACCCTAGTTGCAAAGGGGATGATTGTGGAAGAAGACAGGGAAGAGAAATGGTATAAAGGTATGTTCCAGAGACCACATGGCACAACCACCACACTGAAGCTAAGAGCGTCTGGGTCTGGTGCGCCTGGATTGCAGTTGTCCTAGGAACCTTGTACATATAACCTCAGATCTGATGGGGAAAAGATTGGGCTATGCATGCAATAGCTCTGTGAAAGGGCCCTAAGTTCTGCAAGGTGGCTGCACCATGTTTCTTTAGGTCACCCTCTGCTACTGAGCTGTAATTATTCCACTGGGTTGCTTCCCTACACCTTTGGTTAAGCATTGGTAATGTGTGTCATAGCAGCCCTGTTCATATCACCTTCCTCAAGAGGGATAGATCACTTCTAGGTAGAATTGCCAGCCTCCTGGAATTTAAGGTTGCCAAGTCCAATTCAAGAAATATCTGGGGACTTTGGGGGTGGAGCCAGGAGACTTTGGGGGTGGAGCCAGGAGACATTGGGGGTGGAGCCAAGATCAAGGCTGTGACAAG
Source organism: Heteronotia binoei (assembly GCF_032191835.1). Classification (NCBI taxonomy): domain Eukaryota; kingdom Metazoa; phylum Chordata; class Lepidosauria; order Squamata; family Gekkonidae; genus Heteronotia; species Heteronotia binoei. The sequence goes on along the minus strand of NC_083239.1, from coordinate 6,567,026 downwards.
CATCATTGAACTCCGAAGGGAGTTCGGGCCATTCCATTTAAAGGGACGGCACACCTTTTCAATTCCTTCCTTCCATAGGAAATAATGAAGGATAGGGGCACCTTCTTTGGGGGCTCATAGAATTGGGCCCCCTGGTCCAATCTTTTTGAAACTTGGGGGGTATTTTGGGGAGAGGCACTAGCTGCTATACTGAAAGTTTTGTGCCTCTACCCCAAAAAACAGCCCCCCAGAGCCCCAGATACCCACAGATCAATTCTCCATTATTTTCCATGGGAATAAATCTCCATAGGGAATAACAGAGTTCCCAGCAGACATTTCCCTCCCCTCCCCTCCCCCCGCTTTCTAACGACCCTGAAGCAGGGGGAGGGCCTCCAAAATGGGGGATCCCCTGCCCCCACCTGGGGATTGGCAACCCTACTGAAATTAGAACTGATATCCAGATTATAGAGATCTGTTCCCCTGGGAAAAATGGCTGTCTACAACAAAAACAAAAACAAGCCAGGTTCCCTCACCACTCTGGTGGGGGGATTTGGGGGGGCATTCAGAGGGAGGGCATGAATGTCACGCCATATGCTGATATCACCCAGAAGTGATGTCATCATGTCAGTGACAGTGGGGGGGTTTGGGTGAAACGCTATGGTAAATTTGCCGTCAAACCGTAGAATTTTGTCCCAAAACCAGACCATTCCTGCATAGCGTCCCTGTCGACGTCATTGCATCAGTTTAGGGCAGGGTTTTTCCTGCCGGACAGCTTAGGGTTGCCAAGTCCAATTCAAGAAATATTTGGGGACTTTGGGGTGGAGCCAGGAGACATTGGGGCGGAGCCAAGAGCAAGGGTGTGACAAGCATAATTGAACTTCAAGGGAGTTCTGGCCATCACATTTAAAGGGACTGCACATCTTTTGAAATGCCTTCCTTCCATAGGAAATAATAAAGGATAGGGGCACCTTCTTTTGGGGCTCATAGAATTGGACCCCCTGGTCCAATCTTTTTGAAACGTGGAAGGTATTTTAGGGAGAGGCACTAGATGCTATACTGAAAATTTGGTGCCTCTGTCTCAAAAAACAGCCCCCCCCCAGAGCCCCCGATACCCGCGTATCAATTCCCCATCATTCCCTATGGGAATCGTTCATGGAGGTGCATGATGGCTGTGGGGGCGGGGGGGAAGCCTGTAAAACTGGGTATCCCCCTCTGAGACCTGGGGATTGGGAAGCCTAGGCCAGCTGGGGCCAGCAAGCAGAAGCCCCCACAACTGCTTGGACCTGAGACTGGCAACCCTACTCGGGGCTTAAGCCAAATGAAGTATGCTCTGGTTGAGGGCATGGTGCAGAAAAAAAGAGTGAAACCTATGTTCCACAGCACTGTGACCCCTATCTATATTGGGGCTCTCCGTGGCTGTTTTTTTACCATTTAGATATGTGCATGTTTTGGCTATAATGTTGACCACGAAGGCCACCAGCTGAAGCTGACCTTCACTGGCACCTTCTCTTTCCAGATTTGTCCACTCGAAGAACCGTGCCAATCTCTCCTTCAAGCTGGCTCTGAACCACCTGGCAGATCTCACACAGGATGAGGTGGCTGCAATGAGGGGGAAACTCAAAAGCACAACTCCCAACAATGGGCATCCTTTCCCTCATGAGCAATACATTGGCCTCATCCTGCCAGAGAGCATTGACTGGCGGCTCTATGGTAAGTGTGGGGGGGGGTTAGGAAGTCTTCTAAGGTAGAGGCAGTACTGAAGTCTAAAGCAGAAGGAAATTTCTCCTGTGCCCCATTTTCCAGACCACTGATGATCATTCCTATATCCTCGATCAGTTTTCCATGCTAGGAGGCCCAAATGGAACACTTGTATTGAAGGCCCTTAAACTGGATCTCCCAGTGCTTTTTAAATAGTTAAAAGCAGGTATGGGAACAGAAGGAGGGGGGAGGTATGTTGGGTCAGGCAGTGGGGTTAACCCTTTCCTCTGCACCTTGATTGAAATCACACACACACCCCCAATTGTTATGTTTATACTGTAGAAGTCAAAAAGACTGGCACCCTTCTCTCCTTTCCCTCATGTATTTAATTATTTGCTGTAAAATAGCTGGGAGGCAGAGAGAACCCGTTAATGTTAGCTCCTTCCCTTGGTTGCCTGATAACCAGCAGGAGGGTTGGGGGGGCAGAAGCCCAGGAGAAAAATTAAAAACAGAAACAAGGTCTTGTCTACTTACAGGAAGTTCTAAAACAGAGTTTCCGGAAACTCCTAGAGCTACCCTTGTAACTTCCAGGTAGCTCTAGGAATTGCCAGGGACTCTATGTCAAAACTTTCTGTCAGTAGACAAGACCTTATTTTTAATTTCTCTCTCCAGGATTATTGCTAGGGTTGCCAAGTCCAATTTTAAGAAATATCTGGGGTCTTTGGGGGTGGAGCCAGGAGACATTAGGGGTGGAGCCAAGATCAAGGCTGTGACAAGCATAACTGAACTCCAAAGGGAGTTCTGGCCATCACATTTAAAGGGACAGCACACCTTTTCAATGGCTTCCTTCCATAAGAAATCATGAAGGATAGGGGCACCTTCTTTGGGGACTCATAGAATTGGACCCCCTGGTCCAATCGTTTTGAAACTTGGGAGATATTTTGGGGAGAGGCACTAGATGCTGTACTGAAAATTTGGTGCCTCTACCTCAAAAAACAGCCCCCTCAGAGCCCCAGATACCCATGGATCAATTCTCCATGATTTTCTATGGGAATAAATCTCCATAGGGAATAACAGAGTTCCCAGCAGACATTTCCCTCCCCTCCCCCTGCTTCCTGATGACCCTGAAGCGGGGGGAGGGCCTCCAAACCAGGGGATCCCCTGCCCCCACCTGGGGATTGGCAACCCTAATTATTGCCCACCCACTGCCCGTTTCCCCCCTGTTGAGGATTTGCCAGACGAGGGCTGAGGTCTTGCATCATAACTGAGCAAATGGGAACACCAGCCGTGGCTCTGATTCAGTTAGGGTTGCCAAGTCCAATTCAAGAAAAATCTGGGGGCGGAGCCAGGAGACATTGGGGGTGGAGCCAGGAACAAGGGTGTAGGTTCCCACATCTGCATCCGTAACAATAACGTATTCATTTGGAGAACTGATGTAGTGCACGTCCAGAGACCTTCTAGGCAAGAGCTTGTGTGCGGTCCAGAGACCCTCACTCACTCGAGGACTAACTCTGTTGTGTTCAGGAGCTGTGACTCCAGTCAAAGACCAGGCAGTGTGTGGTTCTTGCTGGAGCTTTGCAAGCACAGGAGCTTTGGAAGGGGCTCTTTTTCTCAAGGTGAGTCTGTCTGTTTCTTTGCCGGGGGGTGGCACTCATTTCTTATCTCGTCTTGGAGAGTGTTGTGGACAGAAGGCGGCCTTCAGGGATGCTCCAGATGCTTGAAGTGCAAGCCGGATAAGATGCTGGGAGTTCTGGGAGTTTGGTGTTCTCTTGTAGGATCAAATTGGCCAGGATGCTGGGAATTCATATAGAGCTTCCAACCATTTTTCTCCTCAGTAGCTGGTTTGCATGGCCTTGGTCTGGATTGGGATTGCAGAGCAGAAATGGGCATGAAGCCTCTCCCTCACACATATTTTTCTGGACTTCTATAGGGCTACTTGAGCTCTGGGATGCCAGCTTCTAGGTGGAACCTGGGGATTCCCTGGAATTAGAGCTTATCTCTAGAGCACAGCGATCAGTTCTCCTGGAGAAAACTAATGTTTTGAAGGGTAGACTCTAAAGCATTGTACCTTACTGAGGTCCCTGCCCTTCCAAGACTACATCCCTAAATCTCCAGGAATTCTCCAGCCTGCATCTGGCAACTCTACCCTGCCCATCCTGTGCCAATGGCCAATGGTGCCAAGTACTGGTCCAGAACGCAGATCAGTTCCCCTGGAGCAAATGGCTGTTTTGGAAGGTGGCATTATATGGCATTATATGGAAGGTGGCATTATATGGCATTATATGGAAGGTGGCATTATATGGCATTATATGGAAGGTGGCATTATATGGCATTATACCCTGTTAAGGTCCTTCTGCTCCCCAAATGCCACCTTCCCCAGGTTTCACCTCCTCCAGATCTCCAGGCATTTCCAAAACTAGAGCTGGCAACCCTAAATTGGTGCATAAATATACTGTTTTATATTTGGCTGCTTTGGGACAGAAAAACAGCATGGAGGAGGCTTTACCTTTTGTATATTTCCAGCAGGTGCCTGGGCTTGGGTTTATTGGGAGGGGGGCTGAAATTAAGAGCTTCATAACCAAAAGTGTTCGGTTCCCAAACGAGTGTATCAATAACACATTGTTTGTTTATGTTCAGAATAAAACTAAATTGGTCTTAGAGGTGCGACTTGACTCCTATTTTGTTCTGCTACTTCAGACCACTTGGATCTATCTACGTTGTTTGTTTGACTGTTCGGAGGAGGGGGTCAAGTTCCCAAGCACACATTCTCTCAGCTTGCCAAAATTCTAGTTCATATTTTCCTTTTTTCTTTTTTTTTTGGACATTCCTAATCTAAACAAATGCTCCTGGATTTAATCATTAGGTAATCTTGGTCTTTATTGCGGATCGAGCATGGCAACTTAAAAACCAAACGTTAATGCGATAAAATAACAAACTGTAGAAGCACCGAGCGTAGCTTACTGGTATTTTGACAGTATTGTCTTTCAATTCGTGAGTAAAAGTTGCGTTTTTCTTTCTTTTTTTGAAACGTAAGAACATAAGAGAAACCATGTTGGATCAGGCCAATGGCCCATCCAGTCCAACACTCTGTGTCACATAAGAACATAAGAGAAGCCATGTTGGATCAGGCCAATGGCCCATCCAGTCCAACGCTCTGTGTCACATAAGAACATAAGAGAAGCGTGTTGGATCAGGCCAATGGCCCATCCAGTCCAACACTCTGTGTCACATAAGAACATAAGAGGAGCCATGTTGGATCAGGCCAACACTCTGTGTCACATAAGAACATAAGAGAAGCCCTGTTGGATCAGGCCAGTGGCCCATCCAGTCCAACACGCTGTGTCACATAAGAACATAAGAGAAGCCCTGTTCGATCAGGCCAGTGGCCCATCCAGTCCAACACTGTGTCACATAAGAACATAAGAGAAGCCATGTTGGATCAGGCCAACGGCCCATCTAGTCCAACACTCTGTGTCACACATAAGAACATTTATTTATTTATTTATATTTATTTATTACTTTACATTTATATCCCGCCCTCTCCGCAAGCGGACTCAGGGCGGAACATAAGAGAAGCCCTGTTAGATCAGGCCAGTGGCCCATCCAGTCCAACACTCTGTGTCACATAAGAACATAAGAGAAGCCATGTTTGATCAGGCCAATGGCCCATCCAGTCCAACACTCTGTGTCACACAGTGGCAAAAAATTTATATATACACACACACTGTGGCTAATAGCCACTGATGGACCTCTGCTCCTCAAAACGTATTCCTCAAAACCTAATTTTCCACAGTAATAGTTGCCGATACTCACTCATTAGAGCAACGTTTACATTTCCTACCTGCATCCAAAGGAGCCCCTCCTCTTTTTGGTGTCCTGTTGCTGAGGGCAGAATGTTGCTGCCTGGAGCTTCTTCAGAAACTGATGCTGGATTTCCCACTCTCTAGACCGGCCAGCTCATCCCACTGTCTCAGCAAGTCCTCATCGATTGCTCCTGGGGCTTTGGGAACTATGCCTGCGACGGCGGTGAGGAATGGCAGGCGTATGAATGGGTCCTGAAGCATGGAGGCATTGCCACCACAGAGTCCTATGGGCCATACAAAGGCCAGGTGAGTGGGGGTATCAGGTATCACCTTACACTCTTGCCTGTGTGGGAGCAGAACATGGAAGCCAAAGTCCCACAGAATCTTGTATTCAGATGGCTGCTGCCCCTGAACATGGAAGTTTCATTGTGGCTAATGCAGGGGTCCTCAAACTTTTTAAATAGGGGGCCAGTTCACTGTCCCGCAGACTGTTGGAGAGCCGGACTGCCGTTACTGTACAAGGCCGCGGGCCGTCAGTTCTCCGTCTTCTACATCTCTCTCCCTTCCCCACACCACACACCCCGGCCTGGGAACTCACCTCACCTCAGTATCACCTCACACTCTGTCTCCGCCACCTCAGCCCAGTGCCGGAAGTGTGCGTTGCTAACGCGAGTTTAGGTCGAACGTCACTTCCAGTCTGATTTTGCCATAACCCGGCGGGCTGCATAAACGTCCTCAGTGGGCCGCATCTGGCCCGCCGACCGTAGTTTGAGGACCCCTAGGCTAATGAATATTAAGAACATAAGAACATAAGAGAAGCCGTGTTGGATCAGGCCAACGGCCCATCCAGTCCAACACTCTGTGTCACATAAGAACATAAGAGAAGCCCTGTTGGATCAGGCCAATGGCCCATCCAGTCCAACACTCTGTGTCACATAAGAACATAAGAGAAGCCATGTTGGATCAGGCCAATGGCCCATCCAGTCCAACACTCTGTGTCACATAAGAACATATGTATATATATATACATATACACACTTACACACACACACACACACATATATATACACACTGTGGCTAATAGCCACTGATGGACCTCTGCTCCATATTTTTATCTAACCCCCTCTTGAAGCTGGCTATGCCTGTAGCCGCCACCACCTCCTGTGGCAGTGAGTTCCACATGTTAATCACCTTTTGGGAATATTGATGGAACGTGAATCTGTCTGATCCCTTTTTTAATACGATCTGTGCTAATCACTACATCCACTGGTGGGCAAATCCCACAATTTAATTGCTCACTGAGTGAAAAAGTATTTCCTTTTCTCAGTCCTGGACCTATTCGTCAACTTCTTTGCGTGCTCCTAAGTTCTAGCTAGTATTATGGGAAAGAAAGAAAGAAAAGTTTTCTTCCTTTTCTCCACTGCATGCAAAATTGTATGCACCTCTGTCTTGTCTCTCTTAATCATCTTTTGTCTGGGCAGAAAGTTTCTCTGCAGCAGGACTGGATAGTAGTACAAAAGAACCAAAACGTTTCCAAAGAATGTTTAGGATGGGTGTTATGTTGGTGGATGGGTTTGTGGAATTTTCTGCTTTGCATACTGTTGTTATTGTTAACCGTCCTCTCTCCTTGTCATCCCACGCTCCCCAATCAGAATGGCTACTGTCATAGCAACAAATCGGAGCTTGTAGCCAAACTTTCACATTATGTCAACGTCACCTCTGGGAATATCACTGCTCTGAAGGCTGCCATCTACAAGCAAGGCCCTGTGGCTGTTAGCATTGATGCTGCCCACCGAACTTTCTCTTTCTACTCCAGCGGGGTCTACTATGAGCCCAAGTGTGGTGAGTCGTGGCTGATAGTATTGCTGTTGAAAAACTGTAAACAAAAGCTAATATTCTTGGATGCTTCCCAAGGACGGTCATGGTAGTTGACACTTAGATCAATTCTTCAGTCGCTGTTGGTCCACCCCAGGCTTCTGCTTTTGTCAGATCAAGTGATCCGTTCCCCACCAGTTGCTGTGTGGCCACATTCTGACCCGCGCCTCCCTCCGATTTCCCTCGCATCTACTTGATCTTGTTTTTTAGTGATCAAGTAAACATGAGGGAAATTGGAGGGAGCCATGGGTCAAAATGCAGCCGTGCAGCAACTGGTGGGGAATCGATCACTTGATCCAACAAAAGCAGAAGCCCAGGGGTGGACCAGCAGTGACTGTGGAATTGGTCCTCATCTCTGGTGGCTACCTCCATTATGTAAATACTTCCTAGTTTGTGTTACTAAGATATTGTGTTCAACTAACCAGATAGATGCACACAAAGCTATTAGATCATTGGTTTAGCAAGGCCCTACTTTGACTAGGGCTTTTCTACACTGGAGTTTGAACATGAGCATATGAAGCTGCCTTATACTGAATCAGACCCTGGGTCCATCAAAGTCAGTATTGTCTACTCAGACTGGCAGCGGCTCTCCAGGTTCTCAAGCTGAGGTTTTTCACACCTACTCGCCTGGACCCTTTTTTAGTTGGAGATGCTGGGGATTGAACCTGGGACCTTCTGCTTCCCAAGCAGATGCTCTACCACTGAGCCACCATCCCTCCCTTTTTTGGCTACATCTCAGCTTTGCTGCTCTTGCAATTTTCATTTGTACCCTTTCCAGATAACCTTTGCAGCAACCTTAAAAAATAGAAAAAATTGGGGGGAAATGATCAGCAAGCCATACCGTGTGTAAAGGAGGGGCAGTTAAGAAGCTGAGCTGCGACCCTTTTGATCCCCGTGCTTCTCTCCATTTTCGCACAAGTTGCCCCGGAGCTGCGAGTTGCCGCGCCGTTCTCCCGCGGCAAGCAGAAACTGCTTGGAAGAGGATCCTGCTTGCTGTGGAAGAGCACTGTGCCAATTCACAGCTCCGGGGCAACTTGTGTGAAAACGGAGAGAAGCCCTGGGAGCAAAAGGGCTCTCCACCCAGAACAAGCCTCATGTGAAATCAGTCCTAGTTTCATGTAGAGGTCTTTCATATAACCCTCTACCTGGTCCTTTTAAATGGAGATACTGATGATTGAACCCAGGACCTTTTGCATGTAAAGCAAATGCTCTACCATTTAGCCACAGCTGTGTACCCATTAGGAGTCAGACACCTCTTTACAGATTTGTTCCCTTTTCAAGGGATCAGCAGTCGAAAACACAGTATTAGTAGAGTAACAATGGCTATAACTTCATGACCATGAAAGGTAGCTGTGAAGTAGTCTGTTGATGCTGTGTGCTCAAGTTGTTTGTCTTTGGAAAAGGGGGTCAAGGAAGTGCTTCTGATTTAATTAATTAGAGAGGTTAAGAATCACACCGCTCTGCAGAGCATCAGCCAGGCACCAAGCTTATGTGGAGTTCAGAACTGGCTGTGTGCAACGTAATTCACACTGATAGACATAATTTGATACGATGCCACTTTATAATAAGCAAAGGGTTTTGCTGTATTTATCTAATTCATCCTCATTCTTGAAAGCAGGTTGTTAAGAACATAAGAGAAGCCATGTTAGATCAGGCCAGTGGCCCATCCAGTCCAACACTTTGTGTCACATAAGAGAAGCCATGTTGGATCAGGCCAGTGGCCCATCCAGTCCAACACTCTGTGTCACATAAGAACATAAGAGAAGCCATGCTGGATCAGGCCAATGGCCCCTCCAGTCCAACACTCTGTGTCACATAAGAACATAAGAGAAGCCATGTTGGATCAGGCCAATGGCCCATCCAGTCCAACACTCCGTGTCACATAAGAACATAAGAGAAGCCATGTTGGATCAGGCCAATGGCCCATCCAGTCCAACACTCTGTGTCACATAAGAACATAAGAGAAGCCATGTTGGATCAGGCCAATGGCCCATCCAGTCCAACATTCTGTATCACGCAGTGGCCAAAATTTTATATATATATACACACACACACACACACACACACATATACACACTGTGGCTAATAGCCACTGATGGACCTGTGCTCCATATTTTTATCTAACCCCCTCTTGAAGGTTGCTATGCTTGGGGAGGGACGGTGGCTCAGTGGTAGAGCATCTGCTTGGGAAGCAGAAGGTCCCAGGTTCAATCCCCGGCATCTCCAAAAAAAGGGTCCAGGCAAATAGGTGTGAAAAACCTCAGCTTGAGACCCTGGAGAGCCGCTGCCAGTCTGAGAAGATAATACTGACTTTGATGGACCAAAGGTCTGATTCAGTATAAGGCAGCTTCATATCTTCATATCACCACCTCCTGTGGCAGTGAATTCCACATGTTAATCACCGTTTGGGTGAAGAAGTACTTCCTTTTATCCGTTTTAACCTGTCTGCTCAGCAATTTCATCGAATGCCCACGAGTTCTTGTATTGTGAGAAAGGGAGAAAGGGAGAAAAGGACTTCTTTCTCTACTTTCTCCTTCCCATGCATTATCTTGTAAACCTCTATCATGTCACCCCGCAGTCAACGTTTTATTATTGTTGTTATTATTAAGAAGGGAGGGAGAGACTGACTGATTGACTTAAGGTTCCCCAGCTCTATAAATAGAGCCAGTGGTGCCAGCCGGTTTGCTTAAAAGCCAGAGAAATGTTTGCTGGAAGCTTCTCAGACTTCCCATCTGTCACCACACACAAGCAGCCACAACCTGTCCTTTTAATGTCTTTGATGCTGCACAGATTGTTCCTGTATTTTCCTCTTGTGCCTTTCAGGAAGCTCTTTCATATATCAACTCTTTCCAGCCACAGGCAGGACATGTCACACTCTGGATGGCCTGAGTTGTTCTGTCTAGGGCTGAAGCAGGATTGGCCACTCTCAATACCAAGAGCTGTAGCAAAGCACAGACAGCACCAAACCCAGGTGCCTCCCACAAACTTACGTGGAGCTCTGCTGGATGAGACCAGCGTCCTGCTTCCAACAGTGACCAACAGCCAGGTCCTTCTGGGAAGCTCACAAACACAGTATTCCTGCCCAGCATGCAGAACTTAGATATAAGACTGGGGCTAAAGGAATTGCAGGAGGAACTCTCATGCCTCCCCCCCCAAATCTCCCACTTGACAAACTTTCAAAATCTTCTGCTGAGTCACCTCCTGTGTTTTTGCTTCTGTAAGTGAGTCTCAGCTGCTCTTTCGTTCTCTGCTTCCTGGAAGAATACTCCGTCCTCATAGAGTTGCTTCAGGTTAAGTCACATTACTCTGCGTAACAGGGAAGTCCATGTCTGTGTGGGACTATGCATGTGGGACAGGCATTTTACTCCTGCGGATTCTCCTCTATTAATGAGGACTATACATTTATCTATCCCAGCTGGTAGCTGCTGATAGAACTATCCTCCCTGAACTGTTTCTAATCTTCATCTGCTCATTGCGTTCTGTGGTAGTGAGTTCTAGAAAGAAATTATGCATCGCCTGCAGGAGTGTTTTTGTCAGTTTTCAACCCATCTGCTCCATCAATTTCATTAAATGCATATGAATTCTAGTTAGGCTTCCCAATCCCCAGGTCCCAGCGGGGGATCCCCTGGTTTTACAGGCTTCCCCCCTCCCCCAGCCAGCTGGCCAGCGGGGGAAGCCCCACCCCCACAGCCATTATGCACCTCCATGAACGATTCCCATAGGGAATGATGAGGAATTGATCTGCAGGTATCGGGGGCTCTGGTGGGGGGGGGCAGTTTTTTGAGGTAGAGGCGCCAAACGTTCTGTATAGCATCTAGTGCCTCTCCCCAAAATACCTCCCAATTTTCAAAAGGATTGGACCAAGGGGTCCAATTCTATGAGCCCCAAAATAAGGTGCCTCTATCCTTCATTATTTTCTGTGGAAGGAAGGCATTTTAAAAGGTGTGCGGTCCCTTTAAATGTGATGGCCAGAACTCCCTTGGAGTTCAATTATGCTTGCCACACCCTTGCTCCTGGCTCCACCCCAATGTCTCCTAGCTCCACCCCCAAAGTCCCCAGATATTTCTTGAATTGGACTTGGCAACCCTAATTCTAGTATCAAGGAGAAGGAGTCAGATGCCTCCTTCAGAGGAAAAGTCACCTCATAGGAGGCTTCAGCGTTCTTGCCATCTAGCCACCTTGCATTGCTTTGCACAATCTCATTTGCTGAAGCTTTGTTTTGTACTCTACTAACTTGTAGTCCCTTTCAGGAAACAAGAGAGGTGAGCTTGACCATGCAGTCCTCGCTGTCGGTTATGGAGTCCTCCAAGGAGAGCTTTATTGGCTCATCAAGAACTCCTGGTCTACATACTGGGGTAATGATGGCTACATCCTCATGTCCATGAAAGATAACAACTGTGGGGTAGCTACTGATGCCACGTACCCAGTTGTGGCATAACCACACCGTGGCAAGCTCCCAAAGATGTTCTACGCCGCTTCCTGCTCCAAATGAGGTCCTTCCATCTCCTACATTTTCCCACCCTATCAGCACACTGGAATCATAGCCACAGAACTAGCAGAGACTTGAAGATATTGGATTTATATCCCGCCCTCCACTCCGAAGAGTCTCAGAGTGGCTCACAATCTCCTTTACCTTCCTCCCCCACAACAAACACCCTGTGAGGTGGGTGGGGCTGGAGAGGGCTCTCACAGCAGCTGCCCTTTCAAGGACAACTTCTGCCAGAGCTATGGCTGACCCAAGGCCATTCCAGCAGGTGCAAGTGGAGGAGTGGGGAATCAAACCCGGTTCTCCCAGATAAGAGTCCGCACACTTAACCACTACACCAAACTTGAGGAGCCATCAGGTCTGGCCTTATGAGAGCATACAAGAGCCCTGCTGGATCAGACCAGTGGTCCATCTAGTCCAGCCTCCTGCCACACAGTGTCCAACCAGCTGCCACGGAAGGTCAACAAAGAGGGCACAGAAGCCAAGGTCTTTCTTCGGTGCGGCATCCTGGAAATGCATGCGGTTCCTTGTAGGCACCACCGTTTTTGGAGTAAAGTCAGCTCTTCCTTTCAACATCTTATGTGGAATTCCTAATATTACGGGACTGTTTTATTTATGCATCGAGCCCTTCACCTCTCCAGTTCCTTAAACAAATTAAATAGGAATCGATCCAACTATTCTCTGATTGCAATCTCTTCCTATTCCATCAGCACAAGCGCTTTGCCGTCTTTGCAAAATCTCTGTGAAGCAGGCCAAGGTGTGTCCTTTTGGAACAAGGCCCAGGAATGTGGTGTGACTTCTCCAAGACCACGAAGTCATTCTGTGGCGCAGCTAAGGAACTTGCTATTCTCCAGGTTTATTGTCTTACCAATGATGCTGTCTCCTTGCACATTAGGGGAGGTCTTTTTGGAAGCTGCTACTGTGACCAGGGGGTGGGTTTGGAAAAGGCTAAACGTAGAAAAAGCTGCATGCGGGTATACGGTCAACTCAGACTTGGGCTAAATTCTCTGTCACTGATCTTCTTGACGTAGGAGCAGCTGCTGTGACTTTTGTGTCTGGACCAATTAAAAATATTACACCATGCTTGTCTCGACTTGTATTGCTTAGTCAGGGAATGACCAGCTGAAACTGGGATTCTAAAAATACAGATCTTTCGTCCTGCTTCTCTTCAGTACATTGGATTTTTCCTTCCTGCAGGGAGCACTAATATCCCTTGCGCTCACACACCGTTCTTTTCCTCAACAACCCTATGAGAAAGGTTTGGTGGAGAGAAAGAGGCTGCCCCAAGGTCACCCAATGAGCTCCAAGGCTGAGTGAGGAAGCTGAACCCGGTTCTTGCTGGTCATAACCAGACATTCTAACCACTGTGCTACACTTACCTGTGAACTTCTTCTTAATAAGAAAGGCAACTTTAAGAACTGCCTTCTCATTTGGTTGGGGGGGGGGGGACATTTGACTAAAAACTGAAAAGGCAACATTTTTATTCACTTAATACCTCATCTCCCCCACCCCACCCCATCCCCTCAACAGGGATGCAAAACAGCTTACAATTCTTTCCTCCATTTTATCTTCACAACAGCCCTGTAAGGTCAAGCTGAGCGAGTGTGACTGACTCAAGTAAGCTTCCATGGCAGGGTAGAAGAAGAAGAAGATATTGGATTTATATCCCGCCCTCCACTCCGAAGAGTCTCAGAGCGGCTCACAATCTCCTTTCCCTTCCTCCCCCACAACAGACACCCTGTGAGGTAGTTGAAGATATTGGATTTATATCCCGCCCTCCACTCCGAAGAGTCTCAGAGCGGCTCACAATCTCCTTTCCCTTCCTCCCCCACAACAGACACCCTGTGAGGTAGATGAAGATATTGGATTTATATCCCGCCCTCCACTCTGAAGAGTCTCAGAGCGGCTCACAATCTCCTTTCCCTTCCTCCCCCACAACAGACACCCTGTGAGGTAGATGAAGATATTGGATTTATATCCCGCCCTCCACTCCAAAGAGTCTCAGAGCAGCTCACAATCTCCTTTCCCTTCCTCCCCCACAACAGACACCCTGTGAGGTAGATGAAGATATTGGATTTATATCCCGCCCTCCACTCTGAAGAGTCTCAGAGCGGCTCACAATCTCCTTTCCCTTCCTCCCCCACAACAGACACCCTGTGAGGTAGATGAAGATATTGGATTTATATCCCGCCCTCCACTCCAAAGAGTCTCAGAGCAGCTCACAATCTCCTTTCCCTTCCTCCCCCACAACAGACACCCTGTGAGGTAGATGAAGATATTGGATTTATATCCCGCCCTCCACTCCGAAGAGTCTCAGAGCGGCTAACAATCTCCTTTACCTTCCTCCCCCACAACAGACACCCTGTGAGGTAGATGAAGATATTGGATTTATATCCCGCCCTCCACTCCGAAGAGTCTCAGAGCGGCTCACAATCTCCTTTCCCTTCCTCCCCCACAACAGACACCCTGTGAGGTGGGTGGGGCTGGAGAGGGCTCTCACAGCAGCTGCCCTTTCAAGGACAACCTCTGCCAGAGCTATGGCTGACCCAAGGCCATTCCAGCAGGTGCAAGTGGAGGAGTGGGGAATCAAACCCGGTTCTCCCAGATAAGAGTCCACACTCTTAACCACTACACCAAACTGGCTCTCTGGGTAGGGATTCAGCCCTGGCCTGTCAGATCCTAGTCCTGGTTATTATTACGGAAACTAACTTTATTCTCCTTGTTCAGCACTTTAGTGCACAACTAATAGAGAACAACTAGTAGAGAAAAAGCAAAGTTCTGTTCTCACCATCAAATACAAATGGGAACTCATAAGGACTTTTTTTTTTGGGGGGGGGGGGGGAGGCAGGGAGAAATCTCATTTTCCTCTGCCTCACTGATTTCTCTTTCCCTTCTCCGAAATCCCTCAAAGCCTCTCCCCTTTTCCTTCCTCCTCTTCTCTTTCCCACCCAACAGCCAACTAACCTCTATTTAGTTTAGTTTAGTTTTAGTTTATTTATGATTTGTATCCCGCCCTTTCCCACCAAGGTGGCTCAGGGCGGCTCACAACACATGAAATCCGACATAACAATATTAAATTTAGGCATTTACACAGTTAAAAAAAATTTAGGCATTTACACAGTTAAAAACATTTAAAATATAAAAAAAAACATTTGACCCCCCCTTCCCCCCAGCGTTAGTTTTCTAATCTTTCCTTCACCAGCAACTTCTGCCCAGGAAACCTATGGCTGAATTACACAGTGGGCAACCTCCAAGGACATTTCCCCCTATATCCCCTTCCCCACACTAATTCCTCTTCCTGGCGACCCCCATTTCCTCACTCAAATCTGCTACCTTCTCTCCTTTACACCTATCTACCAACCCTTCTTTTATCAGCCCCCCCCCCCATCCCATCTTCAGCTATATTATATCTGCCTCCACATTTCACTTCAGGGGGTTGAGCCCCACCTCCCCCTTGCCTTGCAATATGCAATGCCTTATAGTAGGCTAGTCTCAATATCACTGTGGCATCCAGAGCAGCTGTGTCAAGGTTTTTCAAGCTAGACTGAGATGGAACAAAGCCTTTTTTTACAACTGCATTGACTTGTTTCTCCAGCAGTAATGTCGGGGCCAATATAGCCCCAAGGTTTCTAACAGAGTCAGCAAACATCGGCTGCACCTCAGTGGAAGTGGGAAGCAGAATGTCCTTCAAAATCGCTGCCTTCCCAACCAGCATAACTCTTGTCTTTCCAATGTTCCGTCTCAATGTGTTCACTGTTAGCTATTTAACCACAGCACCCAGGCAGTGGCTTAGGACCTCTACAATATCACCAGGACATTTGGATATGGATAGAGATGGATGGATGGATGATAGAGTCTGAATGTTGATGACAGCCGACCCCAAAACTATGAATAATTTGTTTTAAAGGCTAAGACTGAAGAGCATGGGGGATAGGACTGCACACGGTGGGACCCCACACTGATAACTAGGGATGGGCATGAACCAGATTCAGTGTGAGTTCTCTGTCAGTGCCATTCTAGATGCCTCCCAGCCCTTTTAGATTGCCCAGCTCTGTAGTAAACCATGGAGTGGGTTTTGTCCCCAGGGCACGAGAGGATGTCAAAAGGTGACATTGTCCATAGCTTCAATGCACTTCAAACACCATGCTTCTACTGCAACCTCAACAGATGACATGTTTGGAATCCTAAAATCCCCTGGAGTGTTCTGGAATCTGGTAGGATTCATAAACCTCTGTGGATGGACCAGTTTACCTGGACCCCCTCTTCTGCAGTGTGTTGGAGCCACAGATCTTGGTTTACAGTAAGTAGTGGTCACACCATGATTCAGGGCCAATCTCTAGCCCTGAATTCAAACCTTCCCTCAAAGATTTAGAAGAAGAAAAAGAAGAAGATATTGGATTTATATCCCGCCCTCCACTCCGAAGAGTCTCAGAGCGGCTCACAATCTCCTTTCCCTTCCTCCCCCACAACAGACACCCTGTGAGGTGGGTGGGGCTGGAGAGGGCTCTCACAGCAGCTGCCCTTTCAAGGACAACCTCTGCCAGAGCTATGGCTGGCCAAGGCCATTCCAGCAGGTGCAAGTGGAGGAGTGGGGAATCAAACCCGGTTCTCCCAGATAAGAGTCCGCACACTTAACCACTACACCAAACTGGCTAGTGCAAATTATTAGGTCCAAGATGTGGCCTCTTTCATGTGTTGGGCCAGTAACAATCCAGGAGAGACCCAAAGCAGACGAAGAAGCTATAAAGTCCTGGGCCAGCCCAGGTGAGGTATCCACAGCATTAATATTGAAGTCCCCCAGACCAATGGCTGTCTCCAGCATTACATGTGATACTATCTCTGCCAGTTCAGACACTGGAGAATTATGCAGCCAATAAACAAACAGTAGAAAAGAGCGAGAGTCAATAGCAATTTAAAGGCTAATAAAATTTGTGGCAGGGTATGAGGGGTTTTTTTTTTTTGCGTTACTGCTCACTTCTTCAGATATCTAAAGAAGTAAGCAGTGTCTCATGAAAGCTCATCCGCTGCCACAAATGTTGTTCGTCTTTAAGGTGCTACTGAACTCTTGGTCTTTTCAACTGCTACAGACAGACTAACCTGGCTAGCTACCCATCTTAATAAATAGGCAGAATACCTACTTTATCCTTAGTCCCTAATATGCGGAGTATACGTTCTCTAACCACTACACCACATTGGGTGGCTGTGAATACTCAAGCAGTTGGGCCTGCGTGAATCATGCAAGTAATGTAGAAGAAGAAGAAGATGATGATATTGGATTTATATCCTGCCCTCCACTCCGAAGAGTCTCAGAGCGGCTCACAATCTCCTTTACCTTCCTCCTCCACAACAGACACCCTGTGAGGTGAGTGGGGCTGGAGAGGGCTCTCACAGCAGCTGCCCTTTCAAAGACAACCTCTGCCAGAGCTATGGCTGACCCAAGGCCATTCCAGCAGGTGCAAGTGGAGGAGTGGGGAATCAAACCCGGTTCTCCCAGATAAGAGTCCACACACTTCACCACTACACCAAACTGGCTCTCCAAGGCTCACAATCTCCTTTCCCTTCCTCCCCCACAACAGACACCCTGTGAGGTGGGTGGGGCTGGAGAGGGCTCTCCCAGAAGCTGCCCTTTCAAGGACAACTCCTGCCAGAGCTATGGCTGACCCAAGACCATTCCAGCAGGTGCAAGTGGAGGAGTGGAGAATCAAACCCGGTTCTCCCAGATAAGAGTCCGCACACTTAACCACTACACCAAACTGGCTCTCAATATACCTGTTGGATCCTGCTGGGTCTGGCCACTATGAATTCTGCAAAGGCAAAACAAATCCAGGAAAGTCCCTGACAGAAACCAAGCTTGTTGTGGTTGCCTAGCAACGGCTATTGAGAGCATCTGTTTCTTAAAGGCACATTCTTGAGAGGGGAGAGGAGTTTAGCACCCAAATTGTTTTTCTGCAAACTTAGGGTGTTTTTCAGGTTTGCAGGAAGATCCATTCACAGGTCCAGTTTCGGGATTTAGGTATCCTCAGATCTGGCTGAGTTAGCGATTAAAATATACGATGATGATTTTATCTCAAGCTACCCCGGATCAGTGCTTGCAAATGGTTCAACTAAGTAACAATGTCTAGCTTTGTTAGAAGGGTGAATTTACTCCGTATCCCACCTTTGCTTCCAGTTGTTCAGGGTGGTGGTTTAGTTTTCCCATATTCCCGTGTGGTGGGTTGGGTGAGGCTGTAGTTTCCCCACAGCTACCCAGCAAATGTTATTGCTGAGCAAGGATATGAGCAGGAGCTGGCTTGCAGCTTCTAAAATTTCATCCGTGATTAATTTCCCTTCTCATTAAGAAAAAAAAAAAAGCTGATGCTTATTGTAGGTGCAAAAATGTATGCATTAATACGAAAGTATTAAACATGAAATGGAATACATAAGATTGTGTAAACAATATCACAAAATCACACAGAAATGTTATTCAGACTAGAATTACAGTACAACCCTATACAGAGTAACTCCAATCTAAATTTATACTGAACGATGGAACAACTAAGTAGAAAATGGGGGGGGGAGAGGGCCGGTACGCTCTGGGTAGGGTTGCCAATCCCCAGGTGGGAGCAGGGGATCCCCCAGTTTTGAGGCCCTCACCCCACTTCAGGGTCATCAGAAAGCGGGGGGGGGGAGGGAAATGTCTGCTGGGAACTGTATTATTCCCTATGGAGATTTATTCTAATAGAAAATAATAGAGAATTGATCTGCGGGTATCTGGGGCTCTGGGGGGGCTGTTTTTTTAGGTAGAGGCACCAAATTTTCAGTACAGCATCTAGTGCCTCTCCCCAAAATATCCTCCAAGTTTCAAAACGATTGGACCAGGGGGTCCAATTCTATGAGCCCCAAAAGAAGGTGCCCCTATCCTTCATTATTTCCTACGGAAGGAAGGCATTGAAAAGGTGTGCCGTCCCTTTAAATGTGATGGCCAGAACTCCCTTTGGAGTTCAATGATGCTTGTCACAGCCTTGATCTTGGCTCCACCCCCAAAGTCCCCAGATATTTCTTAAATTGGACTTGGCAACCCTATCTCTGGGCTTTTATTTTCTTACATTGTTTGTTTTAGAGGCCCTTTTGCCTTTCTAGTCTCCCCTCCCCAAATGAAATCCTTTCTTGGGTGCAAGAGCTGATCTTCGCTGATAGAGAAAGAATGAAAGGGCAGCCTCTGCCCCCCAAAGGACGAAAGAACAGGCCAAGTACTGAAAACTTCAACGATAGTGTGGCGTAGGTGCGCTCAATTATTACCCTGTATCTGCAACAGGGGAACTGTTCCACCAATCTCCAGAATAATGATACCCCTAATTAGGAAACATTATGGGAAAATGCTGCAAACGTACATGTCCTTGATAGTATGTAAATTGTAGTAGGATTTTAAAAAAAAGGAAATGCGCAACTGTGTTTGAGTGAAATAACTATGACAGTACACCAAGGGTCCCTAACCCCCGGGCCGGGGACCGGTAGTGGGCTGCTGCCTGTTTTCCATGGGCCGCGCAGCCTCGCCACCCCCCCCCCCCCCGGCAGGCCTTCTCCCCCCCCCGTTTCCTCCTCCCTCCTTTGCTCCCCGTGCAGCCTCCCCGCCTCCTCCACTGATCAGCTGATAGGCCGGGAAAGCCGCCTCCTCCTCAAGTGGGAAGAAGGCAAGGGTAGCGTCGCTCGCCGCTGCCGCTGGCCACCAGCCGCCCTTCCTTTCCCTTCCCATCCCTTTGGCTGCGGCGTGCCTGCCTCCTCCTCTGTCGCTTCCATCCTGTTGCCTCCCCAACCCCTCCCTGCCAGCCACGGCATGTCTGCTTCCTCCTCCAAGCCCACCACCGCCATCCACCCCCTGGCATGCTATGATTGCGGGGGTGGGTGGGTGGGTGGGTGACGGAACAGGACAGAAAGGGAAGAGATTGCGGGCCCAGGGGGGGTTGAAGCGTTTTGGGGGGGTGCCTGCCTGGGGTGCGACGTGCCCTCGGCTGCCACTAGCTGTGGCAGTTTCCCCCCCACAGCTGTTTGGCGGGGGGGCAGCCTGGGAGGACTTCACCACCCCTTCCCCAGCCTGAAATTGGAGAAAACGGAGGGGGAAGAGGTGACGAGGCTGCATGGGGGGAGCAAGGGAAGAATATTATTATTATTATTATTATTATTATTATTATTATTATTATTATTATTAAAAGGGGGGGAGGATAGATCCAGGTGGGCAGCTGTAATGTACTCAGAGACGAGACGTGTTGAAGGCAACATGCTTTATTGGGTGGTACATCACAGAACCGGGCAACGCGGGCCGGCACCCGCTTTATATACATTCTACCCGGAACAGCCCTCCAGCTGGCCAGTCCAATCCTGGCCAGTCAAACTTCCCGCCACTGATCTTGATTGGCGGAGGCTTTTTGCGCGCTGCGCAGAGTGACCAAGGGACTTCCCCTGGTCGCCTGTGCTGCATGGCCGCGCGGTGCTTTAGTTAAACACAAGACACTACAGCAGCTGTGTTGGTCTGAAGCAGAAGAACAAAGTAGGAGTCAAGTTAACCTTTAAGCAGTGGCGAGGCTGCATGGGGGGGAAAGAGAAAGGAGGAAAATGGGGGGGAAGTGGTGAGGTTGCGGGGGGGGGGTGAGGGAGGGAGGGAAGAGGAAAATGCGGGAGGGAAATAGGATGGAGGAGGCGCCACGGGGGGGGGGGAGGCCGAACGGGGTCCCCCCCACCCTGCCTGATCTGGGCTGTGGTCAGCGGGCTGGCCCTGGAGCCGGTTCCTGGGGCCAAAAAGGTTGGGGTCCACTGCAGTACACCTACAGGCATCTTCTACTACCTTTTGTGATATTTACACTCCTACTTATTAAAAGGATGGCATTAATTCTGTCCATAAGCATGTAGCCAGCCTCTGACCACAGCAGTTATTAGTGTTGTTAATACCTGCTGAGAGAGCAGGTCTGTGATCAAAGGCTGATTTAAGTTCTGTGATAAATGGTTACTCGGACAGGTAGAATTCATAACCTATGGACTTTCCTAGAGTGGTTTAAGTTGTTTGGACAGGGATGAATGGGTGAGGGAAATACAGAAGAAAAGAGGAATGGAGTTTGAGGTCGCCGCACCTCAAAAAGGATATTATAGCATTGGAGAAAGTCCAGAGAAAGGCAACTAGAATGATTAAAGGGCTGGAGCACTTTCCCTATGAAGAAAGGTTGAAACGCTTGGGACTCTTTAGCTTGGAGAAACGTCGACTGCGGGGTGACATGATAGAGGTTTACAAGATAATGCATGGGATTGAGAAAGTAGAGAAAGAAGTACTTTTCTCCCTTTCTCACAATACAAGAACTCGTGGGCATTCGATGAAATTGCTGAGCAGACAGGTTAAAACGGATAAAAGAAAGTACTTCTTCACCCAAAGGATGATTAACATGTGGAATTCACTGCCACAGGAGGTGGTGGTGACCACAAGCATAGCCACCTTCAAGAGGGGTTTAGATAAAAATATGGAGCAGAGGTCCATCAATGGCTATTAGCCACAGTGTATGTGTGTATATAAAATTTTTTGCCACTGTGTGACACAGAATGTTGGACTTGATGGGCCGTTGGCCTGATCCAACATGGCTTCTCTTATGTTCTTATCTGTTCTATTAATCTGAATTGGATTATTTCATTCTGGAAATAAAATTAGTTGCAGTCAATCAGATGGCCCTTCCTGTTCGTTTCAATCGCCAACACATATCCAGTTGCAAACCACCACAACACATTCACACCTAACCAGGATAAAATTCGCATACAATGTACCCTTAGCCAAGCCTGGCCTCCTTGTTGTATTTTACCTTAAATCCACATAACTGTGGCTGCCAGCCAGCTAGCACAAGCAAAACACCCTGCAGAAGGAACCTCTTCCCCACACTACTGCCTCGTTCCCTCCTTCTGGCAGCCCCCATAGCCACACCTTTCCTTGCTTCCTTCTCTGCTTTCCACCTATCCACCAATTTATCTGCCCCTCCCCACTGCAATCTTCAGCTGTGGCCTATTATGAATAGGTGTTTTCTCATGCTTTCACTTTGCATGTCTGTTGGGTTTTCTTTGTCATTCTGCATTGATTTTCCTCCCTTCAGCACTCAGTTCACTTTCTGGTCGCTGTTTCTCTAGACTATGCCCCACTTGGACCAAAACCCATTCCCCCACCACCACCACCAAAAGTTTGAGTTGGGGCCATTTGCCTTCCACTTATCTGTGATAATATTTTTTTACACCACCATTTGTCCCAGTTCAAATTGCCCGCCTGTGCCAGATTATTAATTGTACATTCCAGCTCCTAGTCATTAACTGAGGGGAGGGAGGGGGAGAGAAACAGCTCTTCCTTTAGGGCAAGGGTGGCCAATGGTAGCTCTCCAGATGTTTTTTGCCTACAACTCCCATCAGCCCCAACCATAGGCCATGCTGGCTGGGGCTGATGGGAGTTGTAGGCAAAAAACATCCGGAGAGCTACCGTTGGCCACCCCTGCTTTAGGGGATTGGGAGGGTGATCGAGGGGAGGACCTTCTCAGTTTGGTAGAGGGCCGTCTAGAGAACCAAGGGGCAGCCAGACTTGGGACCCAGCACTTGGAAGCCCTGGGGATCAACACAGGAGAAAGCAAGGCAGGAGAGCTTCATGGGGGAAGGCATTCTCCTGACAAGAGAAACAGAGGGCGTTTTCGCACAGAGCTTACCCCGGAGCGACGTCCCTCTTCACCGTGCAGCGTCTGCGCGGATTTCGCATCAACTGCTCCGCAGAACCAGGAAGAGCCGCGGCTTTTGCGTCGCTAACGTAAAATGGTTTTTAGCGGTTTACATTTGCGACGCAAAAGGCCCGGCACTTCCTGGTTCTGCGGAGCAGTTGGTGGGAAATCCGCGCAGACGCTGCACGGTGAAGAGGGACGTCGCTCCGGGGTAAGCTTTGTGCGAAAACGATCAGAATATCCTGGAAGTTTGAAATATGCTGCCCACTCAGCTCTCTCCTTACGATCAAGGGGAGGGACATCTGCACCACATTTGAGTCCCTCAAATCCATCCGGTGGGGGTGGGGAAGAAGCCAGCCTCCCCCCAGCCCACTTTCAATGGAGCCGCAACCCAAACACAAAAGAAGGTGGGTTGTTGGTAGCAGCTGCACAGCGTGCAACACAAAAATGGATGACAAAGGAAAGAAGGGGGGAATATATAATTTGTCTGGAGGCCTTGTGCCCACAGTTGCCAGCTGCAGGTTGGGAAATTCCTGGAGATTTGGGGTTGGAGACTTGATGGGGTTTGGGGTGGGGAGAGAAATCAGTAGGACATCATTTACATTGCCAAGCCTCTTGCAATGGTAGGAGGCATGCTGCTGGTCATCGCCATTGCCTGGAACTCCTCAGAGGTGACACAAACAGCAGAGGAATAACAGCATATAAGTCAAGAAGAGTACTGCTGATACACACAATAAAGTACAGTAAAATACTTTTACAGTTTAATCAGTTTGTATAAAAATACTTGTAATGCTGTTAACAACAATGTGACAATTACTTACAAACCTCGGTGGCTCAGCTTGAGCACACTGGGATTTTGCAGGCAGGCTCTGTCACTAGAAGAAGAAGAAGATATTGGATTTATATCCCGCCCTCCACTCTGAAGAGTCTCAGAGCGGCTCACAATCTCCTTTCCCTTCCTCTCCCACAACAGACACCCTGTGAGGTAGATGAAGATATTGGATTTATATCCCGCCCTCCACTCCGAAGAGTCTCAGAGCGGCTCACAATCTCCTTTCCCTTCGTCCCCCACAACAGACACCCTGTGAGGTAGATGAAGATATTGGATTTATATCCCGCCCTCCACTCCGAAGAGTCTCAGAGCAGCTCACAATCTCCTTTCCCTTCCTCCCCCACAACAGACACCCTGTGAGGTAGATGAAAATATTGGATTTATATCCCGCCCTCCACTCCGAAGAGTCTCAGAGCGGCTCACAATCTCCTTTCCCTTCCTCCCCCACAACAGACACCCTGTGAGGTAGATGAAAATATTGGATTTATATCCCGCCCTCCACTCCGAAGAGTCTCAGAGCGGCTCACCGTCTCCTTTCCCTTCCTCCCCCACAACAGACACCCTGTGAGGTAGATGGAGATATTGGATTTATATCCCGCCCTCCACTCCGAAGAGTCTCAGAGCGGCTCACAATCTCCTTTCCCTTCCTCCCCCACAACAGACACCCTGTGAGGTAGATGAAGATATTGGATTTATATCCCGCCCTCCACTCCGAAGAGTCTCAGAGCGGCTCACAAGCTCTTTTCCCTTCCCCACAACAGACACCCTGTGAGGTAGATGAAGATATTGGATTTATATCCCGCCCTCCACTCCGAAGAGTCTCAGAGCGGCTCACAATCTCCTTTCCCTTCCTTCCTGTGCCAGTGAGTACTTTAGAAATTGTTCTCTCGGCTTGGCTTCGCGAACGAAGATTTAAGAAGGGTGCAATAGTCCACGTTTGCTGCAGGCTCGCTGGTGGCTGACAAGACCAATGTGGGACAGGCAGGTCCGGCCACAGCGGCTGCAGGGAAAAGTCTGATTTAGGGTTGGTCCTGTAGCAGTGCGATTCTTCCTCAATCTCCTTTTGTCCTCAAGACCAGCTATGCGTGTGTTCTCAAAGGAAGAGACAGCCTGGTGGATGGTGTGCCTCCATGCTTTGCGATCTGAGGCTAGGTCAGACCACTGGTGATGGTTGATGTGACAGGTGCTAAGGGATTTCTTCAAGGAGTCCTTGTACCTCTTCTTTGGTGCCCCTCTATTACGATGGCCGGTGGAGAGTTCGCCATACAGGGCAATCTTGGGAAGGCGGTGGTTTTCCATCCTAGAAATATGCCCTGCCCAGCGCAGCTGCCTCTTCAACAGCAGTGCCTCGATGCTGGTAACCTCTGCCCGCTTGAGGACTTCAGTGTTGGTCACAAAGTCACTCCAGTGGATGTTGAGGATGGTGCGAAGGCAGCGCTGATGAAAGCGCTCAAAGAGTCGCAGGTGATGACGGTATAAAACCCACGATTCGGAGCCATAGATGAGGGTTGTCATCACAACCGCTTTGTAAACATTGATCTTTGTGTCTTTTTTCAGATGCTTGTTGCTCCACACTCTTTTGTGCAGTCGGCCAAATGCACGGTTTGCCTTTGCCAGCCTGTTGTCAATCTCCTTGTCGATCTTGGCATCTGAGGAGATGATGCACCCCAGGTAGCTGAACTGCTGGACTGTCTTCAGAACTGATTCACCCACAGTGATGCAGGGAGGGTGATAATCTTCCTGGGGTGCAGGCTGGTGGAGAACTTCTGTCTTCTTCAGACTAACTTCTAGGCCGAATAGCTTGGTAGCCTCTGCAAAGCAGGACGTCATATGCTGCAGAGCTGATACCGAGTGGGAGACGAGTGCAGCATCGTCAGCAAACAGTAGCTCTCGGATGAGTTTTTCCATTGTCTTGGAGTGTGCCTTTAGTCGCCTCAGGTTGAACAGGCTGCCATCGGTGCGATAGCGGATGTAGACACCATCGTCCTCATCTAGATCTACTGCGGCTCTTTGAAGCATCATGCTAAAGAAGATCGTAAAGAGAGTTGGCGCGAGAACGCAGCCTTGCTTTACACCTGTGCCTATTGGGAAGGGCTCCGAGAGGTCGTTGCAGTGTCTGACTTGGCCTCGCTGGTCTTCGTGTAGCTGGATGATCATGCTGAGGAACCTTGGGGGACATCCTAAACGTTCCAAGATTTGCCACAGGCCTTTCCTGCTAACGGTGTCGAAAGCTTTGGTAAGGTCGACAAAAGTCACATACAGACCCTTGTTCTGTTCCCTGCATTTCTCTTGGAGCTGCCTGAGAACAAATACCATGTCGGTGGTGCTCCTGTTAGCTCTGAAGCCGCACTGGCTCTCTGGGAGGAGTTCTTCTGCAATGGTGGGCACCAGTCTGTTCAGGAGTATTCTGGCAAGGATTTTGCCTGCGATGGAGAGCAGGGTTATCCCCCGGTAGTTGGAGCAGTCTGACTTTTCCCCTTTGTTCTTGTATAGGGTGATGATGATTGCATCGCGAAAGTCCTGTGGTAATTTGCCTTGTTCCCAGCAGGTGACAAGTACTTTGTGAAGTGAGCTATGTAGTACTGTGCCCCCATGCTTCCAGATCTCTGGTGGAATTCCATCAACTCCTGCTGCCTTGCCACTTTTCAGTTGCTTGATGGCTTTAACAGTCTCTTCTAGGGTGAGGATCTCATCCAACTCTGTTTTCACCGGTTGAAGTGGGGTGAGGTGGATTGCTGAATCTTGAACTACGCGGTTGGCACTGAAGAGAACCTGAAAATACTCCGACCACCGGTTCAGTATGGATGCCTTGTCTGTGAGGAGCACTTGGCCGTCTGCACTATGCAAGGGACTCTGAGCCTGATATGATGGACCATATACTGCCTTAAGGGCTTCGTAGAACCCTCTTAAATCACCAGTGTCTGCACACAGCTGGGTTCTCTCTGCAAGCTTGGTCCACCACTCGTTCTGAATGTCTCGAAGCTTGCGCTGGAGGTTGCTACATGCAGCGCGAAAGGTTGCTTTTTTCCCAGGACAGGAGGGCTGAGCAAGATGTGCTTGGTAGGCAGATCTCTTTTTTGCCAGTAATTCTTGGATCTCTTGATTGTTCTCATCAAACCAGTCCTTGTTCTTCCTTGTGGAGAACCCGAGGACTTCTTCAGAGATCTGCAGGACGGTAGTTTTTAGGTGTTCCCAGAGTGCTTCTGGAGAAGGGTCTGTGGGGCAACTGAGGTCCTCAATTCTTGACTGGAGTTTTGCCTGGAAGGCAGCTTTAACTTCGGCTGACTGGAGGCTGCCAACCTGAAACTTCCTCCGAGGGATACCTCCTCTCCTGGGTGTGGGTTTAAAGTGAAGACGGAGATTGCAGCGTACAAGACGATGATCCGTATGACATTCTGCGCTGGGCATTACTCAGGTGTGTAAGACATCTCGAAGGTCTCTCTGGCGCACCAGAATGTAGTCGATAAGGTGCCAATGCTTGGACCGTGGGTGCATCCAGGTTGTCTTCAGACTGTTCTTCTGCTGGAAGATAGTGTTGGTGATGGTGAGCTGGTGCTCCATGCAGAATTCTAGCAGGAGGCGCCCGTTGTCATTGCAGTTGCCAATGCCGTGTTTGCCAAGTACTCCTTTCCAGGCTTCCGAGTCTTTACCTACTCTGGCATTGAAGTCGCCAAGGATGATCACCTTGTCCTCTGTAGGGGTCTTCCGTACGAGGTTGCGTAGATCAGCATAGAACTTGTTCTTTTCTGCAGGATCTGCTTGAAGGGTTGGGGCATACACACTGAAGAGTGTTGCATGCTGCTTGTTTTGAAGTGGGAGGCGCATGGACATGATGCGATCTGAGTGACCTGTTGGAAGGTTTTCGAGTTTGGAGGCAATGGAGTTCCTGACCATGAAGCCAACGCCAGAAAGGCGGCTCTCAGCCTTTGACTTACCCGACCAGTAGAGGGTATAGCCAGCACCGTGTTCTTGAAGACTACCTTCCTCAGGGAAACGGACCTCACTGAGAGCTGCTATGTCGATATTCAACCTGAGAAGTTCGTGGGCAACTAGAGCAGAGCGTCGTTCAGGGCGACCACTGCCTACTGTGTCAAGCATGGTTCTGATGTTCCAACACGCAAGCTTTAGTCTTTGCACACTTTGTGAGGCAGGTGCATGCCTTTTCTTTGTTGTTATTTTTCGACCGCAAGTAAGGATGCCCGTTGACCGCGGCTAGCCAACTGGGGTGGGGGAGACGAGCTTTGTTTAGGCCACCTTTTCTAGGCCCCTCTCCGTGTGGAGCAAGCAGTGCTGTCCCTAGATAAGGCTGCTTGGTCGTTCAGGGTGCTGCCGAAAGATGCTTTCGTCTCCGGGTTAGCATCAGGCGACCAATATCCTGAACCGCCTACATGCAGGATCAGGACTGCGGCTTCCAGTGGCACCTTCCACCTGCCGTTTCGCCCCTTGCCTATCGCTGCAGGACTTGATGCGTTGTGGGTTGTGTGTGTGGATATGCCCTTCAGGCCTGCGCAGAGGAATTTTTTAGGTGAAGCGCAGTGTGCGCGGTACTGGCTCCACCCTTTCACCTGGGGGTCATCTGCCATGGCCCAGTAAGCCGGGACGCCGGCAGTGAGTCCTCCAGGTGGTAGGTGTTACATTAACGAGCTCTATCTGCCCGGGTTTGATGTTAGAGTTTTCCTTCTCTTAGGCTGACGAAGTTGGTGGGCCCAGCCTGCCCATCCGGTTATACCGCCGGACAATGCGGTCGCACCATGACGTAGCAAACTCTGTGAAAACGGGGGGGACCAGCGAGAAGGTGTTGCTACGGATGCAGTAATGCAGGAGAGGCCATTGCAGTGACCGTCTGCCAGGCATAGCCAGACAGTGACCACGCGGCGTTCACTACACCGGGAGAGGAGAGGCTATGTATTGCGCATGCACTTTCCCTGGGGGGGTAGGATTCCCAGAGGGAGCCCACCCCCACCCCCCCCCATAGAAATTGTTACTGTACCTTTAAAAGCATTTAGGTGCCTTCATGCAACGTCCAGTATGCGCGAGCCGAGCCCCTGGTGTTTGCAAGCGATTGTGGCGTTGTTAAGAGCAGGGCTCTTTTCTTTTTTGAGCAAGATCCCACAGGAATGGAGTTCCAGCTAGCTTGGCATCAGGGGGCATGACCTAATATGCAAATTAAGTTCCTGCTGGGCTTTTCCTATAAAAAGCCCTGTGTGGAACAATGGTGATGTCAGGGGGCGTGGTCTAATATGCAAATGATTCCTGCTGGGCTTTTCCTACAAAAGAAGCCCTGGCTAGCAGCATTAGAAGCATTGATTAAATTTTTTGGTATACTTTATTGATGGTTTGTATCAGTGGTACTTTTCTTGGATGCTCAGAGAAGCAACAGAAGGAAAAAAGAAACACTGGCAGCCTGGGTACAACCCAGATGTGATAATGGGTAATTCTAGGAATCACTGGAAACTCTATGGTTTTACAGTTTTTTCTCTATGCTGATAGCTACATTTCTAGGGCTATTTCTAGTCCGTGTTGAGATTCTAGGGCAGAACAGGGCTTTTTTGATCAGGCACGCATAGGAATGCAGTTCCAGCTGGCTTGGTGTCAGGGTGTGTGGCCTAATATGCAAATAAGTGCCTGCTGGGCTTTTTTTTTACAAAAAAGCCCCGTGTGAAACAAGGGTGATGTCGGGTGTGTGTGACCTAATATGCAAATGAGTTCCTGCTGGGTTTTTTCTACAAAACAAGTCCTGGGACAGAGAAACTTGTTAATATGCTGAGGTTGTGAGAAAGAGTTCTTAAAAGAAAAAGTTGGCAACACTTTTTGCTTACCTACATATACCGGCTTGTCTCCCAGCAATCCACTTAGCAAAGTCTGAAGTCTTCTTCCAGACTACAGGAGATAAGAGACTATTCCTTCAGTGAAAGTGTCACCTCCACTGGGAGAAAGATCTTTGGCTTCAAACTTTACTTAGCAGAATGCTACAATGCAAGCCACTGTTTTAAACAGAGTTCTGTATGAGTACATAAATTACGTCAGAGTAGTCAAGTAATCCATGAAGTCCTATATAACGCCATGATGATTAAAGTGACATGGTTTTTAAACATTTTCTGTGAGTGTTTTTTTTTTCTAATTTATTTTATTAAAATACCATTTGCCCATTGTTACAAAACCTTGTTTCACATTGCACAGGTTTTTGACGCTACATAAACTGTGATCTGATTGGATATTAGAACAAACCGCACATCTCCACAGTTCCTATGCTACCTCCCCTTCTACAGTGTTGCAAAAGGAATGTGTTGTTGTGAAAAAAGGGGAACCGGTCAACATTTATGCCCCAACTTGCCATCCTGCATTTCAGAGGCATTCCTGCCAGCTTTCCACCCACCGATATGGTCATCATGCCCACACTTAGTTATGTAAGAAACTCCCACAGCCGAGAAATCTGAAACTCAGCATCATGGCTATTTGCATACAGGCAACCAGCTTGCCCTTCTTTCTGCTTCTGCGTGGGAATCTGCCCTGCAGGCTGGGAAGGAACGCCTGCACGCTGCTTTGGAAGCACTGAAGTGGGCGTCGACATCCTTTCTCTACTAAGCCTGTCAATGCTGGCAAGCAAAAGCGATCAGTTCCCAGAAACTTTGAGCCTTGGCCAAGGAACGAATTCCTGCAGAAGACAGCTAGACTTCCTCTGTGCAATCCTAGAAGATCGGGGAAGGAGTTATGGAAATGCTGTTGTGTCTCTGGGCTGCATGAACAAGCAGGAAGTAAAAAAAAAAGCGGGTACTGAAAAACTCAAGAAACAAGTTGTCTGAGTTTGGTTTCCCAAGGGTGTCCCCGTAGCCCTGTTCTGAGTCAATGCATGGCAATGTTTATGACAGAGAGATATCAAGAGTGTTGTCTGCCCTATAGGGTTGAAGAAGGATGAAGAAACTTAGGGCCAAGGCTTTTTCTGAACAGGAGCGCAGTTCCGGCTGGCTTGGCGCCAGGAAGTGTAGCCTAATACGCAAATGAGTCTCTGCTGGGCTTTTCTATAAAAACTCGTGCATGAAACAGAATAGGGTTGCCAAGTCCAATTCAAGAAATATCTGGGGACTTTGGGGGTGGAGCCAGGAGACATTAGGGGTGGAGCCAAGATCAAGGCTGCAACAAGCATCATTGAACTCCATAGGGAGTTCTGGCCATCACATTTAAAAGGACGGCACACCTTTTCATTTCCTTCCTTCCATAGGAAATCATGAAGGATGGGGGCACCTTCTTTGGGGGCTCATAGAATTGGACCCCCTGGTCCAATCTTTTTGAAACTTGGGGGGTATCTTGGGGAGAGGCACTAGATGCTATACTGAAAATTTGGTGCCTCTACCCCAAAAAACAGCCCCCCCCAGAGCCCCAGATACCCGCGGATCAATTCTCCATCATTTTCTATGGGAATAAATCTCCCTAGGGAATAACAGAGTTCCCAGCAGACATTCCCCTCCCTTCCCCCCCGCTTTCTGACGACCCTGAAGCGGGCGGAGGGCCTCCAAACCGGGGGATCCCCTGCCCCCACCTGGGGATTGGCAACCCTACACCAGAGGGTATGGCCTGATATGCAAATAAGTTCCTGCTGGGCTTTTTCTACAAAAAAAGCCCTGCTTAGGGCTATCAGAAAAACATACCATGAAATAAGTATTGACTGGATACCTTTTTGTTTGGGATATTACAGTTGTAGTCCAGGGGTGGCCAAATTGTGGCTTGGGAGCCACGTGCAACACTTTCACACATATTGTGTGGCTCTTAGCCCCCACCACCCCATCAGCTGGCTTAGAGAATGCATTTGTGAGAAAAATGCGGCTTGGAGGACACATTTAAAATTAAAGTTGCTCTCCCTCTCTCCTTCCTCTCCAAGTCCCATCCCATTGCTGTGCTAGCTGGCTGGCTGGCTTGGAGAATGCATCTTTAAATACCTTTTCAAACCCAAGCCAGTTGGCATGGGGTGGGAGAGACTTGGAAAACAAAGTTAAAGGTGCTTTCTTTCTACCTCTCTCTCTCTTTCCCTCTCCCTCCCACCCAAATCAATTTGCTCTCTTTCCATCTTTTTTTACCTTTCTTTCTTTTTCTCTCTCCCACCTCCCTCATTTTCTCTCTTCTTTCCTTCCTTCCTTCCTCTCCCTCCCTCCCGCTCTCATCTATTTGCTCTTTCTCTCTCCACCCCTCTTCCATTCTTTCCACCTCTCTCCCTCTCTTTTTCACATTGGTTTCTAATTGAGGGAGCTATAGAATGCTTGCCAAAATATATCACTTTCAAGAAAAATTTCAGGAAACAAATAGTTCTAGTTATTTTCAGAAGTTAGGTAAAATTGAAATAAGTGTTGTGCCAGCAGCTTAAGGCTGCCCTTATTCTTTCCTGATGCTCTCTCTCTTTGTATGTATAATAATATATAATTGCACAATGAATTGGATGGGGGTGTGGTCAGTGTCTCAAGAGCTATGGACCAGAGTGCATCTGGCTGCATTCATGTATTGCGGCTCTCAAACATCTGACATTTATTCTGTGTGGTTCTTACATTAAGCAAGTTTGGCCACCCCTGTTGTAGTCTTTGGCAGGGGGTTGAACAAGATTACTCTGGTGGTCCCTTCCAACTCTAAGAATAATTAAAAAAAAAAAAGCAAAATCCACAATACAGGAAGACCAAAGAATAAAAAGAGGTTGCCAAAAATTTATACTGGACTACAAGGAGGAATATAGAATTTATTATTTATAAATGAATGATATAGGCGTTAAGTTGTCACCAATATGCAGATACTCACCTCCATCTCATGCTTCTGGCTGATCCCAAGGAGGCTGTAGAAGTCCCAAAACAGTGCCTGGAGTCAGGGCTGGCTTGCCCACTAGGCAAATTAGTCATTTGCCTAGGGTCCTGGGAAGGGGGGGTGCCGAATTGGGTTCCCTTGCTCCTGGTACCCCAGACAGATGCCTAATTTCTCCTCCCCCACTTGTCCACTGGCTCTCCTCTGTGGCAGCAGTGGACAGGCCACCTTCCGTGACACCCCGCCCCCCCCCCCGGCCTAAGGGCATGCTCAGAGGAGTGACTCCAGTCTCCTTACCTGCCTCGATCCGGGCATGTCAGTACCACGTTCTCTGTTAAGAGAGTGCAGGACGAGGCTTTGTTCCAGAAGGGAGGGGGGAGCGAAGCCTTGCTGTGCACTTTCTTCAGAGAACGCTCTACTGCGATGCCCATGCCAAAGCAGGTACTAGTGTCACTCTGAATGCGCGGGGAGCCCCCCGGGGGCCAGAGCACGGTGCTGCATTGCGGTGCTGCAAATAAGGGAGGGGCACGTCTGCCCTGCCTGGAGGGAATGCAGGGGTATAAACCGAAGCTTAATCCTGACCTGAAGGAAATCCTATCGATGAGCAGAAAGGTTACCTGGAAATTAAGTTGTCACCTGTTCTGGGTGGGATTGCACTCTCCTAAAAGGGACAGGTCCATAGTTTGGGGTTCTTCCTGGATCCAGGCCTACTGCTGAAGAAGCAGGGGGCAACTTTGGCCAGGAGTGCCTTTTACCAGCTTCGTTTTGTTACCCAGTGGCAGCCTTTCCTGGCCACGTAACATCTAGCTTTTTTTGCTGTAATGCACTGTATGTGAGGCTGCCCTTGAAGACTATCATATGAACATATGAAGCTGCCTTCTACTGAATCAGACTCTGGGTCCATCAAAGTCAGTATTGTCTTCTCAAACTGGCAGCGGCTCTCCAGGGTCTCAAGATGAGGTTTTTCACACCTATTTGCCTGGACCCTTTTTTGGAGATGCCAGGGATGGAACCTGGGACCTTCTGCTTCCCAAGCAGATGCCCTGCCACTGAGCCACCGTCCCTCCCCTGACTGGCAGCAGCTCCCCAGGGTCTCAAGCTGAGGTTTTTCACGCCTATTTGCCTGGACCCTTTTTTGGAGATGCCAGGGATTGAACCTGGGACCTTCTGCTTCCCAAGCAGATGCTCTGCCACTGAGCCACCATCCCTCCCCTGACTGGCAGCAGCTCTCCAGGGTCTCAAGCGGAGGTTTTTCATACCTATTTGCCTGGACCCTTTTTTGGAGATGCCAGGAATTGAACCTGGGACCTTCTGCTTCCCAAGCAGAGGCTTTACCGCTGAGCCACCGTCCCTCCCCCGAAGCTACAGTTGGTACAAAATACTGTGGTCAGGATATTGACTGGAGTGGGTCATAGAAACCTAAGGATGCCGGACCCTTGGTGGGGACAGGGGTTCCCTGCTGCCAGACCCCACCTTTCCACCACTAACCAGCTGGTCAGTGGGGGGAATTACCCCCAAAAGGGAGGAAAACCCAACCTTTCAGCAATGTGTCTATGTGACTTCAACCTGACCCAGAAGTAACGTAGGCATGCCAGCTCGAAGACATTGAGGCAATACTCTGGTGACTCAGAGAGGTGGGTGAATAAAGCCTGTTCCTCTCCTCCTGGCTGCTGGTATTTCAAGGAGGTCTCCTATTCAAGTATTTGCTTAGCTTCCAAGATCTGATGATAGCCTGGCCTATCTAGGTCAAGGCATGTGTTTTGGTTGGTTGAAATGGTTTTTAAGATGTGTTTTTACAGTATGTGTTTTTAATCCATTAGCTGCCTTGTGGCGGGGCGGGGGGGGGGGGCTAATGAGGGCAGAAAGATAAGATATAAGTTCATCTGTTTGGTTGCAGCAAAAAAATGCAATAAATTGGGGAAATGAAAAAGAACAAACAATATCAGGACAGTTTAACGCCATGGTTTAAAACTCATTTGGGTTTTTTATTAAAAGAATTTAATGATCAAATTAACATACTATGTATGTGCTCAAAGAATATAAAATATTGAGATGAACAAAGTCAATAGATGACGGTCCAGTTTGGTGTAGTGGTTAAGTGTGCGGACTCTTATCTGGGAGAACCGGGTTTGATTCCCCCCTCCTCCACTTGCACCTGCTAGCATGGCCTTGGGTCAGCCAGAGCTCTGGCAGAGGTTGTCCTTGAAAGGGCAGACTCTTATCTGGGAGAACCAGGTTTGATTCCCCACTCCTCCACCTGTACCTGCTAGCATGGCCTAGGGTCAGCCATAGCCCTGGCAGAGGTTGACCTTGAAAGGGCAGACTCTTAACTGGGAGAACCGGATTTGATTCCCCACACCTCCACTTGCAGCTGCTGAAATGGCCTTGGGTCAGCCATAGCTCTGGCAGAGGTTGTCCTTGAAAGGGCAGACTCTTAACTGGGAGAACAGGGTTTGATTCCCTGCTCCTCCACTTGCACCTGCTAGCATGGCCTTGGGTCAGCCATAGCTCTGGCAGAAGTTGTCCTTGAAAGGGCAGACTCTTATCTGGGAGAACCAGGTTTGATTCCCCACTCCTCCACCTGCACCTGCTAGCATGGCCTAGGGTCAGCCATAGCCCTGGCAGAGGTTGACCTTGAAAGGGCAGACTCTTAACTGGGAGAACCGGGTTTGATTCCCCACTCCTCCACTTGCAGCTGCTGAAATGGCCTTGGGTCAGCCATAGCTCTGGCAGAGGTTGTCCTTGAAAGGGCAGACTCTTAACTGGGAGAACCGGGTTTGATTCCCCACTCCTCCACTTGCACCTGCTAGCATGGCCTTGGGTCAGCCATAGCCCTGGCAGAGGTTGTCCTTGAAAGGGCAGACTCTTAACTGGGAGAACCGGGTTTGATTCCCCACTCCTCCGCTTGCACCTGCTAGCATGGCCTTGGGTCAGCCATAGCTCTGGCAGAGGTTGTCCTTGAAAGGGCAGCTGCTGTGAGAGCCCTCTCCAGCCCCACCCACCTCACAGGGTGTCTGTTGTGGGGGAGGAAGGGAAAGGAGATTGTGAGCCGCTCTGAGACTCTTCGGAGTGGAGGGAGGGATAGAAATCCAATATCTTCATCTACCTCACAGGGTGTCTGTTGTGGGGGAGGAAGGTAAAGGAGATTGTGAGCCCCTCTGAGACTCTTCGGAGTGGAGGGCAGGATATAAATCCAGTATCTTCATCTACCTCACAGGGTGTCTGTTGTGGGGGAGGAAGGGAAAGGAGATTGTGAGCCACTCTGGGACTCTTCGGAGTGGAGGGCGGTATATAAATACAATATCTTCATCTACCTCACAGGGTGTCTGTTGTGGGGGAGGAAGGTGAAGGAGATTATGAGCCGCTCTGAGACTCTTCGGAGTGGAGGGCAGGATATAAATCCAATATCTTCATCTTCTTCTTCTTTTTAAAGCTGAATTCCAAGGTGGCATGTACCCACATGTATTTTTAGTATGTTATAACTACCTAATTTGTAAAATGGACTTTGTTACTGTTGGAACTGAAGGATGTAACACTGCCTGGAATCCCAGACTTCAAAGGGCAACTATAGACAGCCAGAGTGATAGATAGGTCAGGAGTCAGGACCTGTGTACCATATCCGCAGAGCTCTGTTGCTATCCCTTTGATGTGTAGATTGCTACTCTCAGGTCATCTTCCTCCCTTCCAGTAAAGGTGTTATCCTTCTGTCTGTCTGTCTGTCTGTCTCCATCCATCTTGCAGCCATGAGGGCAGGGCATATCTTGTGCTCCTTTGGCCATCCTGTTATAGCTAGCTAGGTTAGAACGCTATCTCTATCCTATGCTGAATGGAGTTCCAAAGGACACATATCTCTTTACTCCCTGTGTAAGCAGGCCCCCTATGAGCTTTATTCCCCCAACTGCAACTCAATGCAAATTTCACTGTTCTGTATGCACTCTGCTCAACAATTATAAGAGCTTGTTGCTAGCTATTTAATAAATGTGTGTGTGTGTGTTAGGGTTGCCAATCCCCAGGTGGGGGCAGGGGATCCCCCGGTTTGGAGGCCCTCCCCCCGCTTCAGGGTCGTCAGAAAGCGGGGGGGAGGGGAGGGAAATGTCTGCTAGGAACTCTGTTATTCCCTATGGAGATTTATTCCCATAGAAAATCATGGAGAATTGATCCACGGTTATCTGGGGCTCTGGGGAGGCTGTTTTTGGGAGTAGAGGCACCAGATTTTCAGTACAGCATCTAGTGCCTCTCCCCAAAATGTCCCCCAAGTTTCAAAACGATTGGACCATGGGGTCCAATTCTATCAGCCCCAAAAGAAGGTGCCCCTATCCTTCATTATTTCCTAAGGAGGGAAGGCATTGAAAAGGTGTGCCGTCCCTTTAAATGTGATGGCCAGAACTCCCTTTGGAGTTCAATGATGCTTGTCACAGCCTTGATCTTGGCTCCACCCCTAATGTCTCCTGGCTGCACCTCTAAAGTCTCCTGGCTCCACCCCCAAAGTCCCCAGATATTTCTTGAATTGGACTTGGCAACCCTAGTGTGTGTGTGTGAGAGAGAGTTCTGTGTCTTTTACAAAGTGGATTGTGAGTAGGAATCTGCTCTGGGGACACTGGTTAATGAACCAGTATTGATAGCTTTGGGAACATTTTTCACAGTTGTGTTCTGTTATATTTAAATGAATTGGATTTACATTTTGAATTTGTGAACATTACCCTAGAATCTGAACCTGGCCCTTGGGACTCAGGGGGTTACATGGGCATCTATCTAACATTAGGTCAAATAAATTTAAGGCTTTATTTTTCTGGCCTTTTACATTACAAACTCGTGAACTGTTCCTCCAGAGTCAATTTCTCTTGCAAGTTTGCACTCAGTAGACAAGATGGTTTAACTATTCTTGCTCCATTGTAGAATGCCTGATTTTTTCCCTTTTTTTAAATTCAACTTTAAAGAA
Source organism: Heteronotia binoei (assembly GCF_032191835.1). Taxonomy (NCBI): domain Eukaryota; kingdom Metazoa; phylum Chordata; class Lepidosauria; order Squamata; family Gekkonidae; genus Heteronotia; species Heteronotia binoei. The sequence goes on along the minus strand of NC_083239.1, from coordinate 6,529,933 downwards.
AACGATAAACAAGTACAGTCAAATATTCACAAAATCTTAACCCTTTAAATTCCCTCTCCCCACCCAGACAAAAACCTATAATAACACATCTATACCATTATCCTAGGATCAGATTCAGACAGGCAAAGTTCAAGAAGTAGATACAATATGATCAACATAAAAAGGTGCAAAATAAACTCCCCATATAGAGAATACTGTGCATTCCATGCATTCTAGAATACCTGACATTTTTATGAGTGCTAGCTTGTTGAAACTTCTTTTAGCTTTTACCACAGTTAGTGGCAGTGTGCAAAAAATTCATAGGGCTTCACTGAATATCAGTTGCAATTATTTCTTGTGAATCTCACTTAGTAATATAGGAGGTGAGGAGTTCATATTCTTTTCCAAAAGCCGACAAAAGATTTTTCGAGGTGCAACATTTCATTAGTATGTGTCTGAGTAAGAGTGGAGTGAGCAGTAAATCCACTTGTTACAATCTTCCATCTGATAGGGCTAGCAGTGAAACACACAAAAAGTTTCTAAATACACACAACTCTCCCACCCCACACACACATATTTGTCAATATAGGCTGCAGCAGCATTAATCTCTACAAGACTGAGTAAACGGGGACCACAGGGAGAATACACAGCAAGTTAATTCTTGGACATAATGCAGGCTTGAACACTTCTTATTTTCCCTGACACGTTAGAGTTATTATCAGATCTTTGACTACAGTCATCAAAATGAATATTACGATGGTTCAAAGTGCCAGTTAGCATCTCAGCTACCTGCTCTCCCTTTTTTAAAGTTTGAAGTTGATAAACTAAAAAAACTTTATTTAATGTTAAATGTATCCACATTTCTTGTTATGAAAAAAGAAAACTGCAGAATTAACACATGTTCATGTTTAGAGGCATCAAGAGTTGCATTGCTTATGGCAGAATAATAAATGGCTTTTTCTCTATCTGCAAGTATGGCCTTCTGTGTACTCCTGCTACATAATTCAATAAAGTCAGTCTGACTCTCCCATGACAGCTGATGAGACTGTCCTTTCATTGTTCTGTCCTCCATTGGCTTCTGTTTGACTGCAGAAGAAGAAGAGTTCTTTTTTGTATTACACTTTTCTCAACACTAAGGAGTCTCAAAGTGGCTTACAATCACCTTTCCTTTCTCTCCTCACAACAGGCACCTTGTGAGGCAGGTGGGGCTGAGAGAGTTCTAAGAAAACTGTGACTGGGTCAAAGTCACTCAGCAGGCTTCATGTGGAAGAGTACAGAATCAAACCTGACCCTCCAAATTAGTGTCTGCCACTCTTAACCACAAATGAAACCAACAAAGTTTTCAGGGTATAAGCTTTCCTGTGTATGTTGGACTTAAGGCAGGGCTTTCTTTGAGCAGGAATTCACAAGAAGACAGTTCCGGATGGCTTGGAGTCAGGGGGTGTGGACTAATATGCAAATAAGTTCCTGCTGGGCTTTCTCTACAAAAGAAAGCCTTGCTTAAAGGGGTCCCTGGAATCAAACTTTGTTCAAACATATCTGGTTTGTTGAGAAGGAGGAAATAGTGAGAGATTCATTAGTGCACTGAGAGCTTGGTTCTGAGGCTGTGTTATTTCCTTCACATTGATTTAGAACTTTAGGAGTTTGATCATACTTCCCCCACCCCCCAGAGCCTCTTAGAAACATTTACCATACTGTGGAAATATCTCACAGTAGTGACTCATATACTTTTGGTATCTGTTTAACTTTCCTCCAAAGAATCTGTGGGACTGTTGAGAATTCTCTGTAAGACATCCCTTGCTTCCATCAGAGCATTGATTCCCAGAAGAGACGACATATGAACATATGAAGCTGCCTTATACTGAATCAGACCTTTGGTCCATCGAAGTCAGTATTGTCTTCTCAGACTGGCAGCGGCTCTCCAGGGTCTCAAGCTGAGGTTTTTCACACCTTTTTGCCTGGACCCTTTTTGGAGATGCCAGGGATTGAACCTGGGACCTTCTGCTTCCCAAGCAGATGCTCTATCACTGAGCCACCGTCCCTCCCCGTCTCCTTCTTAGGACACAACTTCTAAGAAGTATTAGGGTAGGGAAAAGGAAAGGTCCCCTGTGCAAGCACCAGTCGTTTCCGACTCTGGGGTAACGCTGCTTTCACAACGTTTTCACGGCAGACTTTTTACAGGGTGGTTTGCCATTGCCTTCCCCAGTCATCTACACTCCCCCCCCCCCAAGCAAGCTGGGCACTCATTTTACTGACCTCGGAAGGATGGAAGGCTGAGTCAACCTGGAGCCGGCTACCTGAAAACCCAGCTTCCGCCGGGGATTGAACTCAAGTTGTGAGCAGAGCTTAGGACTGCAGTACTGCACTCTGTTTAATTTCTTTCTGATAACTTGGATCGCCAACATTCAGGTGAGGCCTGGAGTTGTCCCTCCCCCAATTTATTTATTTATTTATTTATTTATTTATTTATTTATTTATTTATTCGGGATTTGTATCCCGCCCTTCCCACAAGTGGCTCAGGGCGGCTTCCAACAATAACAATTTAACAATTTAAATATAAACAATTAAATACTTCACATTTAAACATTAAAACCAATACATTTCAATTCATAAAAACAATGCAGTTGATCTCCAGACAACAGAAATCAGTTCCCTGGCAGCTTCAGAAAGTGGACTTTATGGCATCACATCCCTGCTGACTCACTCCCAGCCCCAAACTCTGCCCTGCTGATTTCACCCCCAAGCCTCCAGGAATTTCCTAACTTGCAGCTGGCCGACATATTCTGCTACTGCCTTCAGATGTAAGTCCTCTGCTCATGTCAACATTTCCATGAGATGGCCATCTTTTGTCTGTGTTCCACCTACAAAGACTGTCCACAAACGTTAGTTAGTCAGAATGTAGCTTTATCTGAAGGACCTCCTGTCTCATCTAAATCTGCTCACCTGTCAGAGGTTTCACTCCGCTTGCAGCCATCTTTGGAGATGAGGGGAGTGGTTACAAAAAACTATGTTGTGATGTCTTGTTAATGGAATTCCCTTCCCACAACAATTGTTTGATTGTTGTGGGAAGGGAGTTCCTTATATTCATTAAATACCTTAATGAAATCCCTTTGCCACACAAATTCACCTCTCTCTCTCTCGGCTTTACTTTGCGAACGAAGATTTAAGAAGGGTGCAGTAGTCCACGTCTGCTGCAGGCTCGCTGGTGGCTGACAAGACCAATGCGGGACAGGCAGGTCCGGCCACAGTGGCTGCAGGGAAAAGTCTGATTTGGGGTTGGTGCTGTAGCAGTGCGATTCTTCCTCAATCTCCTTTTGTCCTCAAGACCAGCTATGCGTGCGTTCTCAAAGGAAGAGACAGCCTGGTGGATGATGTGCCTCCATGCTTTGCGATCTGAGGCTAGGTCAGACCACTGGTGATGGTTGATATGACAGGTGCCAAGGGATTTCTTCAAGGAGTCCTTGTACCTCTTCTTTGGTGCCCCTCTATTTCGATGGCCGGTGGAAAGTTCGCCATACAGAGCAATCTTGGGAAGGCGGTGGTTTTCCATCCTAGAAATATGCCCTGCCCAGCGCAGCTGCATCTTCAACAGCAGTGCCTCGATGCTTGTAACCTCCTCCCTCTTGAGGACTTCAGTGTTGGTCACAAAGTCACTCCAGTGGATGTTGAGGATGGTGCGAAGGCAGCGCTGATGAAAGCGCTCAAGGAGTCGCAGGTGATGATGGTATAAAACCCACGATTCAGAGCCGTAGATGAGGGTTGTCATCACAACCGCTTTGTAAACATTGATCTTTGTGCCTTTTTTCAGATGCTTGTTGCTCCACACTCTTTTGTGCAGTCGGCCAAATGCACGGTTTGCCTTTGCCAGCCTGTTGTCAATTTCCTTGTCGATCTTGGCATCTGAGGAGATGATGCACCCCAGGTAGCTGAACTGCTGGACTGTCTTCAGAACTGATTCACCCACAGTGATGCCTAATTCAACATTAATTAACCTAATTAATCACCTAATTCAACATTAATTAACTCCTTGAAAGAATTCCTGCCCCATACAAATTCAGTTAAATGAAATAACAACATCTCCACACCAGTTTGTCTCATTCATGGACGCCCTTTACCCTAAGAATTTCCTTGCCACACAAATTCACCTAGTTGAAGGAATTCTACCCCATGCAGATTTACTTTATTGCATGAGTTTGCCTTTTAAATAGAATTTCCTCCCCACACCAGTCTGTCTGATGTTTATATTGTGGAGTTCAAGCATCAGGTGAAAATATTCTCTTTTTCCCCAGGGACTGAAAATTGTTTTGCCTTCTGCTCAACTGAGCTAAATTCTATCTTGCTGATGTTGTTACTTTTGCTCGATTTAATTGGTTATTATGTTTTGGGATGTACAAATAGGTCCATTTCTGTATCTCTGCCCCTTTATATGAGACTGTGGCTGATTACAGACCAGCACTTTGGGTCGACTCAGCGATACCTCTGAGATCGACCCAAAAAATCCGTCCACACGTCAACATCTGCGGTTGCCCCTGTCCCATACTTACCCCGCCCTCTGGGTCGATCCACCCGGCTCAAAAAGCTGGGGTGGCTCCAAGGCAGCTCCCGGGCATCTGGAAGGCTGGAGAGTGCCTGAAGAGTGCTCGGGGAGCTTCAAGCGGGACATGTGATTGTTCCAGATGCTCCCCGGCCTCCCACGGGCCGCCCCTTCCCTCGAGCGCTGTCCAGAAGCTCTGGGGTGCTCAATTTCTAGCCGTCTGTATTCAGGGCGGCTGCCAGCCACCCCAAAGCGGCCGTCTATTATCAGCCTGTTAGTCTTTTTATTTTGATTGTTTTTTATTGCTGGTATCCCCACCTCCTTTATGGTATTTGCATGCTATTTTAATATTCTCCCCCCCCCCCAAGTTTTTATAAAATTGATGCAAAAACGAGCATCAGTTTTAGCAACAATATTTTCATTGAATTTTATTAGTATAGTTGAGGGAAACGATTGCTGTTGCATCCTGAGTGGTGAGGTAGCATGATCCAAAGTGGAATTTTCAAATCAAAAGCAATCTGTTCATAAAATGTGGTAAAATCCCCAATTGTATTGTAAACAATATGTTTACAGAGAGCCAGTTTGGTGTAGTGGTTAAGTGCGTGGACTCTTATCTGGGAGAACTGGGTTTGATTCCCCACTCCTCCACTTGCACCTGCTGGAATGGCCTTGGGTCAGCCATAGCTCCGGCAGAGGTTGTCCTTGAAAGAACAGCTGCTGTGAGAGCCCTCTCAGCCCCACCCACCTCACAGGGTGTCTCTTGTGGGGGAGGAAGATAAAGGAGATTGTGAGCCGCTCTGAGATTCGGAGTGGAGGGCAGGATATAAATTCAATATCTTCTTCTTTACTCATTTAAAATGTTTATCTGGTTAATATTGATATTCAGTGTTTTTAGGTTGTTTATAAATCACTCCCCCCCCCCAAAAAAAACACTGGAAGGTAAAAAAAAATTTAAATAAAATAAATATGTGAATTATTCTAGGAGTAATTGGACTGTTCATTGGGTAGGCGATTAATTGTTGGGGAACCGAAAACTGGCCACAGAAATCACACACCCTTCAGTAAAAGCCTTCTCTGTCTCACAAAAGCCCCACCCCATTGAAGTATGCTCACTGCCTTATTTACACACTATTACATGCCCCACTGTGGCTTTTTATCTGAGTATCTTTACTGAGTTGATAGTGGTGGTGAGGTATTTTTTCTCATTGGGTGTTTTCGCACTCACCTTCAAGTGGCGCGACCACCCTCCTCACGCCGGCGGATCTGCAGGGATTTCACATAAGAAGCGCCGGAGCAGCGAAAAGAGCCAGCGACTTCCGTCGCAAAAGCCGCTCAAACGTTTTCCTGCTTCTTGGCGGTTTCCGTTTGAGCGGGTTTCGCGACGGAACTTTCCAGCTCTTTTCCTCACCTGCGGATTTTCATCACCTGGGCCTTCCCTGTAGTTCTGTCTCTCACACCTCTTTAGATATACTCAACATGAATGATACAACTTTGTACTCTTTCGATCACTCTACATTCCTGGGAATTCAATTATCCTACATGGGAAATGTAAGGCCTAGTAATGCCGTTGTGGCTTCCCAATGGAGACTTCAGAAATCGCCAAACTATAAACAAGACAGGATAAGGAACAGAAGCCAGGATGGAAGGTGATTCTTATGTAAGCGGCGCCTTTCAAACAAAGGAGCTCTGCACAAAAAAGACACTGGAGGGAAGTAATGCAAAAGACAGAAGAGGGATATAAAAGGTTTAGCTAGGGGTCGATGGGGGGGGGGGATGGCCTTGGAAAAAAGCCCCAGCCCCAGCCCCAACTCAACCACCCCCAAGTAAGACGATCCCAGCAAAGCTGGAGGGCCTGGCAGAGTAAGGCTGGGCAGCCGCATCCTTCGCCATGATAAACCTCCCTTCCTCGTCCATCAAGCACATCTCCAGCCCTCTCTTTGGGCTGAGGTGGCCTCAGCATGGAAAAGATAGATTAGATCTAAGAAATTAGATATATACATGTATGGAAGATCTATTGATCGATTTTGATATACAGACATATGGAAGATATATAGGTGGAAGAACTAATGTATTAAGGACAGATCAAGTGGGGACTTGTAACACTCGTAAGGGGGGAAATCCCATTCATACGGTTGCCCACAGTCTTCTCTCACCACCCACTTGTAGTACTACCTTTTCTGTCCAACTGACTGATGATGGGAGGGATGGTGGCTCAGTGGTAGAGCATCTGTTTGGGAAGCAGAAGGTCCCAGGTTCAATCCCTGGCATCTCCAAAAAAGGGTCCAGGCAAATAGGTGTGAAAAGCCTCAGCTTGAGACCCTGGAGAGCCGCTGCCAGTCTGAGAAGACAATACTGACTTTGATGGACCGAGGGTCTGATTCAGTAGAAGGCAGCTTCATATGTAGGCAGGATGGTGGCTCAGTGGTAGAGCATCTGCTTGGGAAGCAGAAGGTCCCAGGTTCAATCCCTGGCATCTCCAAAAAAGGGTCCAGGCAAATAGGTGTGAAAAGCCTCAGCTTGAGACCCTGGAGAGCCGCTGCCAGTCTGAGAAGACAAGACTGATTTTGATGGACCAAAGGTCTGATTCAGTAGAAGGCAGCTTCATATGTAGGAGGGATGGTGCCTCAGTGGTAGAGCATCTGCTTGGGAAGCAGAAGGTCCCAGGTTCGATCCCTGGCATCTCCAACTAAAAGGGTCCAGACAAATAGGTGTGAAAAACCTCAGCTTGAGACCCTGGAGAGCCGCTGCCAGTCTGAGAAGACAAGACTTACTTTGATGGACCAAAAGGTCTGATTCAGTAGAAGGCAGCTTCATATGTTCATATGTTGGGAGCTCCTCATGTTCTTCCCAGCTGCCTGCTTACACAGCTGCCATCTCTGCCGTGTCACTTGCCCCTTCCCCTTGTCTGGCTCCCAGCCATCTGTACTCCTCTCAGCTGCTCTGAGGAGGATAACAGTGGCATAGCCGCCCTGAGCCATTCGTGGGAAGGGCGGGATATTAATCCTAAATAAATAAATAAATAAATAAAAAAAAAAGTGATTCTTGCCTCTGCTCCCATTAGCCTGTAGCCAGCCATTGTCCCCCTCTTCCAAGTTCTTGCATACACTGAAGGGAGGGTGGCTGTGCCGCAGCTCATCCATACATACACTGAAGCTAATATTGTTTGTTACTTCACAAATTTCTATCTTTATGTCCTTGTAGGAAATCATGCCCTTCCAGCTTGTAGGTCATACAGGAAAGTGACAACTGAGGTGTGCTCTTTATTCTAAAACATGAGCTCACATGTAGTGGCCTCAAGATACCGTGGAACACAAAACAGTTGGGGCACCTGATAGACAAAGACTTGAAACACACAAGGAATCTTTACTGACACTGCCCAAGCATGCTTTTCCTCTATTAGAAAGGGGTTGATGGAGATGCCCCATCTTTACTGGTCTGGAATTCCTCTCCATAATCATTCAAATACCCAGACCGATTTCACGCTAGGCTTGTTCTGGGTGGAGAGCCCTTTTTGCTCTCAGGGCTTCTCTCCGTTTTCGCACAAGTTGTCCTGGAGCTGTGAGTTGGCGTGCCGCTATTCTGCAGCAAATGAGATCCTCTGACAAGCGGTTTCTGCTTGCTGAAGAAAAGCAGCGTGCCAACTAGCAGCTCCATGGCCGTTTATGCGAAAATGGAGAAACCCGGGGTGGGGGTGGGGGGCAAAAGGGCTCACCACCCAGAACAAGCCCTATTGCAAAACTGGTCCCAGTAAGCTTTAAATATATGGCTAGTGCCAATTCATTGGCATACTTAGGATTTACAGATTAGACCTCTGGGACTAGTTACACCAAGATCACCCTGCTAAAACAGAGCAAAGCTGTGGAGCTGATGACCTTAGACTGAAATCACTAAGGATCCCCTCAGCCTCCAGATGAGCTCTGGGTCATGCTAGATAGGGTTGCTAGTTTTTAAACCAGCCTCTTTCTTTAAACCAACACTCTTGATGTGCATATTTATTGTTTGTTTTGTATTCTTTTTATCTAGTGTATTAGATATGCTGTTAGTTGCCCCAAGTCCTATTTGGGGGAGAGGGATCAGGATATAAATTTTAACAACAACAACGTTTTAACTCTACGTCATGTAAAAATCCCTTACTGGTTTCTATTCAGTAAGTTAGAAGTACAAAGGCAGGCTAGGATTTGTGTGTGTGTGTGTATCAACTGGCAATCGTATCCAGGAGTGGGGTATATGCCAGGATTGTCCACTCCACAGATATTATCCATCATTGAGATGAGGATTCATTGTTCCCCCAGTAAGTGGACCAGGAGTTGTGGGGTTTTTTGGATCCGTTAGTAAGCCTCCCTTTGCAGGATGCTCTAGCCCACCTCCAGCCCTGCATCGTTCAAACCGCTGCTGTCGTTTGCTGTGCTAAAGAAGGAGCGGTGAATAGATTTATATGCTTTGGGGGTTTATGTGCAGCATGTCTTTGGCAGAGGGCGACCAGATGTCCTTTTTAAAGAGGACAATGACCTCTTTGGTTGATCTCTATCTTCTTTTATGCCCCTTTTTAAAAAATTTGATGGAAACGTCTTGAGCCTATTTTGCCCTGCAGTCCCCCAGTGGAGAAAAGCTTCAGTCGTGCCACCAGAACTACTTGGGAGGGATGGTGGCTCAGTGGTAGAGCATCTGCTTGGGAAGCAGAAGCTCCCAGGTTCAATCCCTGGCATCTCCAAAAAAGGGTCCAGGCAAATAGGTGTGAAAAACCTCAGCTTGAGACCCTGGAGAGCCGCTGCCAGTCTGAGAAGACAATACTGACTTTGATGGACCGAGGGTCTGATTCAGTAGAAGGCAGCTTCATATGTCTGGGGAGGGATGGTGGCTCAGTGGTAGAGCATCTGCTTGGGAAGCAGAAGGTCCCAGGTTCAATCCCGGCATCTCCAAAAAAGGGTCCAGGCAAATAGGTGTGAAAATACTCAGCTTGAGACCCTGGAGAGCCGCTGCCAGTCTGAGAAGACAATACTGACTTTGATGGACCGAGAGTCTGATTCGGTAGAAGGCAGCTTCATATGTTCATATGTTTTGGGGAGGGACGGTGGCTCAGTGGTAGAGCATCTGCTTGGGAAGCAGAAGGTCCCAGGTTCAATCCCCAGCATCTCCAAAAAAGGGTCCAGGCAAATAGGTGTGAAAAACCTCAGCTTGAGACCCTGGAGAGCCGCTGCCAGTCTGAGAAGACAATACTGACTTTGATGGACCGAGGGTCTGATTCGGTAGAAGGCAGCTTCATATGTTTTGGGGAGGGACGGTGGCTCAGTGGTAGAGCATCTGCTTGGGAAGCAGAAGGTCCCAGGTTCAATCCCTGGCATCTCCAAAAAAGGGTCCAGGCAAATACGTGTGAAAATACTCAGCTTGAGACCCTGGAGAGCCGCTGCCAGTCTGAGAAGACAAGACTGACTTTGATGGACCGAGGGTCTGATTCAGTAGAAGGCAGCTTCATATGTTCATATGTTTTGGGGAGGGACGGTGGCTCAGTGGTAGAGCATCTGCTTGGGAAGCAGAAGGGCCCAGGTTCAATCCCCGGCATCTCCAAAATAGGGTCCAGGCAAATAGGTGTGAAAAACCTCAGCTTGAGACCCTGGAGAGCCGCTGCCAGTCTGAGAAGACAACACTGACTTTGATGGACCGAGAGTGTGATTCGGTAGAAGGCAGCTTCATATGTTCATATGTTTTGGGGAGGGACGGGGGCTCAGTGGTAGAGCATCTGCTTGGGAAGCAGAAGGTCCCAGGTTCAATCCCCAGCATCTCCAAAAAAGGGTCCAGGCAAATAGGTGTGAAAAACCTCAGCTTGAGACCCTGGAGAGCCGCTGCCAGTCTGAGAAGACAATACTGACTTTGATGGACTGAGGGTCTGATTCGGTAGAAGGCAGCTTCATATGTTCATATGTTTTGGGGAGGGACGGTGGCTCAGTGGTAGAGCATCTGCTTGGGAAGCAGAAGGTCCCAGGTTCAATCCCCAGCATCTCCAAAAAAGGGTCCAGGCAAATAGGTGTGAAAAACCTCAGCTTGAGACCCTGGAGAGCCGCTGCCAGTCTGAGAAGACAATACTGACTTTGATGGACCAAAGGTCTGATTCAGTAGAAGGCAGCTTCATGTGTTTATATGTACTTCCTAGTACGAGTTTCGAATAGGACTTTCTATTTCATTGTTGTGTTACCAGGATTTTCTTACATCTGTAGACTGCTTTGCTCTTTCTCCTTGACTCCTTCCCTTCCCTCAGCAAGAGCAGAGTCCCTGCCCATTGCCAAGAAATGCTGGGGTCCTCAACCTTCCTGGTGTTGTTCTTGTTAGCTGTGCAACAGCGGTGCATCATGACTGAAAATAGTTAACACTTTTTAAAGGCATACCTGAAAATGAGATTGGGCATGCTTGGTGTTGTGCATCGGAAGCTTCAAGCAAAGATCCTTTGCTTGAAAGGATCCTGGCAGCTGCACTCAGATTGGCCGCTCTTGCAGAACCAGCCATTCAGGAAACCTCTACGGACCAGCACCCAGCAAATGAGGTTTGCACAATGTCTGATGTTCCCATTGGTTAGTTGTTTTGGGGGGGAGGGTGTTTTGGTGGTGGGTTATGGGTATATAGTTGCAGCTTGCTGCATATGTTGTCAGTTGAGTTTTTTTGCTAAATAAAGAGCTATGCTGAAATCAGGGACGGTGGCTCAGTGGTAGAGCATCTGCTTGGGAAGCAGAAGGTCCCAGGTTCAATCCCTGGCATCTCCAAAAAAGGGTCCAGGCAAATAGGTGAGAATGAGAATGAGATGAAATGAAATGATTTGGAAGCACATATAAACAGTGACCAGCGGAAGTGTCAAACGCCGATATTTCTCAATCAGCAGTCTTTTGTTTTAAATCAAAGCTGTTTTATTGTTAGAAACTCAGGAGCTGTACCAAGGACACAAGCCTTGGGAGTAATGACGCACACACAGTTACACAGTTGCTATATAGGGTATCATCAAAAGTTACCATACAGATGCATGCTTGAGTCACGGGTTCAAAGGTTGCTAAACCACTATCTATTTTATTACTAAGGAATTTAGGCTATTGGAAACATCAACCATTTTCACACTATTCTGGTAGAAGATAAGAGTTGTCTGTGTGAACCTGTGGGAGAGGCGACTTGAAAGTAAAACCAGCCAGGCTGTAGTATAAACATCCTTGGGCCAGATGGATTTATTACTTGTCCAATAATTGTAAATAAGGGGGGAGCAGAGGAGACCTGCTCTTTCTCTATAAGAAAAACATGTTACAGAAATAAGCGCGCTTGACAAGAAGAAGAAGAGGAAGAGGAGGAGATTACATTTATATCCCACCCTTCACTTGGAGTCTCAGAGCATTTTACAATCCCCTTTCCCTTCCTCTCCCCACAACTGACACCCTGTGAGGTAGGTGGAGCTGGGAGAGCTCTTTTCAGAACTGCTTTTGAGAAAGCAGATCTTTCAAGAACCATGACTGACCCAAGCAACGTATTCAGATTCAGACATAGTGAAAAGGGCTTCCTGTGCAAGAACAAAATATCATGAATATACTGCTAAATAGCAGGCCAAATGAAAACATTGATTACATTGAATAACAAAGATAAAAGGGCAAAAGAAAAACAGATGTTGGACATTCAAAATGAAATAAAGAAAAAAGAAGGGGAACTGCGAAAAAGGCCAGGGAAAAAGAAAATTATAAGGGAGATTACAATATTACAAACGCAAATGAGACATTTGTTAAATAAAGAACTGGAATGGAATCTGAAAAGATTGCAGCAGAAATCTTTCGAGGGAGCAAACAAACCTGGAAAATATTTGGCCTGGCAACTGAAGAAAAAGAGAGAAAGTAAATTATTAGTAACAATATTCCTCTCATTACTGCTTTATAAGCATTCCAGACCATCTGAAATTCTATATCCTCTTTATCGTATATTTGGAAGAAAGCTTTAGTGTCATTTTTTAGAGATGTCACTGTTTCTTTATTCTGTAGTAAATCTTCATTCAATCTCCATCTTCTCAACTTCTTAGACAATTTTGTAATCCACATTATTGGGTTATGGTCAGCCCCAATTTTAGGTAAAATCTCTATTTTCTTTGTTATAAGGCCTGTCTTTAGTGCCCCACAACATGTCAATTCTGGAAAAAGTTTTATGTCTTGCTGAAAAAAAGGTATAGTCACGCACTTCAGGATTATATTTCCTCCATATATCCTCCAAATTTTCTTGTTAGACCAATTCAAAAAAAGACTTTGGCACTTTTCCTTCCTTATTATTTTTTTTACCCCAGACCTATCCAGTGTGTTCTTAACTGTTCCATTAAAGTCCCCCATTATCAAAACTTGGTCATAAGTCAGTTCATCAAATTGTTGTATAATGTCTTTTTAAAAAGCATCCTATGCACCATTTGATGCATACAGTCCCAATAACAACTTTTTTTTGCAATTAATATTATTTCTACCGCTACAAATCTTCCATCTTTATCTTTAAACGCTAATTTCGGCTCCAATTCTTGTTTAATATAGAAAATCACTCCCCTTTTTTTCTGTTCAGCCAATGAATAACATTCTAGTCCCAGTTGTTTATTCCATAAAAATTTGTAATCCTTATGTTTGATATGCACTTCTTGTAAACAAACTATATTACAATTTTGCTTTTTAATCCAATGAAACGTTGTCTTTCTTTTTTGTGGTGAATTTAGTCCATTTACATTCCAAGATAATAATTTGTAATCCATCACGGTGCAAATTCTTTATGTTCTTCATAAAACCTACGCAGTTCCTGTGTGCTTGTAATTGTAATCCTTTTTCCTTGCAGCTTAAAGCTCAGACCTTCAGGTATTATCCATCTATACCTCATTTCATTGTCACGTAGTTTTTCTGTCAATTTTTTGTATGCTTTTCTGTCATTTATAACTTGTCTTGGCAATTCTGTCATGATCCTTACTCTGCTGCCTCCCACTATCAATGTCTTTTCAAAATTTTATTCAAGATTTTTCCCATTTCTTTTGCCATATATCTTATAATCACATTTCTTGGTAGATTATTTTTCTTGGCATATAGTGAGTTCACGCTAAACATATAGTCATACATGCTTCTAGTTCCTTCAGGATCTTCCTCCAAAAATTCTGCAATTATTCTTATTATATATCCTTTCAAATCAGTCTCTTCATCCTCAGGTACTCCTTTCAGACATATCTGGGTTTCCATCAATTTGCAGTCATGAATTGCCACCTTTTCTTGCATTTTTAGCAAGGTGGAATCATGTACTTTCACTCTCTCTTCAACCTCTTGCACTTTCTTTGATGTTACCACAGTCTCATTTCTGAGATCTTCTATATCTTTCCTTAGCTCTTCAATGTCTTTTCTAATTTCTTTTTTAGAAGCAGTTATGTCTCTCACCCCTTTCATCATCCTGGCTTCCATTGCTTCTAATTGCTTTTGCATTTTCTCTATTGAGGCAGTCCTTGCACGGGTTAACTTATGCTCTGACATTTAAAAAAACACCAAAAATTTTGACCTCTCCAAAATAAATTTAAACTATCAGGTTTGATAGTAAGGCTTGCCCTTTTCAATAAGCCTAATTTCGCCGTCCTCAGAGCCTCCTGGGCTCAGATATTAATTTTTGAAGTTTTTATTTCTTCCAAAATGGTGGTCGTGACTTTCTGCTTCCCTTTAAAAAAAATTCCTTCAAAAGGCTTCTAAAATAATTATCAGCGATAATGTCCAATAGTATTTACCTTATAATTGTCACCTCTGTCAGCTTCACCAGTTTTTAATGTCCCGAACACTTTAAAAACTTTGTTTAAATTTTGACCTCCTAGCAATGGCCGCCGATGTTTTTCTATGATATTATAGTCCTAGAGTAGGATAGCTGCTTCAATGATTTCCCTTTTCTATCTGACACTTCCAGCTTTTCTTGCCACCAAATCCCGTATTCACTGGTAAAAAGATCTCATGATGTTTGACGTATTTCCTGTGTTGACTGTGAGAGCTGCAAATCTGTGACGATGGGGCTTTTCCACCAAAACTGCAAGTAGACAAAACAATAAATTCCTTTCCACTTTTTAGCACTGCTCTTTAAATTTACAAAGTTCAAATTTTGCCCCTTCTCCCCTTCTTCTTTCAAGCTTTCTGAATTTCCATTTTCCACCTTCTGATTTTATTTTGTTTAACTTTAAATAGTCCCAGAATGAAGATAGTCATCAGTACCTTTTTCTGCAGTTATCCAGATCCAACACCGGTCTTGTATAGCTTTAGATGTTTAGCAGTCTCCAAGAAGGTTAGGATCCTGTGGTGGATGGAAGATGGGTGGTAGATAAAGAAGGAATAAAAAGAGAATTCTTTAAGTGTTATGCCAAGTTATTTAAAGGTCTTAAAATAAAGAAAGAAAAGATAGATGAGTACTTACAAAAGATAAAAATAGAACCCTTAGCAGAAAATATGCGAAAAGTTTTGAACGATCCAATTGAAAAAATAGAAATTGAAGCAGCAATTAATGCAATGAAAAATGGACAAGCATCTGGGCCAGATATACAGCTAAATTTTTTAAAACCCTCAAAAAGGAGTTAATCCCGAAACTTCAGAAATTGATGAATATGATAAGAACAAAAGGGAAAATACCAAATACGTGGAAGGAAGCTGTTATTTCATTGATTCCAAAGGAAGATAGAGATGTTACGAACGTAAAAAATTATACACCAATTTCATTATTAAATAATGACTATAAAATATATACAAGAATCTTGGCAGAACGGTTTAAACAATATTTGATAAACTTTATAAAGGAAGATCAAGCGGGGTTTCTTCCCAAAAGGCAAATAAGAGACAATATCAGAATTGTTGTAAATACTGTAGAATATTATGAAAGACATCCAGAAAAGGAAGTAGCATTATTCTTTGCAGACGCAGGGAAAACATTTGATAATTTAAATTGGGATTTTATGTTTGTAGTAATGGAGAAAATGGAGCTGGGAGAAAGCTTTATAAGAATGATAAAAGCAATATATACTGAACAATGTGCAAGGCTATGTATAAATGCTGATCTTACTGAAGACATGATAATTAGTAAAGGTACAAGACAAGGTTGTCCACTTTCCCTACTGTTGTTTATAATCACTCTTGAAATATTACTGATGCAAATTCAAGAAGATAAAGAAATAGAAGGATTAAAAGTAAAAGGATTCACTTACAAATACAGAGCATTTGCAGATGATATAATGTTTATAAATGAAAACCCCATACAAGTCATACCTTTGTTGTTTGCCAAAATACAAGAATATGGGGAGTTGGCGGGACTTTGTATTAATAAAGAAAAATCAAAACTTCTATGTAAAAATATGCAAATAAATAAGCAACAAGAGACTAACGGGCTGTGAAGTTACCTCCAAGGCAAAGTATTTGGGTGTGGAGATAACAATGAAGAATATTGATTTGTTCAAAAATAATTATGAGAAGCTACGGCGTAAAATGGATGAAGATATGTTAAAGTGGAATAAACTTAATTTGTCACTGTTGGGTAGAATAGCCGCAATTAAAATGAATATTCTACCAAGAATAATGTATTTGTTTCAAACTATTCCGATTGTGAAAGACAGTAAACAATTTAATAGATGGCAAAGAAAAATTTCAGAGTTTGTGTGGGCGGGGAAGAAACCAAGAATTAAAATGAAAATTTTAACAGATGCAAAAGAAGAAAGAGGCGGATTTCAATTACCAGACTTAAAATTATATCATGAAACAGTTTGCTTAGTATGGATAAAAGAATGGATAATGTTGTTAAACAAAAAACTCTTAGCATTGGAAGTTCATGGAAATAAATTTGGCTGGCACGCTTATATGTATTATGGGGGGAAAAAGATAGACGGCTTTTTCTCTCACCATTATATAAGAAACAGCTTGCTAAATACATGGATGAAATATAAGAAATATGGAGATGAGAGAAAACCATTATGGATAGTGCCAGCGGAAGTGATAAAAATAACAGCTGAGACGGGTGAAGAAAAGTGGTTGTCGTATAATCAACTATTAAAAATACAAAGTGGCAAAATAGAATTGAAAACTGCTGAAGAGCTGAATAATAAATATGATTGGTTTCAAATGCAACAAATAAAGAGCTTGGTGGAGAATGACATTAAAACTGAAGGAATAAGAAAAAAGCAAACAGAGATGGAAAAAGTTCTGCTTGGAGACAACGGAAAATTAATTTCAAATTAATTACTTTTAAAATGGTCTACGGATGATGAAGTAGTGAAATCTCAAATGATTAAGTGGGAAATTAATGTAAATAAAGAAATACAGATGGAAACTTGGGAATATTTGTGGAAAAACTCTATGAAGCTTTCGACGTGTCATAGTATTAAAGAGAAGTGTTTTAAAATGATGTATAGATGGTATATGACTCCTAAGAAATTGGCAAAGATGAATAATAAGATGCCAGACAGATGCTGGGAATGTAAAAAACATGAAGGTTCTTTCTACCATATGTGGTGGACTTGTGAAAAAGCAAAAAAGTATTGGCAGATGATTCAACAAGAAATTTCTAGGATTTTGGGATATGAATTTAAGAAAGTCGCAGAGACTTTTCTGTTGGGATTACAAATGGAAAAATTTCCAAAAGAAGATAGAACTATAATTTGGTACTTGCTTTCAGCTGCTAGGACATTATATGCGCAGTTGTGGAAGCAAGAAAAAATACCAGAGAAATGGGATTGGATTGTAAAAGTTATGACATGGAGTGAAATGGACAAATTAACAAGAATTTTAAGAGACTGTGATTTAGAAGTTTTTAAGATGGAGTGGAAAAAGTTCAGAAGATATGTAGGAAAAGAGTGGAAAATAAAAGGACATTGGACAATTTTTGATAATGATTAAGTCTTAGAAAAAAGAAGAATATTAATTTTTGTTTTTATTAGTTAAGGGTACCTTTAAACATTAGTACTTTAAGTAAATAACACCGTCGGGGGTCAAGTAACGGGGGGGGGGAGGGGTGGGTAGAAAGTAATATATGGGATAGATAAAAGAAGTTATTAACGATGCAGGAAATATAATTTGTTACCATATGTTACCAAATGAAATTGTTTTAACATAATAGTGGACTGTGTTACACTAGCATTAAAAGACCCTGGTGTTGCATTCTCTGGTGGCAACACAAACACAAATTTTGGAGGAATCAATTGCTCCGGAAGGAAAAATGTCTTCCATGCCTTACAGTATGAATTAAAGAGTGGTTGACCAGTATACATCCTGCACATATATAAACATCAAAGGGCAGAAACGTCTGTAGACACGGAATGCATCATAATGAAGATTTACAATTATTTCTCTATATGTGCAGTAAGAACAGAAAATTTAAAGAGTTACTGTGAATTCACTGATATAAATTACAGACAATTAGGTCGTTTTCGCACTCACCTCCAGCCGGCGCGACCCCCCTCTTCACCGCGCAGGATCTGCGCGGATTTCCCACTAAATGCCACGGAGCAGCCTTTTGCGCCGGAAACTCCCGGCGCAAAAGCCGCTCAAACGTAAACCTCCAAAAAGCAGTTTCCGGCGCAAAAGGCTTTTGCGACGGGAGTTTCCGGCGCAAAAGGCTGCTCCGCGGCATTTAGTGGGAAATCCGCGCAGATCCTGCGCGGTGAAGAGGGGGGTCGCACCGGCTGGAGGTGAGTGCGAAAACGACCTTATTGTCACACAGCAGAACAAGGTGGCTATTACTCTTTCCTGCCATAGAACAACCTGAAATCTCCTCCCCCGCACCCTCAATAGAATCCACCAACCATATTGAATAAATTCTCTGAAAATGGCTTGACAGAAGCATATCTGTGCCACATATTCCTTAATGTCAATATTCCATACAAAAATCCAGAAAATACAAAGGCAGGGGTGGGGTGGGGACTGAGTTTTGGGAATTTTCACTGTATTGCAGTCAGTTTATCAAATGTTGCAACATAGAACTGAAGCAGGCTTCACTGAAAACAAAAGAGATCCTAAGGAAAGGAAAGAAAGATGGACTGGCAAAAGAAGTTGGTCTGTTTATGGAAGCATCTTCCTGTACAAAGCGTGTCTGGAATACTTGCAGAAACTGACCGTTTTTTAAATGAGTTTGAGTGTTTTCATTGGATGACTTCAAATGATTCCCTTTCATTTGATTATGGTCAGCATACCATAATATCCTTGAGAGATCAAAACATGACGGTGGATGACATAAAAGGTTTTGACCAGTTCTGTAGCCTTTTTGAGCCCTTTTGTTGAAAGTGCTCAAATAGGTGAAGGCTCTACAAGTGAGCCAGTTAGTGAGAAGTTAGGGTTAAATACTTTCAAAAGTGCTACAACACAGACTGCCATTCTGAGTTGCTTAAAGTAGCACAAGTATTCAGGTGCCACTTCATCAGAGGTATGCAGATACTGGTGTTGTAAGCATAGAAGTGCGTAGTGATAGGTAAGTTAGTACTGGGGTGTGTGTCCTTTTCTTTTGTTATTTGCTTGCTGTGTTCTTTCCCAATTCAGTGCAAAGTTGCCATTTCAGTAAAAATAAGCAGTTATATATACAAATTTGTAATGAATAGTTTTCCATATGCGTGTGTGTGAGAGAGAGAGAGAGAGTCCATCCAAATTTGTAAGTTTTCCATATACGTGTGTGTGAGTGAGTGTGTGTGTGAGAGAGAGAGTCCATCCAAATTTGTAATAAATAGTTTTTCATATACATGTGTGTGTGTGTGTGTGAGAGAGAGAGAGAGAGAGAGAGGGTTTGTAGAATCTTTCGGGATCAAGTGCCGTGTTCTACTGGAGAAAGTTTTCCTTCCAGACGTTTCGTTCTCAGCTGTGGAGAACATCCTCAGTGGCGTTGCAGCTGGAGCAGGCGCTCTGACCTTCTTGGCTGCTGTGCATTGAGAGAGAGAGAGTCCATCCTGTCCACAATGGCTGCAGCCTTGTTTCATTTGCCAGCAAGAAATTCTTATTTATCTGAGAAAAAAAATCTTCTTGTGAACAGTGACCTCTTTTTTTCATTCACAAAATCTGGCCACCTTACTTTGGGTTGCTAACCACAGACATGGTAAATCTAGAGCAGAATGCCCTTGTAGCAAAATGTAGGCTACAGAAAGACTTGAATGGTATACTACTGCCACCTAGGGGCACTACCATAGCAAAGCATCACCCCAAGATTTTGTTCACACACACTGCGACCCGGAAGTCAAAATGATGCACTTATCCTTAACAAGGATAAGTGCCAAGTTCTACATCTGGGTAACAAAAATGGGCAATATGCATACCGGATGGGGAATACACCCTACTTCTTGGGGTATGGGTGGACCATAAGTTAAAAATGAGCAGCCAATCTGATGCAGCGTCAAAAAAGGCTAATGTGAACTTGGGGTGCATCAACAGAGGCATAACATCCCAATTGCAACATGTCATAGTTCCGCTGTGAACAACAGATTGAACAAACACAACCACAAATTAGATTAAATAAAAACAGTAAAAACAATACACAACACAAAAGCAGTTTCAGATGGCGCTAAAAATAGATCAAATTGAGTCAGTTTCCTCTGGGGGGGGGATAGAAAAAAGGAGAAGCTAGGATAGATGGATAGGCACTGCTGCTATCCTCAGCCATAAGACTTGTAGAGCATCGTTGCCTTACAGGCCTTGCAGAATTGCATTAGGTCCCACCGGGCACAAATGTCATTCAGCAGAATTCCACAAGGTCAGAGCCAGGGACAAGAAAGTCCTGACTCTGGTTGAGGAAAGCTGGATATATTCTGGGCTAGGGATTGCGAGTAGGCTCTTCTCCCCAGAGCATAATGCTCTTTTGTTGGGGGGGGGGGATATACCAGGAGATGTGGTCCTGAATGGATCTTTAATTTTGTAACCCAGTGTTTTTCATCGTTGGTTATATCTTTTTAAAGTTATGTAATCCACCTTGAGTTGCAACATGAAGCAAATAAACAAATGCACACAGCAAAGTCTGCAATCTCAACTTAATTCCAGCCATTCTCCACTAACAATAGCCTGAAACAAGACCTACCTATACAATGCACTGTTCCCAGGTCCATTTCTGGATGCAGTAGACAGATGTGGTCTTGGAAGTCTGTACTCAGAAAGTAATTCCCAGATGCACATGGGCCTGATTTGAACTGTGGCATGCAGGAAGAGAGGGCTTCCTCTTCTTCCCTTTCCTAGGTTTGCCAGCCCCCAGGTGGTGGCTGAAGATACCTCAAAATTACAACTGATCAGATTACAGAGATCAGTTTCCCTGGGGAAAAAGTGACTGCTTTGGAAGGTGGACTCCATGGCTGAGGTCCCTCCCCTCCAGCTGAGGTCCCTCCCCTCCATCCCCAGGCTCCACACCATCTCAAATCTCCAGAAATTTCCCAACCCAGACCTGCCAATTCAACCCTTCCCCAATTGCCATTTTCTCAAGCAGAAGTGGCCCTGGTGGAGAAGAACTACTGGTCCTGTTGAGGAAACTCAACTTGGTCTTGAGAAACTAATTCTTGCCATGTTGGGGAAGCCATGTTGCCTCCATTGGAGCAACTAGTAACCGTATGAGACTGTCGTGGAAATGGTGCAGGGGAAAGTTTATGCCCACATGTACCCTGGGCCCAATTAAGAATTAAGCTCTTAGCATTGGAGTCCCAGAACGCATTTGTTGACTGAACCCTGAGGCAGACCTGTTTACATTGGTTAGGGCCTTCAGTAAAAGGGTGTTATTTTGGTTGGTCTTAATTAATAGTATGCAAATTTTGAATTCTAAAGAATCCTTCAGCTGACAGAATATATATGTGGTTGCCCTTTGCTGCTGAGAAACAAGGGGTCCAGTAATGGATCATGAAGATCATGAGAGAGCCACTACATGGAAAGGATCTCAGAGTCTACTTCCTGAAATTCTGCCATTAACTAGATTAATCCTAATGCCTGTCACAAAACATGAATGTATGGCAAGGAAATGTTACTTAGCCGTACAAAACTACATCCTGTCTTTTCAATATATGTTCTGGCAGTCCTCTTCCTGGGTTTCCTGAGCTTTCATAGGCCCATAAATAAAGGCCATCCATGCTAGGGAAAACACCCTAGGTTCTGACATAGTTTTCTGCAGTGCCATTTTATCAGAAGCACTTGGGGGCATTTGTTTCTGTGATCTCTGGTGTGTGACCTTGTACTAGGCACTCGTGGATGCTCTGTCTCTAATTGTACTAGGCACTCGTGGATGCTCTGTCTCTAATTGTACTAGGCACTCGTGGATGCTCTGTCTCTAATTGTTAAGCGATGACCTCACCTGAACAGAATACAGGGAAGAGTAAGAAGCAGAGAACAATCACAGGAGCTCCATTTTCTTTCCTGTGGAGGCTCCAAAGAGATGATTACTTCAGAGTTCCAAGTACAGAAATCACTGGGCTTTGGGGGTGGAGTCAGGAGACTTTGGGGGTGGAGTCAGGAGACTTTGGCCATCACATTTAAAGGGACGGCACACCTTTTCAATGCCTTCCCTCCACTGGAAATAATGAAGGATAGGGGCACCTAGAAGTGAACCCCCTTGGTTCAATCCTTTTGAAACTTGGAAGGTGTTTTGAGGAGAGGCATCGGATGGTATGCGGCAAATTTGGTGCCTCGGATGTTATGCTGTAAATTTGGTACCGCAGAAAACAGTCTCTCCAGAGCCCCAGTTACCCGTGGATCAGTTCTCCATTATACCCTATGGGAATCGGTCTCCCTAGGGAATAATGGAGTGCCCAGCAGACATTTCAGGGTCCTCTCCAGAGGGAGGGGGAGGAGCAGAGCCCTCTCCAGTGCTGTTTTGGGCCAGGCCCAGCAAAGGTGAGTTGCATGACTCAATCAGGCCAGCTGCTTAACAGCAGCCACAAAATCCTCACAAAAGCCAGTATTAGTATAGTGGTTAGAGTTTCATGCTAGGATCTGGAAGACTCACACAGTTTTAGCCTAAACTACTTCACAGGGGTGTAGTGATAAAACGAAACAGGAGAATGATATGAGTTGCTTCGGGTCCCCATTGTGGAGAAAGATGGAGTATAAATGAAGTTAATATGTAATAAATGTAGCTGAATGTGGGGGAGGGGAAAGATAAAGCACAGATTGGTTGGTTGGTGTAAAGAAGAGACGGAAGCAATGAAAGGTGAGGCTGCAGAGATCAGGCCAATGGCTCATCCAGTCCAAACAACACTCTGTGTCACACAGTGGCAAAAAAACCCCCAGGTGCCATCAGGAAGGGAAAAGCTATACGTAGTCAGACTTATAGGTTGGACTTCAGAAAGGCAAACTTTGACAAACTTAGAACTATCCTGGGTAAAACCCCATGGTCAGAAATACTTAGGAAGAAGGGGGTTCAAAAGGGGTGGGAATTTCTTAAAGCGAAATACTGAAAGCGCAATCACAGATGATTCCCATGAGAAGAAAAAAAGGAAGAAGCCTAAAGAAGCCGAGGTGGTGCCATAAACAGCTCTCTGAAGACTTGAGAAATAAAAAAAAGACTCCTTTAGGAACTGGAAGGAGGGCCTTATAACCAAGGATGACTGTCAAGCATCGATATTTCTCAATAACCAGTCTTTTGTTGTTGAATCAAAAGTTGCTTTATTGTAGAAACTCAGAAGCTTTACCAAGAACAGAATCCTTGGAAGTAATGAGGTATAAATGGTTACATAGTTACTATATAGGATTACTTCAAAGGATAGTATATGGATGCAATTTGAGTCACGGGTTCAAAGGTTACTACATAGTATCTCTTTTATTACTAAGGAATTTAGGCTATTAAAAACATCTCCCTTGTTCACACTTCTTCGAGACCTGATAAGAACTGTCTGTGTGAATCCGGGGGAGAGGCACCTCACAGCTTTACCAGCCAGGCTGTAGCGTAAACATCCTTGGGCTAGATAGATTTACTGCTTGCCCAAACATGAGTAATTAGCCACTCCTCCTTGAATTTAGGCTTAGAACAAAGTAGTGGTATATGATAATAGTTAGAAGTAGTTGAAAGTCAAACCAATATGCAGGTTGTTTGATGTGAAGATTTTTTGAAAGCCCTCTGTGCTCCTGGAGTACGTCCATAGCAGACAACACCCAACCAGAAACACCCCACTTATATTCATTTATTCTGGAATAACCAACCTGGTGCTGTTTTAAAAGCCAAGAGAGTGTCTGTTCTTTAGGTTAAAGATATCCAAAGAAAACAATCATTTTACATTCTGCTACTTATAATTCAGAATGAGTCTTTATTATATCTGAAATAGCAGGTTGTGCGTTAAATGGCGCATTTGAGTATGCATGTCTGTATTTCATGTACATGTGGTAAAGGCAAGAAAAAGAGATTAATGTACAGTGGAATTCTACACAGAGTCAATGGATCCCTGAAGAATGGCAGCTTCAGGAACTTACAAAATCTCATTTTATGAAGATATCACCCTCATACTAAACTCAGGACAAAACAGGGTCAGCAATTTATTAGGGATAAAGATGAGGAGGACACAGAAAAACAGGGACAGTTGGAATGTATGAGGACATAGCTTGAAGGGCTTCTAATATTTCTTTTCTAGAAGCATCGACTAAAACAGAAGCTTATAATGGAAGTCTATATTCACCAAAAAAAGGGGGGGGGCTGGCAATCCCTATATTATTTTTAAATCCTGGATCAAATTTTTCTAGCGCAAAAAGGCTAGTGAATTAGGCACAAGGCGACATGCCAGGGAAAACAATTCTACAACTGACGTGCCCCAACAGATTAAGGACTTTCCTTCATGGTCTTCTGGCTCACCTATGAAGACATTTGGGGTGGGGGCCTCCAAATCAATATCGCAGTATTCAGGCAGGTTCATAAGAGAGTAGCTGATTCTTCAAATACCCCAGTCCCAACTCATGTAAGTCTTAAAATGTTATACTTAGCAACTTGGACAGGACTCAGAAAATACAGGCAGCCAAATGAAGATCTTGGGGAGGGGGGGGGGAAAGGAATGCTTTCCAGGAACTATGGTTACCAACCTCCGGGTAGGGCCTGGAGTTCTCTGATAATTACAACTGATCTCCAGATTACAAGGATAAGTTTCTCTGGAAGAAATGGCAGTTTTAGGAGGCAGCCTCTAAGGCATCACATCTTTACTGAGCTGCCTTCCTCCCCAAATTCTGCCCTGTCCAGGTACTGCCCCCCAATCTCCAGGAACCTCCCAAGCTGGAGTTCACAACCCTACCAGAAACCTTCACACTGCATCTGAGCCTATGGAAGTTTCTGAAGGCAGCCCCAGGTATAGTGGATTGTAATAGTCTATCCTGTAGGGGTTAGATAACTGTGGCCAGAGCCATCTTGTCAAAAATCAATAACAACTGCAAATAGGGAAAAAAAAAATATTCAGGTGCTCTTTAAAAACAATAGGATAATTCTAACTTGAGTCCCTTTCATGAGGAAAACAAGACACAAGAATGAAGTGGTTGGATTTATGAAAATTAAGGTTTGGAATTTACTTGAAAGACAGCACAACATTGAAAAAAAATCATGACAACCCATCCGAGAGCCATTATCTTGACACACCCATGCTCTGCTCTCACATCACACCAGAGAATGTCCAAGCACGGCTGCATGAGAAGTTGCTCAAAAGATCCTTGCTTAGCCAAGGCAAACCCCCAGCTTTCATAGAATCATAGGGTTGGGAGGGGCAATACAGATCATTTAGTCCAACCCCCTGCTCCATGCAGGATCAGCCTAAAGCAGGCGTGGCCAAACTTGCTTAATGTAAGAGCCACAGGGAATAAAAATCAGATGTTTGAGAGCCGCAAGACATGAATGTCAGGGAGGGAGGAAGGAAGATGAGGGGAGGGAGGAGGGAGGCAAAAGTGGAAAGAAAGCAATTTTAACTTTAAATGCATTCTCCAAGCTGCCAGCCGGCTTGGCTTGGTCAAGTGATTTAAAGAGAGAAATGCTTTCTCCAAACTGGCAGACGGGGCAGTGGGGGCTTCAAGAGCCACACAATATGTGTGAAAGAGCAGTTTGGCCAGTCCTGGCCTAAAGCATCTCTGACAAATAATCATCCAGCCACATTTTGAAGACTGCCAAGACTCTCTTCTGAGAGGCTGAACCATCACCTCTGTGGTTGAACAGAAGGGATGGGAGAGGAGGCAGGAGTTGGTCAGACCATGTACATTTGGAAGCATCTGAAATATGCACAGTGTGAAATGGGGTAAAGGACGAGGATAAAGCCTTGATGCTTTGCAGAAGGAACAGGTGAAGATGAAAATAAGGCAGGGGGCATTATCTTCTTTTCTTCTAGTTTTTCTTGGCATAGAGAGGACAGAATCAGGGCAGGATTCAGCATTTAATATTTTTACCTGCGTAACACAGTTTCTGTCCTAAAACTCACTCCACTGGGAGGCATTGGAGCAATACCATGAAGCCAAAAAAACCCCCGTGATATCGGGGCTCCATTATTATGCTCCACCTGACATGTTATTTAGCTGCAAAAAGTCACCACACGGATGCAAGTACAAGAAGTCCTTTTCTCCCTTTCTCACAATACAAGAACTCGTGGGCATATCTATCTATCTATCTATCTATCTATCTATCTATCTATCTATCTATCTATCTATCTATCTATCTATCTATCATCATCTATCTATCTATCTATCTATCTATCTATCTATCTATCTATCTATCTATCTATCTATCTATCTATCTATCTATCTAATTTTTTTTTTGCCACTGTGTGACACAGAGTGTTGGACTGGATGGGCCATTGGCCTGATCTAACATGGCTTCTCTTGTGTTCTTATGTTAAGTATGGATTGAGGTTATAGAACTGGGGTTATAGAACATGTGTCATTTTCCTGATCAAAAATTACTTTCCCAGCAGGAGGAAAAATCCAGGCCTTTGTATTGTGCCTGTCTTTTTTTCTCTGCCAGGGTTTTCAGCAGGAAGATACTCAATATGCCGAAAAATTAAAAAAACAGTGGGGGTCCTACTTTTATAATATTATGAAGCTGACAGCTTATTTAACATCTTTAGAAATAAATGGATCCAGAAGGGCGCTTATCCTGGCAAGGTGCCTGGTCCTCCCTTCTCCGGTATTGGAAGGCAGATATAACAAAACATGTCTCTGCTCCTGTTCACGAACAGAGGTTGAAATCGTAAGAGCACATGTTTTTTAGCTACCCGCAATATAAGGAAGCGCGTGACAAGATTATTATTCTGTTGTTAGACAAATCTCTGGCCTTACTTTAAAAAGTTAGACTTGATTATCTTGTATCTGATAAGATGCCAAGATTACTCAGAGCGGTTCCTCAGCGGAACAGACTTCCTCGGAAGGTGGTGGGCTCTCCTTCCTTGGAGGTTTTTAAACAGAGGTGAGATGGCCATCTGAGAGCAATGCAGATCCTGTGAATTTAGGGGGAGGTCTTTGTGAATTTCCTGCATTGTGCAGAGGGTTGGACTAGATGGCTCTGGAGGTCCCTTCCAACTCTATGATTCTACTCATCAAGCAGCTAGATTCTATTTGGTGATATTTAGGTTTTGGAAACTGTACTGTAATTAGATTTTAATTTTTAAATTGTTTTATCTGAACGATTATATGCTTTGAATTTGTAAGTATAAACATGTTATCTGATTGGTCAAATGACTGCAATAAGGAACAAACGAATGATCAAAAATAGGGGGCTACTGTCTCTGAAATGAAAGCAATCAAAGTAAACATGAGTTCCAAAAACAGCTCTTGGGATTGCAAAAAGAGATGCTACAAATTTCATAGACAACAGGATCAAACTTACCTTGTTCAACTGTATCAATCGACCATAATAAACTTCTTGATTCAGTAGATTGTATCAATCAGACATAAGCCAATTACTGGATCAGTTTGATTCAGCACAGAATAATTCTGGCCCTGCTTATGGACCTCCTGATGGCACCTGGGCTTGGCCGCTCTAAGACACAGAGTATCCGACTAGATGGGCCATGGCCTGATCCAACATTGTTTCTCTTCCGTTCTTAATTCAAATGCCTACTGTTCAGGGTTGCATCAGGTTTTTGCAAAACTGTGCATGTGCAAAATTCAATGCAATTCAAATACATTGGCAGCTGTCAACATTGCTAAGGACTATGAATGCAAGCTGAATGGCAGTATTTTTTCAAAAAACACAGCAGTTATTCATGAGCAAACGTTATTGTCTTTTAAAACAACTGCCTGATGAGCAGAAGCTGCGAGGGCAATATGAGAAGTGGAACTCCAACAGGCTGTGTGAGAAAACACATGCACAGGGGTGTCAAACATGCAGCCTGGGGGGCCAATCAGGCCCCCGGAGGGTTCCTATAGGCCCCCAAGCAACTGGCTGTCATCTGCGTCCTTCTCCCTCTCTTTTGCTTCCTTCTGCATAACAGCTTGCTTTCCAAGGCTTGCACAAGAGCTACAGAGCAAAACCTGTATTTTTTCTAGGCTTGCCAATCACCAGGCCCCAGCGGGGGTTCTTCCACTTTCCCAGGCTCCTTCCCACCCCCAGTCAGCTGGCTGGCGGGGGGAAGCCCTGCCCCCAAAGCCACCATGTGACTTTCCACCTCCGGAGGCTTCAATCTCCGATTGGAAAGGCTTCCTCTTGGGATGGTGTGTCTGTGTTACTTTGAAGAAGTTGGCTGCAACTTGTGAGTAGAGATGCCAATCCCTCGCTTCAGAGTTGCCAGAAACCGGGGGCGGGGGGGAGGGAAGAAAATGTCTGCTGGGCACTTCATTATTCCCTATATGGAGATAGATTCTCATAGGGTATAATGAGGAATTGATCTGGAGGTATTGGGGGCTCGGAGGGGGGGGGGTTGTTTTTTGAGGTAGAGGCACCAAATTTTCGGTATAGCATCTAGTGCCTCTCCCCAAAACACCCCCCAAGTTTCAAAACAATTGTACCAGGGGGTCCAATTCTATGAACCCCAAAAGAAGGTGCCCCTATCCTTCATTATTTCCTATGGAAGGAAGGCATTTTAAAAGGTGTGCCTTTAAATGTGATGGCCAGAACTCCCTTGGAGTTCAATTATGCTTGTCACACCCTTGCTCCTGGCTCTGTCCCCAATATCTCCTGGCTCCACCCCCAAAGTCCCCAGATATTTCTTGAATTGGACTTGGCAACCCTATTTTTTTCCATTGGCTGAGGCTCCTCCCTTGGGGAGGAAGAGGGGAAGGCAGAGTTTGTTTTTCAAGGATCTCTCAATCGCACAACAGAGCTACTGAGCCAAGCCTCTCTTCCTTCCCCCTCCCGGTCCCCTGGGAAGGGAGGAAGGAAAGAACCAGGGCTTCCTTTGCCCAGATCCCTGGATCCCATGGGAGAGAGACAAAGAAAGCACCTTTAATACCAACAAGTGCTAATGTTTTAAGCATGTTTTAAGGTTCTTTTAAAAATTTAATTGCATTTGTCTGTGTCCTTTATAAAGTTTATATCTCTGCTACCTAGGGTTGCCAAGTCCAATTCAAGAAATATCTGGGGACTTTGGGGGTGGAGCCGGGAGACTTTGGGGGTGGAGCCAGGAGTCATTAGGGGTGGAGCCAAGATCAAGGCTGTGACAAGCATCATGGAACTCCAAAGGGAGTTCTGGCCATCACATTTAAAGGGACGGCACACCTTTTCAATGCCTTCCTTCCATAGGAAATAGTGAAGGATAGGGGCACCTTCTTTTGGGGCTCATAGAATTGGACCCCCTGGTCCAATATTTTTGAAACTTGGGGGTTATTTTGGGGAGAGGCACTAGATGCTATAACAAAAATTTGGTGCCTCTATCCCAAAAAACAGCCCCCCCAGAGCCCCAGATACCCACAGATCAATTCTCCATGATTTTCTATGGGAATAAATCTCCATAGGGAATAACAGAGTTCCCAGCAGACATTTCCCTCCCCTCCCCCCGCTTTCTGACGACCCTGAAGCGGGGGGAGGGCCTCCAAACCGGGGGATCCCCTGCCCCCACCTGGGAATTGGCAACCCTACTGCTACCTAATCTTAAATAGGTATGCATATGGCTTGGCCCGACATGGCTAGCCCAGCCCAGCCCAACCTGACATGGCCTGGCCCAACGAGGTCTCATTTATATCAGATCCGGCCCTCATAATAAATGAGTTTGATACCTCTGCACATTATATAACAAGTCATTTCCACTTCTCTGTACTGTTAGGAAGGAACCGTCAAAGCCATCTGACGAACAGCCACAAACAGGTCAATGAGCAGACAAGCAGCCACAAAAAATTCAGCTCTGTTCGTTACAGATGAACAGGATGCGAACTAAACTGGTAGGTGTTCAAGCAGGAATCCATGTTGGCAGATGTATTCAACAAGAAATTTCTAAGATCTTGGGATATGAATTTAAGAAAGTTGCAGAGACTTTTCTGTTGGGATTACAAATGGAAAAAAAATTCCAAAAGAAGATAGAACTCTAATTTGGTACTTGCTTTCAGCTGCTAGGACATTGTATGCGCAGTTGTGGAAGCAAGAAAAAATACCAGAGAAATGGGATTGGATTGTAAAAGTTATGACATGGAGTGAAATGGACAAGTTAACAAGAACCTTAAGAGACTATGATTTAGAAGTTTTTAAGATGGAGTGGGGAAAGTTCAGAAGATATGTAAAAGAAGAGTGGAAAATAAAAGGACATTGGACAATTTTTGATAATGATTAAGTTTTAGAAAAAAGAAGAATATTAATATTTGTTTTTATTAGTTAAGGGTACCTTTAAATATTAGTATTTTAAGTAAATAACACCGGCGGGGGTCAAGTAACGGGGGGAAGGGGTGGGTAGAATGTAATATATGGGATAGATAAAAGAAGTTATTAATGAAATATAATTTGTTACCATATGTTACCAAATAAAATTGTTTTAACCAGAAGCAGGAATCAGTGACGATTTTCATAACCTGAAGATAAAATCTTACCAGCTGCTGTTGGCTACTGATCAAGCTGCTGTTAAAGACACAGGATGAGGGCATAAAAGCATGGATTGGTTCATACTAGATAGAGACCCAAGTCAGTATAACTCACTTGAAAAAGAAAACACTTCTGAATAACTCTGCAGAAGCTGGAAAATCATTGACATAGAGATAATGATTTGACTTCCACCCTACTTTCTGCTCCTGATGTTGCGGTGATGGTGGTGTTATTACTAGGGCAAGAGAGACTTGAGGTAGCTACAATGTCAAGATGATACTAGCTTCTTCTTCACCTTGATTCGTCTCCATTCTGTTATCTGTCCTTGAGGCTCATAGACACTATTGCTGTATTCAACACCCTTGTCTTTTGAGATGTGCGTGCTGCATTTCCTAAGTCAGGAGTGGGGGGAGGCTGTGTATGACTTTAACCGGCATGCAAAGTTATCTCAGTTGTCAAGCTTTGCAGAAGTTTTTGCTCTGTCAGGATTGCCCCTTCCTGAGACAATCTCCTGCAGCGCGCTAGCTGGAACAAAGGCTGATATGGTAATTATCATATTAGTCTTGTGATTGCAGTCTCTTTAAAATGGAAGGTATATTACCATCTTAACCTACCGTGAACTAACTTTCCTGTTACGGGGCTTACAAAAGTATAAAGACAGTATTTTCTTGTGCAGGGGTACTCAACCTTGTCACACCTGTGGGCTCTTTTTGAATTTTGAGAAATGGTAGTGGACTCCACCACAAAATGGCTACCTTCAGGAGTTTTCCAGTCAAGCGTCTTCTACGCTGAAGGTAGCTGTTTTTGAATGGGTGCTTCCTGCAGGCACAAATGTGATGTCTCCTCAGTCCTTCCAAAGCACATCCTGTTCAAATGAGGTGAAGGAAAGCTGGGACTGGCTTGTTGCTTTGGGTGCCATGGCATCGGGAGAGCCTTGTTGTGGATCACTGTCCAAGTCCGAAGTCTCAGTTGCGATGCATTTCAGTCCAATAGCCTTGGTTTGGTTCTGGTTCAGAATAGGGCGGGGGGGAAGAGACCTAGCAAAGCACAACGCAGAGATCCCCAACATTTTTTTGAGCCTGAAGTCACCTTTGGAATTCTGACACTGGGCAGTGGGCACAACTAAAAAATGGCAGTCACAAGAGGTTGAGCCAGCCACAAAAAGGCTGAACCAACCACTTCCAGGCGGGTCCTGGAGATCTCCTGGTATTACAACTGACCTCTCGGAGACAGAGATTGCTTCACCTATGGCTGATTTGGAGGGTGGACTCTATGGGCATTGTACCCTCCTGACGTCCCTCCCTTCTCCAAATCCCGCTCTCCCCAAGGTTCCACTCTCAAAATCTTCAGGTATTTCCTAAACCAGAGCCGGCAACCTTAAGGGGCTTGGAAGCAGGCCAGTGAGGAAGGTGACTCTCACTACAGGCTGAACAGGAGAGACCCAGCTGAGAGGAAGAGGAACCAAGTGTTGTGATACTCTCCCCTCTCCAGTTCTGACACTCTGCAAGCACCAAAAGGGAATCGAAAGTGAAGGGTCGTCAACTCTGGGTTTGGAAATTCCTGGAGATTTGGGGATAGAGCATGGGGAAGGACCTCAACATAGGGCTGCCAATCCCCAGGTGGGGGCAGGGGATCCCCTGGTTTGGAGGCCCTCCCCCCGCTTCAGGGTCGTCAGAAAGAGGGGGGAGGGGAGGGAAATGTCTGCTGGGAACTCTGTTAGTCCCTATGGAGATTTATTCCCATAGAAAATAATGGAGAATTGATCCGTGGGTATCTGGGGGGGCTGTTTTTTGAGGTAGAGGCACCAAATTTTCAGTACAGCATCTAGTAGCTCTCCCCAAAATATCCCCCAAGTTTCAAAACGATTGGACCAGGGGGTCCAATTCTATGAGCCCCTAAAGGAGGTGCCCCTATCCTTCATTATTTCCTATGGAAGGAAGGCATTGAAAAGGTGTGCCGTCCCTTTAAATGTGATGGCCAGAATTCCCTTTGGAGTTCCATTATGCTTGTCACAGCCTTGATCTTGGCTCCACCCCAAAGTCTCCTGGCTCCACCCCCAAAGTCCCCAGATATTTCTTGATTTGGACTTGGAAACCCTACCTCAACAGTCCACCCTCTGAAGCAGCTGTTTTGTCCAGGGGAACTGATCTTTGGAGGTCTGTTGTAAATCTGGAAGTTTTCCAGGGCCCACCAGGAGTCTGGCAACCCTAGATGACAGATAAGGGAGTTTGGGGCAGCAGCGGCACACATACCCTTGAAGCACAAAGAAGGATCTAATTACACTTATGATTGTGTTATTAATTTTCCAGATTACTCAATATTCTTGAAGTCTTGCACATGCTCTGAACAGGCCTGCCGAAGGAGTTATGGATCAACGGCAGTTTCCACTGTGCCCTGCAGCCCTGTCCGGACCACAAAAAGTTGCTGCTTTCCTCCAATATGGAGCAGGCAAGGAAAGCATTTCAAACCCAGATTGGAAAACATCATGTAACTTTGACCAAACAAGGCAACTGCTCTGAACACAAATTGAGATTCAGAATCTAGTTTAAAGGTCTGGCTTCTTATCTTGCAGTGTTATGGTTTTGAAGAGGACATCCTGACCAAAAGGAGCAGAATGGTTTTCAACTTTGTGACAGAAACCAGATGAGCTTGGAACAAGAAGAGTAAGCAAAGACACTATATCTTAGGAATGAAATTTTCAGTATTCCATGTTCTCCTTTCCTCTTTAAGACCATCAAGGGATGCCTGCTGGATTGGACCAAGGGAGCATTTAATCCATCCTGCTTCTAAGTGCAAACAGTAAAATTACCAGCCTCAAGGAGGGACTGCAGTTCTCTCAGAATTACGTCTCCAGACGAGTTCACCTTCAAGGAAATGGCAGCTTAGGAGGGCAGATTCTTACGGCATCACATCCCTGTTGAGCTCCTTCCCATGCAAACTCTGTGCTCCCTGCAGTACTGCTGCTTTACCACTCTGTGCCAGGGGGACGCAATTGGACAGAAACGTAAGAACGTAAGAGAAGCCATTTTGGATCAGGCCAATGGGCCATCCAGTCCAACACTCTGTGTCACATAAGAACATAAGAGAAGCCATGTTGGATCAGGCCAATGGCCCATCCAGTCCAACACTCTGTGTCACATAAGAACATAAGAGAAGCCCTGTTGGATCAGGCCAGTGGCCCATCCAGTCCAACACTCTGTGTCACAGAAGAACATAAGAGAAGCCATGTTGGATCAGGCCAATGGCCCATCCAGTCCAACACTCCACATAGAGTCATGTTGGATCAGGCCAGTGACTCATCCAGTCCAACACTCTGTGTCACAGAAGAACATAAGAGAAGCCATGTTGGATCAGGCCAATGGCCCATCCAGTCCAACACTCTGTGTCACATAAGAACATAAGAGAAGCCATGTTGGATCAGGCCAATGGCCCCTCCAGTCCAACACTCTGAGTCACATAAGAACATAAGAGAAGCCCTGTTGGATCAGGCCAGTGGTCCCTCCAGTCCAGCACTCTGTGTCACATAAGAACATAAGAGGAGCCATGTTGGATCAGGCCAATGGCCCCTCCAGTCCAACACTCTGTGTCACATAAGAGAAGCCATTTTGGATCAGGCCAATGGCCCATCCAGTCCAACACTCTGTGTCACATAAGAACATAAGAGAAGCCATGTTGGATCAGGCCAATGGCCCATCCAGTCCAACACTCTGTGTCACACAGTGGCCAATACACACACACATATATATACACACTGTGGCTAATAGCCAGTGATGGACCTCTGCTCCATATTTTTATCTAACCCCCTCTTGAAACTGGCTATGCTTGTAGCCGCCGCCATCTCCTGTGGCAGTGAATTCCACATGCTAATCACCCTTTGAGTCAAGAAGTACTTCCTTTTATCCGTTCTATCCCGACTGCTCAGCAATTTCATCGAATGCCCATGAGTTCTTGTATTGTGAGAAAGGGGGGAAAGTACTTATTTCTCTACCTTCTCCATCCCATGCACAATCTTGTAAACCTCTATCATGTCACCCCGCAGTCGACATTTCTCCAAGCTAAAAAGCCCCGAGCGTTTTAACCTTTCTTCATAGGGAAGGTATAAATAAACGTAGGTATAAATAAATTTTAAAAAGATGTATAAGGGGAGAAAATGAAAGAAATGTATGCAATTGGAAATATGGTGGATAGAAAAGGATTATTCTGTCTCTTTCTCAAAATGCTAGAATTCAGAGTCATACAGTGAAATTGATTGGCAGAGTCAAAATAGGGATAAGAAATCAGTTGGATCCCATGAATATATATACTAGTGGATAGCATTCTTCCCAGTGCAAGGAGTCTTCCCCACACGGCTCTGTGCGCTGGGGGAAATTGCCACCATAAATGGAGCAGGTTTGTGGAATCCAACTCAGTATATCTTGACAAAACATATAATTGATTTATGGAATTCATCATCTCAAGGTGTGGAGATGTCTGCTAGTTTAGGTGGCTTTAAAAGGAGATTAAATAAATATTTGGATGATAGGTCCGTCAACTGCTACTAGATGTGATTGCTGATTGGAACTTCCATGTTCAGAATCATAGAATCATAGAGTTGGAAGGTACCTCCAGGGTCATCTAGTCCAACCCCCTGCACAATGCAGGAAATTCACAAACACCTTCCCTAAATTCACAGGATCTTCATTGCTGTCAGATGGCCATCTAGCCTCTGTTTAAAATCCTCCAAGGAAGGAGACCCCACCACCTCCCGAGGAAGCCTGTTCCACTGAGGAATCGCTCTAACAGTCAGGAAGTTCTTCCTAATGTTGAGGTGGAAACTCTTTTGATTTAATTTCAACCCATTGGTTCTGGTCCTACCTTCTGGGGCCACAGAAAACAATTCCACACCATCCTCTATATGACAGCCCTTCAAGTACTTGAAGATAGTGATCATATCACCTGTCAGCCTCCTCCTCTCCAGGATAAACATGCCCAGCTTCTTCAACCTTTCCTCATAGGACTTGGTCTCCAGACCCCTCACCATCATTGTCACCCTCCTCTCGACCCATTCCAGCTTGTCTATATCCTTCTTAAAATGTGGTGCCCAAAACTGAACACAATACTCCAGGTGAGGTCTTACCAGAGCCGAGTAAAGCCATACCATAACCTCATGTGATCTGGACACTATGCTTCTGTTGATACAGCCCCAAATTGCATTTGCCTTTTTAGCCACCGCATCACACTGTTGACTCATGTTCAGCATATGATCCACTAAGACCCCTAGATCCTTTTCGCACATACTACTGCTAAGACAAGTCTCCCCCATCCTATAACCATGCATTGGATTTTTCCTACCTAAATGCAGAACTTTGCATTTATCCCTGTTAAAATTCATTTTATTGGTTTTAGCCCAGTTTTCCAGCCTGTCAAGGTCATCCTGTATCCTGTTTCTGTCTTCTTCTGTGTTTGCAACTCCTCCCAAGCAGCATACCTCCTCATACCAATTGCTCGAAGAGGAATGGCTGGGGGACAGTACCAGGGCCCCTGTTCCAGGGCTTCCCAGAGGCCTTGCCTGCAGGGATTGAGTGTTTTGGCCATGATTGCTTTTAACATGGTTTTCTGGAAAATCTGATAGCCAGACTTACTGCTCCCTTGGGGGGGGGGGGGGGAGGTCTTAGCAGCCTTTCCCAGCCCTATTCTAGAATTCAGCAACCTTTCTGATCCCACCTTTAGGGAGGACCCAGCTCAAACCATTGGCTGACTGACCTCCACTTAGCAAAGTTGCTCCTTTTTAAGGGGCCTTCGAGAGCAGTGTGCCTGATCAGTGAATGCTGCAAGAATGGAGATGCTGGTTATCGCGATGTGGACTTGTTTCTTTGGTAAGCCCGCGTACGAGAGCGCGATCCTGTCGATTAGCTGTTTAGTGAGCAAGTGCTGAATCCCAGGCAGAAAGTAGAAATATCTTGTGTGATTAAATGATGTCCTCCTGGGTGGTAGAGAGGTATGGGTAATGGTGGTGAATTGTTTGAGTCTTGGCATAAGATTTTTCTTAGAAAAACGAGAACCAAAGACTCAGATTCTGTTTTGTTTGTCATTCTGTGTTGTTTTACATCTGTTTCACTGGGGAGAGATGATTGTGAGCTGATACCCTTTGCTGCAAACCTGTAAAGAAACAAAACAATATGGGGACCTATTAGAAGCAAACTCTATTTTTCTGTTTCAGCAATCGAAGGCAAACCTCTGCAGACTCTTCTCAAGTTTGGGGATGCTTATCAGGCCACAGGTAATGCAGGGGGCTCTTGGTACCCCTGAATGTTTGCTTGATTGCCTCTTTAGTGCTTTGTTCTCTGAGATGCAGTGCTGCTTTTTTTAACAATTTATTAATAACATATGGTTACAATATTTAATTGTCTCTTTTCTATACTAACCCATATGATATTTCAACTCCCCCTCCCTCCAATATTTGACTTCCCCGAAGTTATAAATTTAAATTCAATTATAAGGTACCGCTAACCAATCAAAGTTCAATACTTTTCTTTTCTCATTAATACTAAAAAATTGTCCAATGTCTTTTTACGTTCCACTCTGTCTCCATATATCCTTTCAATTTCTTCCACTCCTTTTTGAATATATCTAAATCGTAGTCTCTTAAAGTTTTAGTTAATTTGTCCATCTCACTCCACAATAAAACTTTCACAATCCAATCCCATTTCTCTGGTATTTTTCCCTGTTTCCACAGCTGCGCATACAATGTCCTAGCAGCTGAGAGCAAATACCAAATTAAAGTCCTGTCTTCCTTTGGAAATTTTTCTAATTATAATCCAAGCAAAAAAGTCTCTGCAGTTTTCTTAAAATCATAACCCAAAATTTTGGAGATTTCTTGTTGTATCATCTTCCAAAACTCTTTCGCTTTTTCACAAGTCCACCACATGTGAAAGAAAAAACCTTCGTGTTTTCTACATTTCCAACATCTATCCGACATCTTCTTACTCATCCTAGCCAGCTTTTTCAGAGTCATATACCACCTATACATCACCTTAAAACAGTTCTCCTTAATACTCTGACAGGTTGAAATCTTCATCGAATTCTTCCAAAGGTGCTCCCACATATCCATTTGTATTTCTCTATTCACATTAATTGCCCATTTAACCATTTGAGACTTTACTACTTCTTCTTCTGTAAACCATTTCAATAATAGTTTATATACTTTTGATATTAATTTTTCATTATCTCCAAGCAGGACCCTTTCAGTGCTTTTTTTTTTTTTGGAGCAGGAATGCACAGAAACGCAGTTCCAGCTAGTTTAACATCAGGGGTGTGTCCTAATATGCAAATGAGTTCCTGCTGGGCTTTTTCTACCAAAAAAAAGCCCTGTTGAGACCTGTTGTGATATGTGGACAGGAGGAACAGCTGTTGTGCATCTCAGCACTTGTAAAATCTCAAAAGATGTCCTGAGGGGTGGGGTATTCTCAGCTTTCAACCCATCCGGAAGAAATGCTGCAGATAAACTTTTAATTGTGAAGAGGGGTTATGGAACAGACCCATCTCTACCAATGCTTATACTACATAGTTCAGACCAGTGGTACCTGAGCAGGCCCTTTCCAGATGATGGGAGAAGGGGGCATTTCTGTACTTCCAAAAGCCCATAACGTGTTCAAGTGTAACACAAACTGTGTTTAGCATATGACAAGCAGATGCTTGCCAAGTTTGGAGATGCCACAGTGGCTGAGGGAGCAAACCGAGATCAGGAAGGTCATGGATTCAAACCCTGTGCCCTGCCTTTGCACAAATCAAAACAGGCCATGCACTTCGTGACAAGCCCTCATACTGTTTCCAGAGGCCAGTGCTAAGGTTGCTAGCTCTGGGTTGGGAAATTCCTGGAGGGGGTGGAGGGTGGGGCTTTGGTGGGGGGGGAGGGATCTCAGTAGGATATGCCATAGAGTCCACCTTCCAGAGCTGGGGTTACCAATCCCCAGGTGGGGGTAGGGGGTCCCCCAGTTTGGAGGCTTTCCTCTCGCTTCAGGGTCATCAGAAAGCAGGGGGAGGAGGGAAATGCCTACTGGGCACTCCCTTATTCCCTATGGAGACCGATTCCCATAGGATATAATGAAGAATTGATCCGTGGGTATCTAGGGCTCGGGGGGGGGGGTGTTTTTTGAGTTAGAGGCACCCAATTTTCAGCATAGCATCTGGTGCCTCTCCTCAAAACACTCCAAGTTTCAAAAAGATTGGAGCAGGGGGTCCAATTCTATGGGCCCCCAAATAAGGTGCCCCTATCCATAATTATTTTTAATGGAGGGAAGGCATTTAAAAGGTGTGCGGTCCCTTTAAATGTGATGGCCCTTTGGAGTTCAATTATGCTTGTCACACCCTTGCTCCTGGCTCCACCCCCAAAGTCCCCAGATATTTCTTGAATCGGAATTGGCAACCCTGTCCAGAGCAGCCATTTTCTCCAGGAGAATCGATCTCTGTAACTTGGAGATAGGATGGCCAGCTCTTGGTCTGGGAAATACTTGGAACATTTGTGGGTGG
This sequence comes from Heteronotia binoei, assembly GCF_032191835.1. NCBI lineage: Eukaryota > Metazoa > Chordata > Lepidosauria > Squamata > Gekkonidae > Heteronotia > Heteronotia binoei. The sequence continues at coordinate 6,491,031 of NC_083239.1, read as the reverse complement.
AGCCTGGGAACAGCAAAGTTTGGGGAGAGGAGGGACCTTGGTGGAATATAATGCCATATAATCCAAAGCAGCCATTTTCTCCAGAGGAACTGATCTCTGCTGTCTGGCGATCAGTTGTAATAGCAGATCTCCAGCCCCACCTGGAAGTTAGCAACCTGATCTGGAGACCAGTTGTAATTCCAGGAGCTCTTCAGCCACCACCTGGAGACTGGCAACCTGACCTCTGTTCCAACCATCTCGTTTCCTTTAGGGGTTCTAAAACTGCCTTATGCTGAAATAGAGGAGCCCTTTGAGGCATGGTTCAACGCGACAGAAGGAAACAGCCGGATCCAGTATTATCATGGTATGTAGGGTGGCAATGACCTAATAAGAAAGCCATTGTTCTCTGTGCAGAAATCTTTTTCCACATGTATGTTTAGCATGGGTGTTTGGCACTATATCACAAGATTAACCTTCGCTGGTTGTTTCTTGAGATAGGCTCTTCGCAGGATAAAAACGCATAGCTCTGCAGGGAGAACAGGTCTGGGAAGAATGGAGGAGCAATTTCAAGTAGAAAAGCAGTGGGGAAAGCGGCAAGCACCCTCTCCCCTGCTATCTCTAACAACAGATCCCTCCCCAAACTGCTTTTCATTTTTTTAAAAAAGAACAGATGCTCCTGTTTATAACGACCTTTCTTGTTTTTCTCCCAAGGTCCTTGCTTCCCTTGTTTTCTCCTCACAACTTGCCCACTGAGTAGGGTTGCCAAGTCCAATGTAAGAAATATCTGGGGACTTTGGGGGTGGAGCCAGGAGACATTAGGGGTGGAGCCAAGATCAAGGCTGTGACAAGCATCATTGAACTCCAAAGGGGAGTTCTGGCCATCACATTTAAAGGGACGGCACACCTTTTCAATGCCTTCCTTCCGTAGGAAGTAATGAAGGATAGGGGCACCTTCTTTTGGGGCTTATAGAATTGGACCCCCTGGTCCAATCTTTTTGAAACTTGGGGGGTATTTTGGGGAGAGGCACTAGATGATGTACGGAAAATTTGGTGCCTCTACCCCAAAAAACAGCCCCCCAGAGCCCCAGATACCCGTTCATCAATTCTCCATTATTTTCTATGGGAATAAATTTCCATAGGGAATAACAGAGTTCCCAGCAGACATTTCCCTCCCCTCCCCCCCGCTTTCTGATGACCCTGAAGCGGGGAGAGGACCTCCAAACCGGGGGATCCCCTGCCCCCACCTGGGGATTGGCAACCCTATCTGATATGCGTATGAATATGTCACACTGGCTTTCAACCAAAGAAACATGCCAATGGTTTGATATATTTATACCATTTTTCTCTCCAGTCGGGACCCAAAGCGGCTTACAACACTGTCCTCCCCTTATCTCACAACGATCCTGTGAGGTATGTTAGGCTGAGAGAGAGATGGTGCTATAAGTTATGTGGTATAAAGAAATCTGACGTAGCATGACAGACGGAGTGAGTCAGAAATGCTATTAAATAAGTATCAGGTGTGTTTTCCAAGGCAATGAAATCATCCACGTTTTTCTTCTTGCATCAGGCCAGGTTATCACTTACCAGCTTGGCTCATTGCAGCCTTTTGGGGCCAGCTTCAAAATAACTCCAGAAACCACAGAAACCAGCCTGAATATCAGGAAGTGCTTCCAGGTCAATGGCACATCTGAGTTTCCCATTAGGCCTCAAAATATCTTCCCTGCCCTAACTGAGTTCCAGGTGAGTGCCTTGGGGTCCTCCTCTCTATTGGTGTGGGTAGGTACATTGGGATACTGATGGTGCCTGATGGAGATTATTTTCTGTTTAGCTCCTATTCTGTGGAACGGATTCCCTGAGGACGTTGGGGAGGAGGGCTGCCATCTCTAGAAACGCTTGAAAGGCTCTGTAAAGTCATTTTTTTTCTTTCCCAGAGCTTTTAATGGAGGTATCTGTTAGGATGGAAGAATTATTTTGGATTCTGTTTTATTCTGTATGCTTTAAATTGCGATGCGTTAGCTGTAGGGTTGCCAAGTCCAATTCAAGAAATATCTGGGAACTTTGGGGGTGGAGCCAGGAGACTTTGGGGGTGGAACCAGGAGACATGAGGGGTGGAGCCAAGATCAAGGCTGTGACAAGGATAATTGAACTCCAAAGGGAGTTCTGGCTGTTACATTTAAAGGGACGGCACACCTTTTCGATTCCTTCCTTCCATAGGAAATAATGAAGGATAGGGGCACCTTCTTTTGGGGCTCATAGAATTGGACCCCCTGGTCCAATCTTTTTGAAACTTGGGGGGCATTTAGGGGAGAGGCACTAGATGCTGTACTGAAAATGTGGTGCCTCTATCCCAAAAAACAGCCCCCCCCCCAGAGCCCCAGTTACCCACGGATCAATTCTCTATGATTTTCTATGGGAATAAATCTTCATAGGGAATAACAGAGTTCCCAGCAGACATTTCCCTCCCCTCCCCCCGCTTTCTGACGACCCTGAAGCGGGGGGAGGGCCTCCAAACCGGGGGATCCCCTGCCCCCACCTGGGGATTGGCGACCCTAGTTAGCTGCCATGAGCATCAAGGAAAAGTGGAGTATAAGTACTGAAACAAATAAACGCTTCCCACTGCTGATTCCAGGCTGTACGGCAGGAAACCTACAATGGATGGAACTGCACGGTGATGGAGAATGTGTCACACTGGGGCAAGAAGAAAAATGTCTATACATTATGGGTGGCAGATACTTCCAGTGGGCTTGTGCCTGTGCATTATGAGATGTCGGGATACAACACCCTCTTGGGCTCCCACTACGACAAGTATGAGATTGACTACACCAGCTTTTCCCAGAGCTTTCCATCCAGTGTCTTTGATCTCCCTCATGGTATGTGCGAAAGAATACTGTTCTAGCGTTGCCAAGTCCAATTTAAGAAATATCTGCGGACTTTGGGGGTGGAGCCAGGGGACTTTGGGGGTGGAGCCAGGAGACATTAGGGGTGGAGCCAAGATCAAGGCTGTGACAAGCATCATTGAACTCCCAAGGGAGTGCTGGCCCTCACATTTAAGGGGACGGCACACCTTTTCAATGCCTTCCTTCCTTTATAGGAAATAATGAAGGATAGGGGCACCTTCTTTTGGGGCTCATAGAATTCAACCCCCTGGTCCAATCGTTTTGAAACTTGGGGGGTATTTTGGGGAGAGGCACTAGACGCTGTACTGAAAATGTGGTGCCTCTACCTCAAAATACAGCCCCCTCTAGAGCCCCTGAAACCCGCGGATCAAGCCTCCATGATTTTCTATGGAAAAAAATCTCCATAGGGAATAATAGAGTTCCCAGCAGACATTTCCTTCCCCTCCCCCCGCTTTCTGACAATCCTGAAGCGGGGGGAGGGCCTCCAAACCGGGGGATCCCCTGCCCCCACCTGGGGATTGGCAACCCTATCCTGGAACCCAAAACAGCTTTCAGGGCTCCTAAGAGGTCTCCTTCCATCCAGGTATAGGCCAGAAACAGACCTACTTAGCTTCTACAAAGATTGAACATATGAACATATGAAGCTGCCTTATACTGAATCAGACCCTCGGTCCATCAAAGTCAGTATCGTCTTCTCAGACTGGCAGCGGCTCTCCAGCGTCTCAAGCTGAGGTTTTTCGCACCTATTTGCCTGGACCCTTTTTTGGAGATGCCAGGGATTGAACCTGGGACCTTCTGCTTCCCAAGCAGATGCTCTACCACTGAGCCACCGTCCCATCCCCGATTGCATAACATGAGCCTCCGGATGTCCATTTTTTCCTCAACACATGGCAGTCCATAGGGAACTAAAGAATACAGCCCCAGTCACTTTTTTTTTCCTTTTCTTTCACAGACATCAAGTGTGATAACTGGCCCAGGTCAGCTCCAGAGCTCCAGATCCTGGCCAATCCCATGCAGGAATTTGTTGGGACTACTGGAGAGATAAGCAGACACCACGAGCATCTCTTCCAGCGCTACAAGGAGAAATTCAGGAAGACCTACAAGAGTGAGGAAGAGACAGAACATAGGAAGCACAACTTCATACATAACATGAGGTACAGAAGACGATGGCAGAGATGAGGAGTGGCAAGACCCGGTCGTGTTAAATTCAGCCACTTCTCCACACACATTCAGAAAAGCCCACAAAACTGGCAAGAATCATGGCAGTGGGCCCCAATGTGTGGATCTTTGGTGCATTTGGTTTTCCCCAACAGTGCATTATGACCCTGGAACTGCTAATTCCTGTTTATGTTTTAGGGAGGGAAAGGATCAGTTAGGGTTGCCAAGTCCAATTCAAGAAATATCCAGGGACTTTGGGGGTGGAGCCAGGAGACATTAGGGGTGGAGCCAAGATCAAGGCTGTGACAAGCATAATTGAACTCCAAAGGGAGTTCTGGCCATCACATTTAAAGGGACGGCACACCTTTTCAATGCCTTCCTTCCATAGGAAATAATGAAGGATAGGGGCACCTTCTTTTGGGGCTCATAGAATTAACCCCCTGATCCAATCTTTTTGAAACTTGGGAGGTATTTTGGGGAGAGGCACTAGATGCTATACTGAAAATTTGGTGCCTCTACCCCAAAAAACAGCCCCCCCAGAGCCCCAGATACCCACAGATCAATTCTCCATGATTTTCTATGGGAATAAATCTCCATAGGGAATAACAGAGTTCCCGGCAGACATTTCCCTCCCCCTCCCCCCGCTTTCTGACGACCCTGAAGTGGGGGCAGGGCCTCCAAACCGGGGCATCCCCTGCCCCCACCTGGGGATTGGCAACCCTAGGCTCAGTGCTGGAGGCGGTAGTCGTTTATTGTTACAGTCACCAACCAGCACACTTAATCAATTCATGCAAAATATTTAACTTCAACGCGTGGAATAAAACCATCAGAACTATTCATAAAATTGGGTATCTGTGACTATGACAAAGAAACGGAATAAGGCAGCCATAAGATCCATTTTAAAATTACATAGACTAAGTTTTAATTTTCTATCTGCCTCGTGTTTTATGTTCCTAGAGGAACTGGGCACAGAATCTGGCCGCCTGTCTTGTTGTCTGGAGGCAGCAGTGTTCACAAGAACTTTGAAACACAACCGCCAACTAACAGAAAAGACCATGGGCGTTTTTGCACTGACCTTAATCGGCAGCGACGTCCCTCTTCAGCGCGCAGGATCTGCGCGGATTTCACACCAATTGCTGCGGAGCACCCGGAAGAGCCGCAAAGTCCCGCGGCTTTTGCGGCACAAATGGAAACTGGTTTTTGGTGGTTTCCATTTGCGCCGCAAAAGCCGCGGGACTTTGCGGCTCTTCCGGGTGCTCCGCAGCAATTGGTGCGAAATCCGCGCAGATCCTGCGCGGTGAAGAGGGACGTCGCTGCCGATTAAGGTCAGTGCGAAAACGCCCCATGATTAGGCCTCAGTAACTCTAACTCCTCTCCTAGTTATGGTCACAAGACCTGAACTTTACCTTTCTAGAGAGCCTCCGAGAGTTGTTCTTAAAGCAACAGTACAATATACCACAATCCCCAGCATCAAATGACCCACGCGGACATGTAGCCATCAGTGCAGGTAAGCTGCTCCAGCAGCGGAAAAAGCAGAAAGACACTGGGAGAAGAGGTTTAAGCTGCTTTTCCCTAAGCATGGCGGTCCTGATCTGATCAGCCTTGGGCACACCTGGGAATTGCATTTGATCCAAAAGTTTCAGAGTTGCCGCAAGGACTTTGCCATGTGAGAAGCAGCCTTGACTTCTTTTTCTCGCTGTCACTTTGGGTCAAATGGGTTCTGCAGATAAACCTGCAAAACCTGTGAACAAAGCTGGTAGTGCGACGAGCACACGTATTATGGGAAAGGATGCTGCTATCCTGTTTCATCTAACCTTCCTCAAGCTGAAGACAGTGAGCGTGCCTCTTCCCTCCACCATTTTATACCCACAACAAGCCTTTCAGGTAGGTTAAGATGAAAAACAAAGATTGGCCCAGGATCATCTAGTGAGCTTCACAGCTGAATGGGGACTTGAACCCCAGGTCCTAAGCCAGTACTGTAACCACTACACCACCATGACTCTTATATCATTGTCCTGTCTGAAAAAAAACTATGACCGATTTTGCACTAGCGTTTAAACCATGGTGACATCCCTTTTTCCTCCAGTTCATATGCTGGATTTCGCACATTGACCCGCATCCTCGTTTTGATCAGCGGCTTTACAGTTTTCACCCCACAGTATCTAGATGCTCATTTTTGCGGACTTCCCGAAAACCTGCGGATTCAATCCACAGACCTTTCAGTGGGAAATTCAATCCCGTTCCGCGGCGACAGCTTTTGGGGGCGTTACCCACCATTGCCTGTTACTCCTCCCACTCCCTCCCCCTTTGACATCGCAAACAAAATCATCAGCCGTAGAACCTAGCACCGCGTTTACCTCCGACATGTTCTCTCTCCGCCATTCTGATGCCAATCCGATTGTAATGCGAAAACAATTTGCCGCGGAGCTACACCCGAAGTTACCCCGCAACAGAGACCTGGTGCGAAATCCGCAGAAATGATCGGGAGCAAAAAAAATCCGCAGAGAAACGGTAGCAAACCGTTTAATGCAAAATCGGTATATGGTTTCTGAAGCCTCCTTTTTGTTTCCTCCCAGGTATGTTCACTCCAAGAACCGAGCCAACCTGTCCTACAAGCTGGCTGTGAACCAGCTGGCTGATCATACCACAGAGGAGATGGCAGTGCTGAGGGGGAGGTTAAAAAGTGGGGCCCCCAATAACGGGCGGAATTTCCCATCACAAGGCTATAATGATCTCAACCTGCCAGATACTTTGGATTGGAGGCTTTTTGGTAAGCATAGAGACATCTCAGACCTGGGCGCTCAGCTGGGTCCTAAATTTCTTCACAATAAAAATATTGGCTTGCATAAAAGTGAGGGAGGGGCTGGGGCTCACCAGCAGAGCATTCGCTTGGCATGCAGAAGGTCCCATATTCAATCCCCACCATCTCCAGTTAAAAAGATCAGATAGGAGGTGGTGTGAAAGACCTCTGCCTGAGACCCTGGAGAGCTACTGCCAGTCTGAGTAGACAATACTGACTTTGATGGACCAAGGGTCTGATTCAGTAGAAGGCAGCTTCATATGTAGGAGGGATGGTGGCTCAGTGGCTGAGCCTCTACTTGGGAAGCAGAAGGTCCCAGGTTCAATTCCCGGCATCTCCAACTAAAAAGGGTCCAGGCAAATAGGTGTGAAAAACCTCAGCTTGAGACCCTGGAGAGCCGCTGCCAGTCTGAGAAGACAATACTGACTTTGATGGACCGAGGGTCTGATTCAGTATAAGGCAGCTTCATATGAAGGAGGGACGGTGGCTCAGTGGTAGAGCATCTGCTTGGGAAGCAGAAGGTCCCAGGTTCAATCCCTGGCATCTCCAAAAAAGGGTCCAGGCAAATAGGTGTGAAAAACCTCAGCTTGAGACCCTGGAGAGCCACTGCCAGTCTGAGTAGACAAGCCTGACTTTGATGAACCAAAGATCTGATTCAGTATAAGGCAGCTTCATATGTTTATATGTTTGGGGAGGGACGGTGGCTCAGTGGTAGAGCATCTGCTTGGGAAGCAGAAGGCCCCAGGTTCAATCCCCGGCATCTCCAAAAAAAGGGTCCAGGCAAAATGGTGTGAAAAACCTCAGCTTGAGACCCTGGAGAGCAGGGGAGGGACGGTGGCTCAGTGGTAGAGCATCTGCTTGGGAAGCAGAAGGTCCCAGGTTCCATCCCCGGCATCTCCAAAAAAGGGTCCAGGCAAATAGGCGTGAAAAACCTCAGCTTGAGACCCTGGAGAGCCACTGCCAGTCTGAGAAGACAATACTGACTTCGATGGACCCAGGGTCTGATACAGTATAAGGCAGCTTCATGTGTTCATGTGAAAACCTTTGAGCCTGATTCATATACGCTGGGAAACCAGGTGGCAGAAATCTGAGATGGTAGCATGGACAGCATCATTGCAGACTGCTAATGGAACAGGTTGCCAGCTCTGGGTTGGGAAATACCTGGAGATTTTGGCAGTGCAGCCTGAGGAGGGTGGGGTTTGGGGCATAATGCCATAGAGTTCAAGTTCCAGAGCAGCCATTTTCTTCAAGCAAACTAATCTCTATCACCTGGAGATCAGTTCTAATAGTGAGAGACCAGCCGTATGTTAGGCTGAGAGAGAGATGGTGCTATAAGTTATGTGGTATAAAGAAATCTGACGTAGCATGACAGACGGAGTGAGTCAGAAATGCTATTAAATAAGTATCAGGTGTGTTTTTCAAGGCAATGAAATCATCCATGTTTTTCTTCTTGCATCAGGCCAGGTTATCACTTACCAGCTTGGCTCATTGCAGCCTTTTGGGGCCAGCTTCAAAATAACCACAGAAACCACAGAAACCAGCCTGAATATCAGGAAGTGTTTCCAGGTCAATGGCTTGAAGAAAAATGTACTGCCTAGAGGTTTATTTTATAGAAATTAGCAGCTGGAGCTTTTCATGGCATGGAAATAAGTTGTATCACCTAATAAATATCCCGTTAAGCCTCTATTTAAAAGACTGGACCTTTTTCAGAGAGCCAGTTTGGTGTGAGAGCCAGTTTGGTTAAGTGTACGGACTCTTATCTGGGAGAACCGAGTTTGATTCCCTACTCCTCCACTTACAGCTGCTGGAATGGCCTTGGGTTAGCCATAGCTCTCGCAGGAGTTGTCCTTGAAAGGACAGCTGCTGTGAGAGCCCTCTCAGCCCCACCCACCTCACAGGGTGTCTCTTTTGGAAGGAGAAGATATAGGAGATTGTAAGCTGCTCTGAGTCTCTGATTCAGAGAGAAGGGCAGAGCATAAATCTGCAGTCTTCTTCTTCACCAGGCCTGTTGCCAATCTTAAAATCAGGCCTCAGCTTGCATGTTTCCTTAAGAATAAGAGGACTCTGGTTCTTTAAAGTTCAAGTTCTTCGTTTGATCCAACTATATGATTCTTCTCCTTTGACCATCTGCACACCAAAAACTGCGTTGGTGGAAGGGAATTGCTTTTAAAAATTAGATTGTAATGGTGGTGTGTTGATATATGTCCTTCCTTTACTCTGGCTACTGAAGGAGCTGTGACCCCCGTCAAGGACCAGGCTGTCTGTGGATCCTGCTGGAGTTTTGCTGCCACTGGAGCGCTGGAGGGGGCCCTCTTCCTCAAGGTGAGAGTCCAGGGGCTTGAAGACAGAAAGAGCCATCTAGACACTTACCAGACCAGAGGAGCTTCAGAAAAAATGTAGTATTGTGTGCCTTCATGGCGGGGAGGGGGGAAGAATGCAGAGTGAATATTTTTAAGTCTAGTTCTTACAGACAGCAGGGGAGGTTGTAAATATGTTGCCTTCAGACCGCACATAGGGAGGATAGAAGAGCCTTGCTGGACCAGTCCAGTGATCTTTCTAGTCCAGCATCCTCTTTCCCATGCTGGACAACCAGAAGACAAGGACAGAAAGGCCAAACCTATACAGGTTGGCCTGTAGTTGGCCCTATAGCTGCCCACCCCTAGTAGGGTTGCCAAGTCCAATTCAAGAAATATCTGGGGACTTTGGGGGTGGAGCCAGGAGACATTAGGGGTGGAGCCAAGATCAAGGCTGTGACAAGCATAATTGAACTTCAAGAGAGTTCTGGCCATCACATTTAAAGGGACAGCACACCTTTTTAAATGCCTTCCTTCCATAGGAAATAATGAAGGATAGGGGCACCTTCTTTTGGGGCTCATAAAATTGGACCCCCTGGTCCAATTGTTTTGAAACTTGGGGGGTACTTTGGGGAGAGGCAGTAGACACTATACTGAAAATTTGGCGCCTCTACCCCAAAAAACAGCTCCCCCCAGGGAGAGGGGGGAAGAGAGGTCTAATTACTGAGCCCCATATTTCCATCCAGTTTGGGTACTGATCAATGTTCCCTCTAAGCTGCAGAGTCTTGTGAGCAAAAAAACTACTTTCTGAGCTACTGGCATTAAAATTGTGAGCTACCAGTATTAAAGTTGTGAGCTACTGCATAAATTATTGTGCTCTAGGGTCATCCTTCCTGAGCTAAGACAAAAAATGTGTGAGCTGGAGGTTAAAAATCTGTGGGCTAGCTCACACTACCGCAGCTTAGAGGGCACACTGGTACTGATGCCAGTCTCCACCTTTCGTCTCCGCACACAAAGCCTGGACGAGCCCGAAGAGGCCGCTGGGAAAATGATCCCTTCCTTCTGCTCCAGCCTTAAGATAAACAAACAGCACCTTCGAGGAGGGGAGGGGAAGAGTCCCCACAAGAGACCTGGAGAGGAGGCGGCGGAGGAGAGGGAGAAGGGAAGGGCCAGGGCTGGTCGTACCTGCGGCGAAATGGAGGGGGCTGGATTTTTTGCCAGCCGTGCCTCTGCCGTTCATGTTCTCCGGCCACACCAGGCGCTTCACGTGCTCCACGTCGCCAGCCCTCCCCTTTTCGCTTCCCCCTTCCTTCCTTCCTTCCTTCCTTCCTTCCTTCCTTCCTTCCTTCCTTCCTTCTTCACAGCCCACCCCCCACTTTCCTCACAACCTGGGATGGGGCATGGGGGTTGAAAAAGAGGCGTCTGTGGGGAGGGCGAGAAGACAAAACAGGAAGGGGAGAGGAGAAGCTGCTGGGATCGGGGCTGGGTGGGAAGGGCCGCCATTCCCCCCGCTTTCCAGATTTTTGGCGAGCGGGGGGGGAGGAGGCTCCAAATCTGGGGTCCCCCACCCAGGCGGGGGATTTGGGAAGCCTAACCCCTAGTAATTATAATTCATATCTACCCTGCCCCCAAGTATGGGGATTCCAGTTAGCTTTCACAGCTAAGAACAACTGATAGATATTTTTTCCTCCACAAATCTCTTTTAAAGCCATATTAAGCAAGCAACCAACATGGCATCCTGTAGCAGTGAGTACTACATATTGCCAACTCCAGCTTGGGAAATTCCTGGAGATTTGAGTGTGGAGCATGAGGAGGGGGTTGGGGGTGGGGAGGGATTTTGGTGCAGTACAATGCCACAGAATCCACCTTCCGAAGCAGCCATTTCTCCAGGAAAACTGATCTTTTGTCTGTAGATCAGTTGAAATTCCAAGGGATCTCCAGGTCCCAGCTGGAGGTTGGCAACTGTAGTACCACAGTTAATTATGCATTGTGGGGTGGGGTGGGGGCAGTCAGACCTGAAGTTAGGATACGTGACCTCAAGTTAGGATAGGCACTTGTGTCTCAACTCATGTAAGATGTAACAGCTTGTGTTGAGCCTGAGTTACAGCATTATAGAAGAGGGAGAAAAATGTGCTCTTTCATTTAATAATTTATAGACGCGGAGAGAAAGAGCCGGGCTCTCTTTTTTTCTAAGGCTGAAAAGTCACAAACATTGTAGACTTAGGAAAGGGGCTCTAGCCCCTCCCACCCTCTGAGGGGGCTGCACAGTAGAATCCTTCCTTGTCAAAAATATCTCTGCACATACAAAACATAACAAAGAAAAAGAAAATTTGAGTTCATTGGCATCTTTAAGTCCAACAGAGTTTTATTAAAGGTTTAAGCTTTCATGTGCATATCATGTGCATATCAGATACATTGAAATGGAAGTTATCTTCATACATATAGGTAGAGGGTGAGCACTGACATACAACACTTCAAACCTCCAGGACATTCAATGGGTGACGTCAGCGTGGCTGTTTTGTTGCAAAGGAACTTCAGGAACAGACCAGGAAAGGAAATTGCTAAGTTGCAAGTTATTACAACACTCAGAACAATGGAATTCCCAGGGCTTAACAGGGATATTGGTTTCTTATCTCACTACATATGCTAACCTCATTCAGTCCTTAAATCTGTATTCTCACCAATTCCATAGAGGGACATATAGCCTCTTTTATTTTTTATTTGGAATAGCAGATTAGAATAATAGATTGTAGTGTATAGCCCAATGTAATGTAATTTGGAATGGTAAACTGGAATGTATTTCTCTGTCTGGGGACAGAGGAGTTAATTCTACACAGCCCATTGCCCCACTTCAAAGAAGATGCTGTAAGGTCACCTCCATGCTTGAAAGGAGACAGATGGAAAGTGGTGGCCGGGGTCTCAGTTAATTACTCTCAGCATTCACAATTAAGGATGCATCTGCCCATCAATCTCCAATTTTGACATTTATTTCCTTCACTACGTGAGTCCTCTGAAATTAAGCCCAAACAAATGGCAACCATATAAATTAAGCTTGTTGTTCCTTTTTGGTCCTTGAATCTGTTAAAATTTTCATTGTGTTTTATGCTAATTTACAGCTCACCCTCTACCATGTGTATGGACTGGTAAACTTCCATTTCATTGTATCTGAAGAAGTGTGCACAAGAAAGCGTATACCTTGAATAAACCTTGGTTGATCTTAAAGGTGCCATTAGCTCAAGCTTTGTTCTGCTGCATCAGGCCAACACAGCTACTCACCTGAGTATAACAAAAAAAAAAAAAGACTATAACTTCCATAACTGCCATCTATGTTTTATTATACAAAGCAGCTTTTCACCTCCAATCCGGCTTCAATTCACACACCCCATCTTTATACACAATTATTCACACAAACCCCTGTCTTTATACATAACTACTTGTATGGCTTGTGGCATTGTTCCTAAATTTATTTATTTATTTATTTATTTATTTCGATTTATATCCTGCCCTACCCCACCGAAGCGGGCTCAGGGCGGCTCACAACATAAAACTCTAACAGTAAATCAGATTAAATACATTAAAAATTAATACAGTCAAATACATAAAAACACATTTATCAATATACCATGCTACATCCTCCCTAAAAATCAGTTCTTCAAGCATTCCAAGTTCAGATATGCTGATGTTCATGAATTTGGATATTCAGATATCGGTCAGTTGTATGCCAGCCGGAAGAGGGTTGTTTTACAGGCCCTGCAGAACTGTCTGAGATTCCGCAGGGCCCTCACCTCCTCCGGGAGCTGGTTCCACCAACAGGGGGCTGCAATCGAAAAGGCCCTGTCTCTAGTTGTTTTCAGACGGGCCTCCTTTGGCCCAGGGATTGTAAGGAGGTTCTGAGACCCCGATCTCAGCACTCTCTGGGGAACATGTGGGGAGAGACGGTCCCTAAATGTACAATATCAGCAGTTAAGAAGTCATCCCTGTGGATTTGTCCATTGAGCCTTGATAGTTTGAATGCTGCCCTGACTAAGGAATCTTTTTTTCTTCCTTTCCCTGAGACTGGAGTGCTGACTCCGCTGTCTCAGCAAGCTTTAATCGACTGTTCCTGGGGGTTTGGAAACCACGCTTGTGATGGTGGCGAGGAGTGGTACGCATACGAGTGGATCATGAGACACGGTGGAATTCCTAGCACAGAATCATACGGGCCTTACATGGGCCAGGTGAGTCCATCTGTGGCTTGATCTCTGTCTCACATTTTTATTTCGCAATTCTTTCAAGAAGCAGAGAAACACACAATTCTCCCTTCCCTCATTTTGCAGGTAAGTTAGGCAGACAGAGATTGGGCCCAAGGGTTACCCAAATAGGGATGCCAGGTTGCTTCCTGTTATGATGGGGGAGCTTCGGGAGTGGATAAACAGATGGGTGTGATGTTCATGCTACATGCCAACATGCAAAAAAACTGGAGATGATGTCAGCATATCAGCCGACGCTCTAGAAACTCTATGGTCAAACCACAGAATGTCTAAGATATTGGCTGAACTCATGTGAGAGTTTTGGCCTTGACATGTGTTGGAACCATTTACCATCTGCTACCAATTGTTGGAAATACATGTTAAATTCAGAGGTTTGGAGTGGCAGTAATTGGAGTCGAGGCTTAAGCTTAGGAAAAGAAATAAAGTTTACTAGAAAACATCAGGATAGGGTACTTGGGATAAAACAGAAAACCAATCTAGCTTACCAGCTAGTCTATCTATGTCTTACTACATGGCTACGTTCTTTGTCTCGACGTTCTTCTCCCCAAAAAAGCATTTCGCCAGGAAGAAGAGCAATAAAACTTGCATACAAGATCAAAGCATTTCACACCTAACATCCTCTCTGACCAATGTTGTGTTTACATCTTTCGCGGGCAAAGTATTGGCATAAAGTGGAACTTCATTTCCACGATGTCACTGTTTTCCTGCCAGCCCCTGGGGATGTGGGGGAGTGGAAAGGCAGGAGAATGCCCACTTGATGTCAGCATGTGGCACTGCTGCTACCCAGTGATGGATTTGAAGGATGGAGGCCAGGTCTAGTTCATACTCTAACCAAGACACCGCACTGACCTGGGGGTTCCACTCAAAAGTCATGTGACTGGGGAACAAGTGCATGCGTGTCTACCCTAAACAGTGCAACCTAAGAAAAGTTACACCCTTCTGTTCAGTGGTAAGGACTGCAGTGTCATTTGCCCACTTCTTGTTTTCTCTTTAGAACAGCCTTGTTGGGGGGGGGGGGGGGGTTGTAGAAAAAGCCAAGCAAGAACTCGTTCGCATATTAGGTCATACCACCTGATGTCACCAGAAGTGACGTCACCTGTTCAGTAGGTTCCTTTCCACAAATTGACATGGTGCCATCAGCTGCATTTCATGGATATGTGTGTTCTCATATAGCCCAATGTAGGGTTGCCAAGTCCAATTCAAGAAATATCTGGGGACTTTGGGGGTGGAGCCAGGAGACTTTGGGGGTGGGGCCAGGAGACATTAGGGGTGGAGCCAAGATCAAGGCTGTGACAAGCATAATTGAACTCCAAAGGGAGTTCTGGCCATCACATTTAAAGGGACAGCACACCTTTTCAATGCCTTCCTTCCATAGGAAATAATGAAGGATAGGGGCACCTTCTTTTGGGGCTCATAGAATTGGACCCCCTGGTCCAATCTTTTTGAAACTTGGGGGGGTGGTATTTTGGGGAGAGGCACTAGATGCTATAATGAAAATTTGGTGCCTCTACCCCAAAAAAACAGCCCCCCCAGAGCCCCAGATACCCACGGATCAATTCTCCATGATTTTCTATGGGAATAAATCTCCATAGGGAATAATAGAGTTCCCAGCAGACATTTCCCTCCCCTCCCCCCGCTTTCTGACGACCCTGAAGCGGGGGGAGGGTCTCCAAACCTGGGGATCCCCTGCCCCCACCTGGGGATTGGCAACCCTAGCCCAATGGGAGACCTTGTCCCCCGCCCCCCCCCCCCCAACGAGGCCGAGGAGAGAAAGCCACGTGTGGTGGAGCAGGCAGCGGCAGGTCCAGCTTCTCCCAGAAGAGGGAGCTCATGGGTGGCTCTGTATCTCTTGCTCTCTTCACAAGCCCACTGGAGGCTGGAGGTGGCAGAGAGGATGAAGAGCATAGGCTGGGAGCATGCGGTTGCCTAATGCCTTCCCGCTTCTGGAGATCTTTTTTGAGCCAGGGCCGTGGCCAAGCCAAACGAAACAAAAACAAGGCCCTGGCCTGTGAACTATGGCAGCAGGAGAAAAAAAAAAAACGAAAAGTAGAAAGCCAGCAGTCGACAGCCAGACGTCATGAGGGGAGCTTGTTGGTCTCTAAGCTGTTCCTGTTCCTAGCTGTTATACGACAGACCCCTCTGCAAAAATCATGGGAGGCCAGAACTCCCTTTTCACAGTTCACAGAATAGGAGGTTCTCAGCCAAGCTTCCTACTATGATGGAGTTGGAATTCCATCTATGGGATTCTAGAATGGAGGTTTTGGAATTGAGACGCAAAGATTATGTCACCTGATCCATCTTCTGAAGTGCCTCCTACTACGACGAAGTGGAGAAAATTAGAGAACGATTCTTTCCTTTGGGGAATAACCAGGCAGGCAACAGGAAACATACTTGCAGGTTCCACGGTACTCATGGGCACCACAGTGGAAATCACACCTTTAGGGAATCTGGAAAACCTCTGACTTCTCTGCAATCCTGTGGAACTGTGACCCCCCGAATTCCTGTATTGCATGCATCATTACAGTTTGTCAATCAGAAAGAATTGCTGAACTGTAGGCTCATACCCAAATCTGCAGCCGCTTTCTCACCTTTTGCTGTTGTGCTTGCTTTCCAGAATGGCTACTGCCACTATAACCAATCAGAGCTGACAGCACAAGTCTCTGGCTATTTCAACGTGGACTCTGGAAATGCCATTGCCCTAAAGGCCGCTCTCTACAAGCATGGCCCTGTGGCTGTGAACCTCGACGCCTCTCACAAATCCTTTGCCTTCTATGCTAATGGCATCTACTATGAGCCACAATGTGGTAAGTATGGTTTGGCTCCTGAGCTTGTGGCTTCTTCAGTGGGCAGACATTTGGGTGGGATGGCTCCATAAGCTTTGACTAACCAAGAGAGGCTGGTACCGTATGGAAAGTCTCAATAAACATCACCAACGAGGACAAGCCTATGGCTACTTCTACACTGGCTCCCCTCCACAAACATCGAACACAGTACGCCTCTTCATTTTGGGGAACTTTTGAACACGACTTGCAGAGCTTGTGCCTTTAAACTGGATCAAAGGAAAACCTCTTCATCTGATTCAAAGGAGGAAATGTGGAGCCGCGGGAGGTGGAAGGCTGCAAGTGGAGCGTCCATGTGGATGTCTACCTGCAGCCAATCTAGAAAATCTAGGAAAGGATATAGAGATAAGTTTTGTCTTCAAAATGGAGGAACTAAGCTCCGCATTCTTAATCTACTCCCACCCTTTGAGCCCTTTTTTGTTGTTTGCAGCTGGGTTATGGTATAAGATAGAAGAAGAAGATGAAGATATTGGATTTATATCCCGCCCTCCACTCCGAAGAGTCTCAGAGCGGCTCACAATCTCCTTTCCCTTCCTCCCCCACAACAGACACCCTGTGAGGTAGATGAAGATATTGGATTTATATCCCGCCCTCCACTCCGAAGAGTCTCAGAGCGGCTCACAATCTCCTTTCCCTTCCTCCCCCACAACAGACACCCTGTGAGGTAGATGAAGATATTGGATTTATATCCCGCCCTCCACTCCGAAGAGTCTCAGAGCGGCTCACAATCTCCTTTCCCTTCCCCACCCCCCACAACAGACACCCTGTGAGGTAGATGAAGATATTGGATTTATATCCCACCCTCCACTCCGAAAAGTCTCAGAGCGGCTCACAATCTCCTTTCCCTTCCTCCCCCACAACAGACACCCTGTGAGGTAGATGAAGATATTGGATTTCTATCCCGCCCTCCACTCCGAAGAGTCTCAGAGCGGCTCACAATCTCCTTTACCTTCCTCCCCCACAACAGACACCCTGTGAGGTAGATGAAGATATTGGATTTATATCCCGCCCTCCACTCCGAAGAGTCTCAGAGCGGCTCACAATCTCCTTTCCCTTCCTCCCCCACAACAGACACCCTGTGAGGTGGGTGGGGCTGGAGAGGGCTCTCACAGCAGCTGCCCTTTCAAGGACAACCTCTGCCAGAGCTATGGCTGACCCAAGGCCATGCCAGCAGGTGCAAGTGGAGGAGTGGGGAATCAAACCCGGTTCTCCCAGATAAGAGTCCGTGCACTTAGCCGCTACACCAAACTGGCTCTCCACACCAAACTGGCTCTCCATATAGCTTTAACTGCAACTCAGCAGGGAAGCAGGAGTGCCAGGCTGCATGGTGCGACTGATGGTGTTCTGCACCACATGATAGATGGACCTGCGGGTGGCAGGAATATCCTCAATAGCATGGTGATGGGGTGTGTGGACACTATCCCAGCTAGTGTGCCTTTTTGCATCCCTCAATAGAAGCATTCTGTGCTTTCTTTCTCCTATAAAGATGTAGGATTTTCTGTCCATTGCAGATCTCGCCACGCCTCCTTAGAACATCTAAATTTTGAACTGAACATTTAGAATGATTGCATGCGCTTGCGTTAATGTGAATAGCAACTCTTCGCTCTGGTCTGGGCTTTTGCAATACTTGAAGACTTTTTGCGGTGACCAATATGGGAAAAGGCGTATCTTGGGCTTTGTGAGGGATTGAAAGATCTGGAAGCTACATGAAACTATCCCATGCTTTTTGGCATTTTCTGAGCCTTCGGTGATTAACAACCCACTCCCCGTCCCTCCTTTCATAACCAGAGGAATGGAATCTTTTTGGCGGTTTAAAAAAAAAGAAACCTGAAATTCTTCAGAGGCCAGATTTAATCATGTGTCCCATATTCTTGCTAGAAGGGCCACTTGAATGACTATTCTGGCAATCACAAATAAGGGATATTGGCTATTTATCTCATTACATACACTTAACCCATTTTCATTTTATTTTTTTCTAATGGCAAACAAGAATGATGTTTATAATGTATAGACTGATGTTGAGAAGTAAATTAGGTGGAATTCATGTGGAATTCACTGCCACAGGAGGTGGTGGCGGCCACAAGCATGGCCACCTTCAAGAGGGGTTTAGATAAAAATATGGAGCAGAGGTCCATCAGTGGCTATTAGCCACAGTGTGTGTGTATATATATAATTTTTTTTTTTGCCACTGTGTGACACAGAGTGTTGGACTGGATGGGCCATTGGCCTGATCCAACAGGGCTTCTCTTAAGTTCTTATGTGACACAGAGTGTTGGACTGGATGGGCCATTGGCCTGATCCAACAGGGCTTCTCTTATGTGACACAGAGTGTTGGACTGGGTGGGCCATTGGCCTGATCCAACAGGGCTTCTCTTATGTTCTTATGTGACACAGAGTGTTGGACTGGATGGGCCATTGGCCTGATCCAACAGGGCTTCTCTTTTGTTCTTAAGTGTGACACAGAGTGTTGGACTGGATGGGCCACTGGCCTGATCCAACAGGGCTTCTCTTATGTTCTTATGTGACACAGAGTGTTGGACTGGATGAGCCATTGGCCTGATCCAGCATGGCTTCTCTTATGTTCTTATGTGACACAGAGTGTTGGACTGGATGGGCCATTGGCCTGATCCAACATGGCTTCTCTTATGTTCTTATGACACAGAGTGTTGGACTGGATGGGCCATTGGCCTGATCCAACAGGGCTTCTCTTATGTTCTTATGTGACACAGAGTGTTGGACTGGATGGGCCATTGGCCTGATCCAACATGGCTTCTCTTATGTTCTTATGTGACACAGAGTGTTGGACTGGATGAGCCATTGGCCTGATCCAGCATGGCTTCTCTTATGTTCTTATGTGACACAGAGTGTTGGACTGGATGAGCCATTGGCCTGATCCAGCATGGCTTCTCTTATGTTCTTATGTGACACAGAGTGTTGGACTGGATGGGCCATTGGCCTGATCTAACATGGCTTCTCTTATGTTCTTATGACACAGAGTGTTGGACTGGATGGGCCATTGGCCTGATCTAACATGGCTTCTCTTATGTTCTTATGTGACACAGAGTGTTGGACTGGATGAGCCATTGGCCTGATCCAGCATGGCTTCTCTTATGTTCTTATGTGACACAGAGTGTTGGACTGGATGGGCCATTGGCCTGATCCAACATGGCTTCTCTTATGTTCTTATGACACAGAGTGTTGGACTGGATGGGCCATTGGCCTGATCTAACATGGCTTCTCTTATGTTCTTATGTGACACAGAGTGTTGGACTGGATGAGCCATTGGCCTGATCCAGCATGGCTTCTCTTATGTTCTTATGTGACACAGAGTGTTGGACTGGATGGGCCATTGGCCTGATCCAACATGGCTTCTCTTATGTTCTTATGACACAGAGTGTTGGACTGGATGGGCCATTGGCCTGATCCAACAGGGCTTCTCTTATGTTCTTATGTGACACAGAGTGTTGGACTGGATGGGCCATTGGCCTGATCCAACATGGCTTCTCTTATGTTCTTATGTGACACAGAGTGTTGGACTGGATGAGCCATTGGCCTGATCCAGCATGGCTTCTCTTATGTTCTTATGTGACACAGAGTGTTGGACTGGATGAGCCATTGGCCTGATCCAGCATGGCTTCTCTTATGTTCTTATGTGACACAGAGTGTTGGACTGGATGGGCCATTGGCCTGATCCAGCATGGCTTCTCTTATGTTCTTATGTGACACAGAGTGTTGGACTGGATGGGCCATTGGCCTGATCTAACATGGCTTCTCTTATGTTCTTATGACACAGAGTGTTGGACTGGATGGGCCATTGGCCTGATCCAACAGGGCTTCTCTTATGTTCTTATGTGACACAGAGTGTTGGACTGGATGGGCCATTGGCCTGATCCAACATGGCTTCTCTTATGTTCTTATGTGACACAGAGTGTTGGACTGGATGAGCCGTTGGCCTGATCCAACATGGCTTCTCTTATGTTCTTATATTCTTAGGTGGACTACAACCAGGAAATACATGTCATTTTGTGATTTACCTAGACTTGCAGAAACACCAACTGGCAGGAAACGTTTATTACCTTTGACGGCTATCCAGACCAAACGGCCTTCTAAATTGCCACACTGATCCCAGCCGGTTTGCCCTCTTAATCAACAAACTGCATGTATTTCAGTCCACTATACCAGGTCCCCTCATCTGAAGAAGTGTGTTTTTAGCACACGAAAGCTGATGTTCTGAATAAAACTTAGTTGGTCTTCAAGGTGCCACTTGACTTCCGCTTTGTTTTTCTGGCAATCGATATTTCATATTTGATTTCTGATAATATACCAGGGATTGGATAGGTGGAGCAGTAGGATTTCACTCTTCATGAGGCACTGGCTTCTCCTTCATCGGAGCGCAAATATTACATTTTCTTAATCATTTTAAGACTTCCCAAAAGGGAATGGTGCGGAGAGGGTGGGGTACTTCTTACCCCTTCCTTACCTGCCATCTCCCTCCTTTATTTAAGAAAGAAAAGGCTTTCCCCCATCCTCCTGCCTCTAAAAAGAAGCCCTGAAAGCTGCCTAAAGCAAATTTGGGTCTTAAGATGGCTACAATAATAGTCTAATCTCTTCTCAAAGGTACCACTCAAAGCAGAGAGTAGTAAGCTGCTTCTTTTCCATTTTTCCTTCCAGGAAATCAGACCATGGAGCTGGATCATGCTGTCCTTGCGGTAGGATATGGGGTTCTCCAGGGGGAAAGCTACTGGCTTATTAAGAACTCGTGGTCCACCTACTGGGGAAATGATGGCTACATTCTCATCTCTATGAAGGAGAACAACTGTGGGGTAACGACAGCTGCTACCTATCCGGTCCTGGCTTAACAGTCGTCAAGAACGTGGGGGACTAGTCGATACACGACTCGCCTGCAAACTTTGGAGGTGACAACTGAACAGGATTTTGATAGATCTCAACATCAGAACTGAAGAGGAAGCTAGCCCTTCAGTACTGCTCCTCCTGTAAGACATAATTGTATTGTTATATGCTGTGTGGGGCTGCAGATCTGGCAACCGCTACACTTTCCCCAAAGGCAAGGAATCTTCCCTTGATGCAAGTGACGGGGGAAGCTCTTTGTGGTGGGGGAAAGCGACATCATTCACAGATCAGATGCACGGGATCCAGCCCAAAATGTCCTGTGGAACGAATGCATTGTGATTCAGTCTAGATCCTGTATCTTCATGGCTCAACGTCTGTTTAATATTGACAATACAGCTTCCTTTGTGTAGCGTATTGCGATAGCATAAGGCGGTAACCATTTCGTTATAACACAATACAGCAACCATTTCGTTATGACGCAATAGCGTTATTCCGCGTAGCCAGAGCGAGTTTGGTGTAGTGGTTAAGTATGCGGACTCTTATCTGGGAGAACCGGGTTTGATTCCCCACTCCTCCACTTGCACCTGCTAGCATGGCCTTGGGTCAGCCATAGCTCTGGCAGAGGTTGTCCTTGAAAGGGCAGCTGCTGTGAGAGCCCTCTCCAGCCCCACCCACCTCACAGGGTGTCTGTTGTGGGGGAGGAAGGTAAAGGAGATTGTGAGCCGCTCTGAGACTCTTTGGAGTGGAGGGCGGGATATAAATCCAATATCTTCTTCATCTTCTTCTTCTTCTTCTTCAAACAGCAGAGGTGACTGGGGACACCCAGGCGACTCCGCGGGAGCGCTGAGCCCGCCAATCACCAGCAGCGGCGGGAAGTTCAACAGGCCAGGATTGGGCTGGCCTGTCGGGGAAGAAGTTCCGGGAATGTATATAAGCGGAACCCGGCCGCGTGCTCTCTCTCTCTTGTAACGTGCCTTAAATAAAGCATGTTGCCCTACCAACGTCTCCCGTCTCAGTACGTTACACTTTGTTTGGTATGTAACAAAATAACGGTGTAGCCCCTCTGTAAGGGCCTTTTCAAACAGTTTAAGAGCCTGCTGGGTTTAACTGCTGGGTTGCATCAGTGGTTCCTCTAGTCCAGGGAAAGAAACACTCCCTAGAGATCTGGATCAGGGCCAGTGTTATTTAACTTTTTCATACATGATCTGGAATAAGAATATAACATCAGAAGAGCCCCCAGACCAATGGGCCATCTAATTCAGCATCCTGCTCCCAACCATGGATAATCAGATGCTCTGGAAGGCTTGCAATCAAGAAGGCAAAGACCCAAGCCTCCCCCACTGTTGCCCCCCCCGCCAGCAAATGAAAGTCCAAGGTATGCTGCCTCTGAACATAGAGGTTCCATTTAGCCCAACGTAGCTCATAGTCACTAACAAACCTATCCTCTGTAAATGTATTGAGTCTCCTCTTTTTAAAGCTAGTGAAATCCATAAATTATTTGGTGTTGTGTAAATATATTGGGGGGGAGGTTAGGTCAGGGAGCAGAGATCAGAGGGAGTAATGCATTAGATCACATAACTTAGCATCCCTATGTCATGAAAGGAGGTGGTGCTAAGAACATAAGAGAAGCCATGTTGGATCAGGCCAATGGCCCATCCAGTCCAACACTCTGTATCACACAGTGGCAATGTATGTGTGTGTGTGTATATACACACACATATATATATATACACACTGTGGCTAATAGCCACTGATGGACCTCTGCTCCATATTTTTATCTAACCCCCTCTTGAAGCTGGCTATGCTTGTAGCCGCCACCACCTCCTGTGGCAGTGAATTCCACATGTTAATCACCCTTTGGGTGAAGAAGTATCTCCTTTTATCCGTTCTAACCCAACTGCTCAGCAATTTCATTGAATGCCCACGAGTTCTTGTATTGTGAGAAAGGGAGAAAAGGACTTCTTTCTCTACCTTCCCCATCCCATGCATAATCTTGTAAACCTCTATCATGTCACCCCGCAGTCGACGTTTCTCCAAGCTAAAGAGCCCCAAGCGTTTTAACCTTTCTTCATAGGGAAAGTGTTCCAAACCTGTAATCATTCTAGTTGCCCTTTTCTGCACTTTTTCCAATGCTATAATATCCTTTTTGAGGTACGGTGACCAGAATTGCACACTGTATTCCAAATGAGACCACACCATCAATTTATACAGGGGCATTATGATACTGGCTGATTTGTTTTCAATTCCCTTCCTAATAATACCCAGCATGGCGTTGGCCTTTTTTATTGCAATCGCACACTGTCTTGACATTTTCAGTGAGTTATCTACCATGACTCCAAGGTCTCTCTCTTGGTCAGTCTCTGCCAGTTCACACCCCAACAACTTGTATTTGCAGCAGGGATTCTTGGCCCCAATGTGCATTACTTTGCACTTGGCCACATTGAACCGCATCTGCCACGTTGACGCCCACTCACCCAGCTTCAACAGATCCCTTTGGAGTTCCTCACAATCCTTTCTGGTTCTTACCACCCTGAATAATTTAGTGTCATCCGCAAACTTGGCCACTTCACTGCTTACTCTCAACTCCAAATCATCTATGAACAAGTTAAAAAGTATGGGACCCAGTACTGAGCCCTGCAGCACCCCACTGCTTACCGTCCTCCACTGTGAAGACTGCCCATTTATACTCACTCTCTGCTTCCTATTAATTAGCCAGTTTTTGATCCACAAGAGGACCTGTCCTTTTACTCCATGACTCTCAAGCTTACTAAGAAGCCTTTGATGAGGAACTTTATCACTTTGTTGTGGAAGATGCAGCAAGGAATGGCTGTACCCAGGCAGCAGAAAACTTTCAAAGATGGTGATCTGAATTGTTAGATTTTGGTACCCATCCCAGATTGCCCTTTCTGTGTTTTCCAGTTGTCACTGACTTATACAATAACTTGTACGGAGAAAGCATCTGCAATACATGCTTCAATTATTATTTTTTAAGGTCAGTGTGTGTCAAAGGGCAGATCTAAACGATTCCGCAATTCCACACAATACTTTATTCATACTAGCTAGAAGATGGAAACCAGTTTCTACAATCAGACTAAATTATGTGCAGCAAACGAAATGTACACAGATGATGAGCTATGGTTTACATTTCTCTTGTCTGCAGAGCTAGACTATGCATCCATCATTCATGTATGAAAAGCTGACACGAATCCCAGATGCGATGAGATTGTGACCGTTACTTCCCTCACTGTGTGTATGACTTGGCACAAGCCTGAGTGAAATTTTACTATGCAAGCCCCATTGAAACAACAGTGCTCTTTGTCTGTAGATTTCCATTGCAATGGTCAAAGCACTTCTGACTGAGCACCGTGGAGCTCTAAAATACGTAGCTTATGAGCTCAACGTGTGGCTGTGCCTGAGAAGTGTGTCAGTGTTTCAGAATGTTCTAGCCAGAGAGCAAATCAGAGTACCAAATCTGAGCTCTGAACAGTTCAGACCCTTCACAGCTGCTACAACAGCAACAGCAAAGGTTTTCTCTCTATATCCTGTTGTGTTTACTAAAGTGGGCCAAAAGCACCAATCACTACCTTGTCACGGTGTCAAAGAGAGGAAGTCATGTTTTTGTTGCTGCACACAACAAGACTGCACATAGGGACGATGATAGATAGATAGATAGATAGATAGATAGATAGACAGACAGACAGACAGACAGACAGACAGACAGACAGACAGACAGACCCCTGTGCAAGCACAAGTCGTTTTTGACTCTGGGGTGACATTGCTTTCATAACATTTTCACAGCAGACTTTTTACAGGGTGGTTTGCCATTGCCTTCCCCTGTCATCTACGCTTTCGCCCCAGCAAGCTGGGTACTCATTTTGCCAACCTCAGAAGGATGGAAGGCTGAGTCAACCTGGAGCCGGCTACCTGAACCCAGCTTCCGCTGGGATTGAACTCAGGTTGTAAGCAGAGGGCTCCGACTGCAGTACTGCAGCTTTACCACTCTGCACCATGGGGCTCTTCGATATATAGAGAGAGAGAGAATATTCTCTTAAATATTCTCACCAAGTATGAAGATTTAGCACCAACATCTGATTTTTATGTACAGCCAATATTTGACAGGCCCTCAGCCTTTATGATGCATGTATGGGCACTGTGAGTGTACAGTCCACACTTCTCTCTGCCAACTCTTCCAAGGTAATAATTTCTCCTCTCCACAGAGGCAACTCATTGGGAAAATTCTGCTGGTTACCAGAAGCAAAGTATGGCCTTCCCTTATCCACTCCTTGCTTAATAGCATGGTGTCAACTAGCCAAACGCTGACTTCACATCCTTCTCACATACAGCCTGAGATTCACCAACTCTGCTTTTATTCTGTGCTAATAATTACAAGGAGTCAAATGAATGGGCATGAAAGGAGTGAGAGTTTCCCCCCAGTGACTAAACAGATGCCCTGAAACATCCAAAAGCGTTTCCTTCTTCTTACACTCACTAGCAGGTAGTATTCAGAAATATACTGCCTCTGAACATGGAAGTCCTATTTCACCATTTCACTTTTGTTATTAATCTTGTATGACCAAAGGTCTTGAGTATAAAACCGATACATCACAACAAGGCAAAGTACAAATGTTACAAAACATGACAGAACAGGTGAAAAGCAAAATACGGAACAATAAATTGCATGTATCTCATAAAAAATCTAAAGCACGTCGAATAAAATAAATGAGTGGACCTATACGTACGGTTAGTACATAGGATAAAACTAATAGAATCACAGAGTTGGAAGGGGCCATGCCGACCATCTAGTCCAACCCCCTTCTCAATGCAGGATCTGCCTAGATCATTCCGGACAACTGTTTGTCTGGCCACTATTGAAAATAGGGTTGCCAATCCCCAGGTGGGGGCAGGGGATTCCCCGGTTTGGAGGCCCTCCCCCCCCCCCGCTTCAGGGAAAGAAAGCGGGGGGGGAGGGGAGGGAAATGTCTGCTGGGAACTCTGTTATTCCCTATGGAGATTTATTCCCATAGAAAACCATGGAGAATTGATCTGCGGTTATCTGGGGCTCTGGGGGAGCTGTTTTTTGGGGTAGATGCACCAAATCTTCAGTGCAGCATCTAGTGCCTCTCCCCAAAATACCCCCCAAGTTTCAAAAAGATTGCACCAGGGGGTCCAATTCTATGAGCCCCAAAAGAAGGTGCCCCTATCATTCATTATTTCCTATGGAAGGAAGGCATTGAAAAGGTGTGCCGTCCCTTTAAATGTGATGGCCAGAACTCCCTTTGGAGTTCAATTATGCTTGACACCCTTGTTCCTGGCTCCACCCCTAATGTCTACTGGCTCCACCCCCAAAGTCTCCTGGCTCCGCCCCCAAAGTCCCCAGATATATCTTGAATTGGACTTGGCAACCCTACCCCTTGTTAAGACCGAGAGACAGAGTAACCTGCTGCCTTTCCAGTGGCCTAGTCATCATCATTCCCACCTTGCAAAACGAGAGGGGGCGTTTCTCTACTTCCTTTCTATGGTTCTGATTCAACAAACAAGGCAGAACTCCCGGCAACTACATTTCCCAAGATTCTTTTCAACGTGTTTTTAAAAAGCCAATCAGAGCCAACGTTAGCTGACGTGACTATAAAAGGCCAGTCCCCAGCGAAGAGCTTCCTTTCCCTTTGTTGGCAGCGTTGAGCAACGAGGTGAGTATAGAGGGGGCTGGAATCCATCGCCATCCTTTGTTTCGGGGAACGGATAAGCCTGCTAAATATCGATAGCATCCCCTGAGGTTTCTAAACTTTTGAAATGAATAATAAAATTCAACTGAACGAGGAAGGTATTGCGGGGATTCTCCATTCCCTTTTGTACTGGGGCGGGGGGCAGTCCTTTAACTTGCTGCTTCTGGGAAACTGGCATAGCTGTTTTTGCAGCTATGTTGCAACCGCACTGCCTGAGTTTTCTTTAGGCTATCTTTAGAAATCCTGGTTTAGCAGCCGCCTCGTTATCCCCGGGCCAAAAGAAGCCCGTCTAAAATCTACCAGGGACCGGGCCTTTTCTGTTATGGCCCCTTCCTGGTGGAACCAGCTGCTGGAAGAGGTGAGGGCCCTGCGGGACCTTGCTCAGTTCCGCAGGGCCTGTAAGGCAACCCTCTTCCAGCTGGCCTATAACTAACTGGCACAAGAAAGTAAGTGTGGTTTTAGTAGACTTCTGCTGTTCTTAATGTTTTAAATGTTTTAATTTTTTTATTTATCTGAGATTTATATCCCGCCCTTCCCACCAGCTGGCTCAGGGCGGCTTACAACATGTAAAACTAACATAGAATATAAAATTAAGCATTAAAAATTAACATTTCATAATTTATAGTTAAAAATCTAGGCAATTGTTATATACATAACTGTTTATTATTTAACTGTTTGAATGCCTAAACCTAATCTATGTGCGATCCTATGTTGTAAGCCGCCCTGAGCCACTTGGTGGGAAGGGCAGGATATAAATAATAAAATAAATAAATAAACTGGGCTTAATTGTAAAACTAAAGGCTCCCTGTATCATATGTGATGGGAATATCCAGCTGGTTCTAGTTCACGTGTGCAGAAGTCTGAGGTGGCAGATCCCTAATAATAATAATTTTACTTATTTATATTTCATTTATGGGAATTGAATGCTTTTTTTTACTTTGCATTTAAAAAAGCTTCGTGTAACAGGAAAACCTACAGCCTTGAGTGTTCAAAATGTGATCCTTAGTCAGAGGTGGTGTAGTCTACTAATAACGTTTGATTGGTATTTGACAAGAGTGAAGTCCTGATCTCCATATGGCCAAGAAGCTTGCCGGATGGCTTTGAGTTGGTTGGCCTTGCATACTTCGCAGGATCGTTGTGAGGATGGAATAGTGGAGAAGGGAGCATCATGTATGCTGCCCTGAGCTCTGGATTCTGCTTTCCCACGTTCTTGCGTGTGTGAATTAGGCTTCTGGTATGTTCTACTTTATTGTTTCCTTTGTGGGGCTCCCTGGGGTTTTCTAGCTTTCACAGTAACCCTACGGTGCGTCTTGTGAGGTAGGCTGCAAGCCATGCAAAATTGTATACTGCAGTGAATCCGCTGTTTCTTATGGTTCCACTTAAGGTTGCAGGACAAGTAGTTTAAGAAGAAGATGAAGATATTGGATTTATATCCCACCCTCCACTCCGAAGAGTCTCAGAGCGGCTCACAATCTCCTTTACCTTCCTCCCCCACAACAGACACCCTGTGAGGTGGGTGGGGCTGGAGAGGGCTCTCCCAGCAGCTGCCCTTTCAAGGGCAACCTCTGCCAGAGCTATGGCTGACCCAAGGCCATTCCAGCAGGTGCAAATGGAGGAGTGGGGAATCAAACCCGGTTCTCACAGATAAGAGTCCGCACACTTAACCACTACACCAAACTGGCTCTCCTAGGCTGACAAGGCTGCTGAGCTGGGCTTTGAACCCAGGGCTCTGCATTTGCCATTATCTGAAGACCTTAAAATTAAATAATATTACTAAGGAACAAGCAGAAGAGAAATTAGGAGCTAATATCAATTGGTATCAATACCTTCAAGTTCAGAATATGGTCCACTCTCTTTAGAGGAAAGAAACTATTAGATAGGAATTGACACCATTTGAGGCCCTTCTTAAAGAGGAGGGCAATGCCAAGTAAGGTTTGCTTTCTAAAATATATAATTATTTAATAGACTCTTCATTCAAATCCACCTTCTTACGTTAAATGTTAGAATTTAATGCTATCTCAAAGGCTAGAGGAAAGCGATTTGAAAATTATCTGGAACTCCCCTTCCATTAAAGCTAAAAGCATTGGTACTCAGCTCCAATTTTTAAAAATGTATTTACTTTGGTATTTAAACCCTGTCATGATGAATAAAATCTTTAGGGTCTGAAGTCCAGATTATTGGAGGAATTGTAAAACTAAAGGCTCCCTGTATCATATGTGATGGGAATATCCAACAGTGTTAAATTTTTGGACTAGAGTGGTAGAGCAAATAAAACTTGTATTCGATCTAAGTATTCCAGTAGGTTTTAAACTTTTATTTGATATCTGGCCTAATAAATTGGCAAGTAAAGATCAGAAATCTTTAATCTTGACAATGTTGACGATAGGTCGCATGACGATTGCTAAAAATTGGAAACCCCCATATACCCCCAAAATTGAAATGTGGTATAAGTTATGGGACCAGTATGTACCAGGAAAGACAATGGATAACCCTTTCTTTGAAAATGATACCGATTTGGCTATAGATTATGATTTGCTGTGGGCCCATTTTGGAATTTTTTGGGAATATTTCCTTTTTGCCTAATAGAATGAATTGTATGCTATTTGTTAATACCCAGTATATTATGGATTGTTTTTGTAAATTGTTATATGCATCCAGTGATCTAAATTGGATTCTTGTATGTTAGATTTATATTTTTATTATCTATTTTCCTTATGCTCCCTTTGTATTGGATCAGATTCAATAACATAGAATCTATTATTATTAAAAACAACAACTCAAGATGAAACATTTTTGCTTTTGCTTTGTAACTTTTAGGGTTGAAAGCAGAGCTTTTCCCTTATTAAAAAATTAGTACATTTAGCCTGTCCTTGCACATGCTGGGCTATGTGTGAAATTGTGGGTGGTCCTCGTAGCAGTCTCCTGATTCTCAGCGCTGCCTGTTCTGTTCAAGGCAGTGTGACACAGTGGTTAGTACTGGACTAAATCCCAGCAAACACTTGCAGCAGGATATTGTGGCAGAGCTTGCTTGTGGGCAGAACTGGTTATGCTTCTTCAAACCGTGGGATAATAACATTTTTCCAGCATTCCCCTGCATTTATTTAAATATTCTTCATAACAGCAGCCCCGTGAAGTGGGTAACTCAGGCTGAGAGAGCCTAGGGTTCCCCAGCAAGCTTCCATGGTAGAATGAACGAGGGTTTGAACCAGTTTCCCTGATGCTAGTCCAACACTCCTATTGCTGGATCATACAAAGAGCTAGACTTGAGCTTTGATAATACTATTTTTTTTTTTTTGTATTTTTGTGGGGGAGGAAGAGACTGACATTACATGTGATTTTCCTGCAGCTGCAAAGTGATTTTGCCTTTGCGGGATCCCGCCACTTCATTCTGCTTTATGTGTAGGCCAAGTTATGGTTGTGGAGATTGTGGTTCAGAGCTTTCCTGATTGGCAAAATCTCTTTCAGACTTAACCTACCTTTACAGGATTGCTGAGTGGATTTAAAACGACCTCTGTATGCCATGGTGAGTCCTTTGGAGAAAAAATGGGAGCGCTGCTGGTGTATGCCGGAGAAGATAACATATATTCAGGTCCAGATGCTGATGCTAAATAATTCTCTACTTTCTTGTGTTCCAGATCTTAATGCTGTGCTAGAGAAGATTCTCCCGATGGCTTACGCACCGAACTGGATTTTGTCTTCTGCCAAGAAAAAACAGATAGGCTTGCCCCATCCTTTGAGGGGAAGTGAAAGAATCGATAGCACTGGCCTGTGTAAGAAGCTACTGCTTAGTGAATTAGAAAACATTGGTTCCATATGCTTTTGTTCTGGTGGCCTTATGAGAGCTTCGTGAATAGCTGCTAATGTAACACCCAGTGGGCCACTGGCACCAGCCACCCTTCCTCAGAAGTCCAAAAAAGTGCCTAGCGGGCACTATAATGGGAGGCGGAGGGGTGAAACAAAGACTCTTCTAGGAATGTATTTGGTGTCTTTCTCTCCCTTGGAAGCATTCACAGATGTAAAGCAGTCCCTGATTTTAAACATCTTTAATTCAAGAAAACATCGAACTAAAGATGGTAGCTTCGGAGGCCCTATTTCTTCATCCTTGCCCGTGACTTAAGTAGCAATGGATTTTTCTGGCTGTAAGTTAAAATGAATGCATGCTTCTGTTGGGCATAGAAGGGGTCTTGATGCCATTGTTCCTGGATTGTCCAGGGGGTGGAACAACTACTGTGCCTGGCGTAGTTGTGTTAAATTCCTTTTAGCCTCTTTCTACTGAAAGCTCGCTCAGCTGCTTTCCTTGTGGCCCTATCGAAGCCGCACCTGCCTCTTGTGTGGCTGATGTGGTCAAAAAGGTGCCCAGAGTAACTCTTCCATGACGGTCGCTGTTCAGTTGGTCCCCATGTAGCTGTCCAGCAACATTTTTAGGAAGATACAGATTCTCTGTTGAGGACCTCTCCAGTGTCAATCCTACCCAAACGAAGTCCTTGGAACATGCAGTGCTTCTGACGAGCCATGAGGCATCACCTTTGTGTCTGTAGAAAGCACTGATTTTCTCCGTTACAGGAGGATACGTTAGAACCTCCAAAAGTAGCTTTGTGAAAGAGATTGAGGCCCTGGCCTAATAAAAGCCATGGGATGTAATAGCATTCCCTTCCATCTCTCCTAGCAGGTGAAAAGATAATCTGTCCATAAGTTGCCAGAAGCTGCCTTCTTACCATACCCTGTTTAGAGCACAGGTGAGAGATTCTTCAGCCTTCGATGTTCTTGTTTGCCATCTCTCAGGCAAGTGGAATGCATGTTAACCAAGAGCTGTGGTTTAGCAAATAGCCACTGAATCTCCAACAACATGCAAGAACATGGTGGAGGGACTTTGACTCTTCAGACTTCGTTATCTGGGGTTGTCACTCGACTCTCCTATATAGCTGTAATCTGGAAGGAATTTATTCCCTTGTAGTCTTTTAAAAACTCCTTTTTTGAGTTTCCATGTGCTTGTGGAGATTACCAGAGGTTATCTCTTGAAGGAGGTGTGGAATGGAGCTGCCTTAAAGGTAGCATACCTCTGATTCTTTTTCGCCTTGAAAATCATGAGTGTTTGAGACTTGGCTTTGTAAAACTGATTGTAGCAAATGTGCAAGACAAAAGCAATCTTACTTGATGTCCTTAAGGAGCTTGAGTGGTTTCATTAGAGATAACTGTATTTCTTTCTGCAAAAGCTTGAATGTTGTGTATCTATTTTTAAAATCAGGTATCATCTGAAGCCGCTCTACATCGGAAGCAGACGAAATACAGATGTCCTTTTTCAGCAGAGACGGTTCCCAGCAAGCTGTTTTGCAAGGTACAGTTTAGATCGGCAGTTTTGTTTAGGGTTTTTGTTTGTTTGTTTTTTGCTGCTTTCTAAGATGAAGAGATCCGCAATACAAAGTTGGGCGATTTCTGATTCCTCCTGATCCCTTTCCCATCAGATCTGGATACCGGTCTTATGGTCAAAAAGGAGGGAAAGTAAAACGCAAGTTGGCTTTGCTCTCTTTATGGGGACACTCCCACATAGAATGAGGCTGGCTTGAAACAGCTTTCCTGGACCTGATTGGATCAGCATTGCTGGTAACAGTCTCCTTTACAGTTTCAGGAGACCCCTGGGACCAGTAAGCTGAGGGGAGGGGAAATGGATGTTGCTATGCCAACTCATGATATACCTCCTGTTTAGCTGGATGTTCTTTGCTCCGCTATTTCAGAGACTGCAATGAAGTGCAGCAGATTCTGAGTGTTACAGCCAAGTCACACAGGTAGGAGCCGGTATGATGCAGCCGTTAAAAGTGTCAGGCTAGGACAGGGGAAGTGTGGGTGTGAAGTCTTGTCACAGAAGCTCTCTGCGTGACCTTGGGCCATTAACATAGCCAGCCTAGCCTAAAAAGTGGCTGTGCAGATAAAAGAGCCAGGTATGTCATTGTGAACTCCTTGGGGAAGAGTGAAATGAAAGTGTCCTTGATGAAGGAGCAGTAAGAATCCTGTGATTAGTAAGAATAGGATGTCAGGCTTGTTTGTGTAATCTGTGGGATCATCTTTGAATCCCCGTAAGAAAGGGTTATAAATAACTTAAGAACAAAATAAAATGTCTCTTGCATTCATACGGGGTATCCTAACCTCTGGAGAAACAAAATGATAACTTTTGGCTGTCAACTTTGGCAGTATGTTAATTTTAATAGCAGAAATTTTTCCTAACCACAATTTTTCAGCCTTTCACATCTTTGTAACTCTTCAAAGTTTGGTGTAGTGGTGAAGTGTGCGGACTCTTATCTGGGAGAACCGGGTTTGATTCCCCACTCCTCCATTGCACCTGCTAGCATGGCCTTGGGTCAGCCAGAGCTCTGGCAGAGGTTGTCCTTGAAAGGGCAGCTGCTGGGAGAGCCCTCTCCAGCCCCACCCAGCTCACAGGGTGTCTGTTGTGGGGGAGGAAGGTAAAGGAGATTGTGAGCCGCTCTGAGACTCTTCGGAGTGGAGGGCGGGATATAAATCCAGTATCCTCATCTACCTCACAGGGTGTCTGTTGTGGGGAGGAAGGGAAAGGAGGTTGTGAGCGGCTCTGACTCTTGAGTGGAGGGCGGGATATATATCCAATGTCTTCAATAATGCTTGCCCAAACTTTTTGGGAATTATCTTTATATACATTTTCATTTTGTCCTGTTACATATATATCTAAACATTTTATTAGGCTTTTTTATTAACAGTACATTTTGTTATTTTTTTCTATCTCTGCTTGTTCTGCTTTAGTTGCTTCTAATAACATTATCTGAACATTTTTGTTCAGTTTATATCTGGAATACATTCTAAATTTAATTGTTCCATTGTATATTTCAAGGAAATGTTTGGTTTCATTACTGTTATAACAACATTATCTGCATAGCTTTTTGTTTTATATTTTTCTTTGACTAGTCCTGCCTGGCAGATTTATGCCAATGATGTGGAGAAGCATGAAGGGGAATATGGTCCTTCAATCTGTTGTCATCTTGGAGGTTATTGATTAAAAGCTTTCTGAAGTAAACGACTTCTACAGTGTCACCCTTGTCCAAAGAACTCTAAAAGGTTAGTGAGACAAGATATTCCCTTACAGAACTCCTTGGCTTTTGTATATCATTGTGTCTACTGTCTTTAATAACAGATTCCACCAAATTATTCAGTATTGATTGTAGATTGATGAGCCTGTATTTTCCTGGATCCCCTCTGGAGCCTTTTTTAAAGTTGGGAGGAGGGGGTGTTTTTTATATTAGCTACCTTCCAGTCCTCAGGAATGGAGCAGATTTTAGTGATAGATTGCATATTTTTGTCAGGGGATCCACACGTTCATGTTTGAGTTCTTTCAGAACTATTGGATATATGTTATCTTGACTTGGTGATTGGTTTGCCTTTAATTTGTCCATCATTCATAGGACTTCCTCTCATCACTTGTCCACGTCTTTCAACACCCCTCCTGAAATAGGCTGTTCTGGAGTGGCAAAACCTTCCCGTCCCTTCTTTAAAAAATGTGAGAATTAGATTAAAATTTTATATTCAATTTAAAATTGGAACCCCTATTTCAGGAGAGCCAGTTTGGTGTAGTGGTGAAGTGTACGGACTCTTATCTGGGAGAACCAGGTTTGATTCCCCACTCCTCCACTTGCACCTGCTAGCATGGCCTTGGGTCAGCCATAGCTCTGGCAGAGGTTGTCCTTGAAAGGGCAGCTGCTGTGAGAGCCCTCTCCAGCCCCAGCCACCTCACAGGGTGTCTGTTGTGGGGGAGGAAGGTAAAGGAGATTGTGAGCCGCTCTGAGACTCTTCGGAGTGGAGGGCGGGATATAAATCCAATATCTTCATCTACCTCACAGGGTGACTGTTGTGGGGGAGGAAGGGAAAGGAGATTGTGAGCCGGTCTGAGACTCTTCGGAGTGGAGGGCGGGATATAAATCCAATATCATCTTCTTCTTTTCACCTCTCAGGGCTTAAAATCTGCTGTGGGAAAGGGAATTTTGATTTGCAAAATGGCAAGTAAAAATCCCCACACATGCGTGCGCACACACACTAACTGCAGTTCCAGTCCGTATTGGTATCCTCATAGCTGCTTTTAGTGCCCTGTTGCACATTTGGATGCTCCGGCTTTCTGGAGATTGCTTGCTTAAGCAGTGAGCCAGTTGCTTAAATGAGGGACAGATTATATCAAGCTGCAGTATTTCCTGCTTGGTTTTACTGTTTACAACAATTCATGCTTTTCTGAATTCCCAGGTTCCGTTTTCTTGTCACTGTTTTGCTATTCTTCTTGCCGTTACCACAGGCTGCTTCATAAACAAAAGCAAAAGATTACAGTGGCATTTTCCAGGCTTAAAACAGTTTAGTGCTAGTGTGAGTATCAGACTACGATCTGGGAATTGAGTTCAAATCCCTGTTGTGCTATATGGCCTTGAACCAGTTACACTCAGCCTCACCTACTTTCTAGGGTTGTTGGGAGGATAAATGGAGGGGTAGGGCAGAAGGAAGTTGTAAACTGTTTGGGGCAGAAGGATTCAAGGACACAAAACTTCTGTTTGCCTTTCTGACAAAAGAGTCCCGTTTCCCACAATTGGGCTGTACATCTCTGCTGACCTCTTCGGCAAAGGAAGGCAAAACTGCCGGCAGTATCTGGTTAGCAGTCTGTGGGTT
This sequence comes from Heteronotia binoei, assembly GCF_032191835.1. Lineage (NCBI taxonomy): Eukaryota > Metazoa > Chordata > Lepidosauria > Squamata > Gekkonidae > Heteronotia > Heteronotia binoei. The sequence continues at coordinate 6,455,572 of NC_083239.1, read as the reverse complement.
AACCTGGATTTAGCAGCATATCAACAGCTACTCTATCCATGTTGAAAACACCTGGTAGGTGCTCAGACAATATCACCTATGCCTGGTCTGTGATGACTCATTTTTCTTATGGAGACTGCTGGATGAATCCTGCGGATATGGGGCTGAGACAAGGCAGTGGAGAAGGGAGTTCCCAAAGGGGGGTAAAGTGTTTTGGCGCGTTCTGTAAGAGTTGCTAACTGCGTGTTGAAAAATGACACTCACAGCTCTGTATGAAGGATTACTGCTTGGGAGGGATGAACAAACTCATATTACTTACAGGGTTTGATTTTGCATTGCAGGTTTTGTTGGGATTTAAATATACCTTTAGCAGAGTAACGTGGGGAGAACCACGAAATAACAGCCAGGCACACGGTTTAGCTGAAGAATACAAAGTAGTTTACTAATGAGGAAAAGGTATGACTGGGATTTCTAGAAAACAAAGACTGATTCAATATCCTTTCTAGCTTCTAGGCTACATCTCGACTCTGAAGTCCTAACTTCAACTGCATGGAGATCTAAGGGCTTAACACAAAGGGCAATAAAACTGACCAAATGGTTTCCCTCAGACCGCCACCCAGATATATGGATTAGCCTATTAGGGCTCTCCCTCGATGGTCACTATGCATATTGACACCTAGCCTTGGCGGGAAGTACGTGCAAACATTCTCATTGGCTCTACCTACTCACTGGCTAAACATCAGCATGCATATACAAACATTTAATTAACTCATGACAACAGGAAGTGCAATTGCATCAGAAACCCAACAGTTTTCCAGGAATAGAAGAATAATAGGACAAAGCAGTGATTTTACCCCCTTACCCATCCAGTGAGCATTGCTAGTCAACATGAATTAAATCAGGGGCAGCAGCAGCATAAGAGCCCTGCTAGAGCGGACCAGTAGTCCATCTAGCCCAGCTTTCTGTTTCACACACTGTTGTAGGGTAGCAGTTGGAGCATGGAAGCTGAGTCCTTCTGTGGAGTTGCCTCATGCTGATTCAGAGATTAACTGCCTGTAGACTGGAAGTTTCCTTAAACTGTCTTGGCTAGTTTTCCATAAATCTAATTCGCTGTTAAGCCATCCAGATGGTAACCTGCATTTTCTGGCTGTAACTTTGCAAAAGTATTTAAACTGCATACCTCCTAGTCTTTCAAAATTGATCACAATAAGCCGTTAATGATTTTTAGCTTGGTAAATATAGCAGAATAAGAATATACTCTTGACAATTTGTATTTTGCTTTGAGTACTCAGTTGTATCTATGAGGTTCAGGTAATGGCGAACTTTAAAAAAAAATTAATGCATGCTTGTTTTTCCCTAGGATTTCGGAGGTGCCTCAGGAGTTGAGGTTGTCTACAAAGAAGCTTCCGGAACGCTATGTACAATTTTTGCAACTGATGTTATGGCTATATGGAATTAAAGGATTTTCACTCTTTTCCTGTCTGCAGTGTTTATTTTGCTTTCCCCCACAAGACTTTTAAGTATAAATTAAAAACCTGTGCTTATATAGGCTCCGAGAATTGCATCCTTCGACACCAGTTATCTTCAGTGTGACTGGTTTTTGTTTCTACACAGCAAACCTTATGGGACCCTTTCTGGTACTTGTATTGTTGCTGTTTTAAGAGTAATTTTATCCACATAAAACTATTCATAGGGAGGGCTTGGAAGAAGGAGAATGGATGTCTGATGTCTCATTCTAGGGGTGTCAAACATAACTGCCCATAGGCAGCATCTGAATCAGGCCTGTGGGTAACTTGCTGTCTGTAGCGTCCTAGTTCCTGTTCCATTGGAGTTGGCTTTTGCCCAGTCTTTACCATTAGCTGTTTTGCAGAGGAGAGAAAGAAAGTCAAGCCTCCCTTCCTTTGATTGGCTGAGGGCTCCCCCTCTTCTGGGGAGAGAAGGGGAAGGAAAGAGTCCCGTAGCACCTTTAAGTTGACCAACAGCATTTTTTTCTCAGATATAAGCTTTTCTGAGCCTGCACATGTCTTCAGAGGAGGGATGAGGGAGAGAGAGAGTGTCCCATGGCACTTGGCGAGATCCCCCTTTCCAGTTCTAACAGATGGGGGAGAAGACCTAAGAGCACAGCTTGCATTCTTTATTAGTGGAAGGGAGGAGTCCAGTAGCCCCTTAACTAACAAAATGTGTGGCAAGGCATAAACTTTCATGATTCACTAACTTCAGATACAGCTAGAATGTGTGTCCCTCTGATATCTTGGTGAGTGAAGTGATTTCAGATGCCGAAGGACAGCAGCAGGCATTGGTAACGAGAAAGGAAACCTAGGTCTCAGTTCAGCCCAGAAGGGATGCATTCTCTTGAGCTTCACTAGCACCTTAAAGACTAACAATTTGTGGTAGAGATGTGCTTTTGTGAGACACTGCTCACTTTTCAGGTTTATTTCCATTTATTCTTTGCATCCTACTGGACTGAATCCTCCTGTAGCAGATGGAGACCTAGGTTTCCTGTCACATTACTGATGGTGGTATCTCCATGCCTATTACCCCTCTGCATATCACAACTCAATCGCATACAGTTTAGAGGGCAGCCCTTATAGAGGGGAAGGTGTAATGGCCCTTTGAGAACCTCTTCTGTTTATACAAAGAATGAGCCTGTGCCTTGTATGGAATTGACAGGAAGGATTGGTTCCACTTAAGTGCACAGACTCTTATCTGGGGGAACCAGGTTTGATTCCCCACTCCTCCATTTGCAGCTGCTGGAATGGCCTTGGGTCAGCCATAGCTCTCGCAGAAGTTGTCCTTGAAAGGGCAGCTCTCTCAGCCCCACCTACCTCACGAGGGTGTCTGTTGGGGAGGGAGGTAAAAGGGGATTGTGAGCGCTCTGAGATTCAGAGTATAGAGTGGGATATAAATCCAATATCTTAAACCTCAAGTCTTGACAAAGGCAACGAAACATCACACTGGTTTTACGTGGACTGGCTTTATATGAATAGACTTCTCACACATCAATGCCACATTGGAGGACTGACTTGTGAAATAATTTGCTTTAAGGATCCTGTAAAATTCTTTGTGGCACATTTAAGAAATGCCAGTGTGAGCAAATTTTGTGAAAGTCATTCTGTGGACTCCCTTGCATGTTTATTATGCCTGTGAGCACATTCTGATTTATGAGTCCTTATTGTGGATGTTTGTGATGAACTGTTGACTTTTTAAGTAACCTTTTGTGATAACTTTTCAGGCTAAGTAGTAAGCAGTATTTCCCAGTGTGTCTTTTTTGGAATTCTGCTTCTACACGGGGAATTCCTCCCTTTTCTCTTAAAGTTATATTTATGTCAGATCTATCCCGTGTAATTGAGTTTTGACACCTGCCTTATTCCATTCTGTTAAATGATTAAAATGCTTTACTGATCCTTAAAATCTCACTCTTGCTAGCAAGAAGGTTGGGTGCTGGAGGGGGTTAAGAGGTGTTGGGCCTATTTCTTCCTGAAAGCAAAGAACCATCTGGAGCAAGAGGTGTTTCAGAAGCACCCAGAAGACATCGCCTTCATAGCTGCAGGTGTTCCCATTTGGCACAGCCGCTTCCATGATGGGAGAATGCATGGATTCAATCTTCCCAACAGTTTGAGACTGGTGCCCCAGCCTTCGTAGCAGCCTTTGGTGGTTGTTGGCTGTGCTGCTGTGTTAGGCAATATGGTAGTGGTGGCTGTTCTGTTTTTAAAGTTCCCCATGAGTTCAAATTCCCAGTCAGCTGTGATGCTCAGTGGGTGACTTGGGCTAGTAACACATTCTTCTCCCAATTTAACCTCCCTTACAGGTGAGTGAAGGTGAAATGGAGGAAGGACAGCGATGTATGTTGTCCTGAGTGTGAAGGAGGAAAAATGCTTCCTTGCTGTGTGAACTGGGTAGTTTAAACATGAGCTGCGAATTGCTCGTGTGTTATGTCTCAGTGGCAAATTGGATAGTTCTAGGCTGTTCACAAGCAGTGCCTAATATCTTGCCCCCCTCCCCCAACTAGCCACAATGGCACATGGGAAAACTCTTGAAGCAGCCAATGAGTGGGTTATGGTTTCTCACTTATTACTCTAAACACTAACCCATACAATGCAGTTGTGGGGAGGGGGAAGCCTTTTCCCCTTGCCTTTTGTGTTTGAACCTTCTATCAGAATACTTGCATGCTAAAACTGGCAGCGTCAGAACCATTGAGGAAGACTCAGCATGGGTTCTGTAAGGGAAGATCTTGCCTCACTAACCTGTTACATTTCTTTGAGGGGGTGAACAAACATGTGGACAAAGGAGACCCGATAGATGTTGTTTACCTTGACTTCCAGAAAGCTTTTGATAAAGTTCCTCATCAAAGGCTCCTTAGAAAGCTTGAGAGTCATGGAGTAAAAGGACAGGTCCTCTTGTGGATCAAAAACTGGCTGAGTAATAGGAAGCAGAGAGTGAGTATAAATGGGCAGTCTTCACGGTGGAGGACGGTAAGCAGTGGAGTGCTGCAGGGCTTGGTACTGGGTCCCATGCTCTTTAACTTGTTCATAAATGATTTAGAGTGGGGAGTGAGCAGTGAAGTGGCCAAGTTTGCGGATGACACTAAATTGCTCAGGGTGGTGAGAACCAGAGAGGATTGTGAGGAACTCCAAAGGGATCTGTTGAGGCTGGGTGAGTGGGCGTCAACGTGGCAGATGCAGTTCAGTGTGGCCAAGTGCAAAGTAATGCACATTGGGGCCAAGAATCCCAGCTACAAATACAAGTTGATGGGTTGTGAACTGGCAGAGACTGACCAAGAGAGAGATCTTGGGGTCGTGGTAGATAACTCACTGAAAATGTCAAGACAGTGTGCATTTGCAATAAAAAAGGCCAACACCATGCTGGGAATTATAAGGAAGGGAATTGAAAACATCAGTTAGTATCATAATGCCCCTGTATAAATCGATGGTGTGGTCTCATTTGGAGTACTGTGTGCAGTTCTGGGCACCGCACCTCAAAAAGGATATTATAGCATTGGAGAAAGTCCAGAAAAGGGCAACTAGAATGATTAAAGGGCTGGAACACTTTCCCTATGAAGAAAGGTTGAAACGCTTGGGGCTCTTTAGCTTGGAGAAACGTCGACTGTGGGGTGACATGATAGAGGTTTACAAGATAATGCATGGGATGGAGAAAGCAGAGAAAGAAGTACTTTTCTCCCTTTCACAATACAAGAACTCGTGGGCATCCGATGAAATTGCTGAGCAGACAGGTTAAAACGGATAAAAGGAAGTACTTCTTCACCCAAAGGGTGATTAACATGTGGAATTCACTGCCACAAGAGGTGGTGGCGGCCACAAGCATAGCCGCCTTCAAGAGGGGGTTAGATAAAAATATGGAGCAGAGGTCCATCAGTGGCTATTAGCCACAGTGTGTGTGTGTGTGTGTGTGTGTGACACAGTGTTGGACTGGAGGGGCCATTGGCCTGATCCAACGTGGCTTCCCTCATGTTCTTATGTGACACACAGTGTTGGACTGGATGGGCCACTGGCCTGATCCAACATGGCTTCTCTCATGTTCTTATGTGACACAGAGTGTTGGACTGGATGGGCCACTGGCCTGATCCAACATGGCTTCTCTTATGTTCTTATGTGACACAGAGTGTTGGACTGGATGGGCCATTGGCCTGATCCAACATGGCTTCTCTTATGTTCTTATATGACAGAGAGTGTTGGACTGGATGGGCCATTGGCCTGATCCAACATGGCTTCTCTTATGTTCTTATGTGACACAGAGTGTTGGACTGGATGGGCCATTGGCCTGATCCAACAGGGCTTCTCTTATGTTCTTATGTGACACAGAGTGTTGGACTGGATGGGCCACTGGCCTGATCCAACATGGCTTCTCTTATGTTCTTATGTGACACACAGTGTTGGACTGGATGGGCCACTGGCCTGATCCAACATGGCTTCTCTCATGTTCTTATGTGACATACAGTGTTGGACTGGATGGGCCACTGGCCTGATCCAACATGGCTTCTCTTATGTTCTTATGTGACACAGAGTGTTGGACTGGATGGGCCATTGGCCTGATCCAACATGGCTTCTCTTATGTTCTTATATGACAGAGAGTGTTGGACTGGATGGGCCATTGGCCTGATCCAACATGGCTTCTCTTATGTTCTTATGTGACACAGAGTGTTGGACTGGATGGGCCATTGGCCTGATCCAACAGGGCTTCTCTTATGTTCTTATGTGACACAGAGTGTTGGACTGGATGGGCCACTGGCCTGATCCAACATGGCTTCTCTTATGTTCTTATGTGACACAGAGTGTTGGACTGGATGGGCCATTGGCCTGATCTAACATGGCTTCTCCTATGTTCTTAACCATATTGATGCTGGCAGGCTTCCTGGCCTTCAAGTTTGTTTCTGCTAATCTGCACTAAAAAATTAACAATCAGCAAAGATTGACCAGTATGGCTGTTAATTCTATATACATCGGCTAAGAGATTATTGTAGAATTTTTATCTGTTTATTTCCAAGAAACTCAGAGGGGTCTACACAATTCTGCCGTTTTCTTAACGTCCCTGTGTGGTTGGTTAGACAGAAGTGTTGTGATTGTTTCAGAGTGAATCGTGATTTGATTACCAAGGGCAGCTGTGAGTTCGTCCTAGCAAAAGGAGGGAAATGCAACAGCATCTTAAAGATGCAACTTTTATTTCAATAGGAGCTTTTTCAGAGCGACAGCTCGCTTTGTTACGTAGGTGATGGGAAATTGTAGTGTGACACGTTAGAGTGGGCTGTGACTAAGAAAAGCTCATTGTAATGTTTTTGTTTTTAAAGAACTGTTGGATTATTATTTTTAACAGTGATTTGAATCTGGATCCTCCTGGTCTTAGGCACAGTAGGTTCTATTAGCAAACCAAGTCCTTTGGAACACTAAAAGCAGCCTATAAATACTAAGTATGTACAGAACTGAACACTTGTGGTTCTAGATTTTTAAAAAACCTAGCTAGCTTTCTGCCCTGACCTAAATAGTCCAGGCTAGCCTTGGAACATATGAACATATGAAGCTGCCTTCTACTGAATCAGACCCTCAGTCCATCAAAGTCAGTATTGTCTTCTCAGACTGGCAGCGGCTCTCCAGGGTCTCAAGCTGAGGTTTTTCACACCTATTTGCCTGGACCCTTTTTTGGAGATGCCGGGGATCGAACCTGGGACCTTCTGCTTCCCAAGCAGATGCTCTATCACTGAGCCACAGCCCCATTCATGGCTCTCCGGGGTCTCAAGCTGAGGTTTTCCACACCTATTTGCCTGGACCCTTTTTTTGGAGATGCCAGGGATTGAACCTGGGACCTGCTTCCCAAGAAGATGCTCTATCACTGAGCCACAGCCCCATTCATGGCTCTCCGGGGTCTCAAGCTGAGGTTTTCCACACCTATTTGCCTGGACCCTTTTTTTGGAGATGCCGGGGATTGAACCTGGGACCTTCTGCTTCCCAAGAAGATGCTCTGCCACTGAGCCACAGCCCCATTCATGGCTCTCCGGGGTCTCAAGCTGAGGTTTTCCACACCTATTTGCCTGGACCCTTTTTTTGGAGATGCCAGGGATTGAACCTGGGACCTGCTTCCCAAGAAGATGCTCTATCACTGAGCCACAGCCCCATTCATGGCTCTCCGGGGTCTCAAGCTGAGGTTTTCCACACCTATTTGCCTGGACCCTTTTTTTGGAGATGCCGGGGATTGAACCTGGGACCTTCTGCTTCCCAAGAAGATGCTCTATCACTGAGCCACAGCCCCATTCATGGCTCTCCGGGGTCTCAAGCTGAGGTTTTCCACACCTATTTGCCTGGACCCTTTTTTGGAGATGCCAGGGATTGAACCTGGGACCTTCTGCTTCCCAAGCAGATGCTCTGCCACTGAACCATCGTCCCTCCCCTGGAAGCTAAGCAGAGTCAGCCTGCTTAGTATTTGATGGGGGACTACCACCAAAGCCCAGGGTTGTGACACAGGCAGGCAAAGGCAAAGTACCTCTGAATGTTCTTGCCTTGAAAACCTACAGGATTGCCACAAATCCGCTGTGACTTGACAGCCCTTTCCACTGCCAGCAATTAGTCTTTATTCCAGATATGTAGCTTTGTCATCAGTAGCAGCAAGATCAAATGAGTCCAGTGGCACCTCAGAGACTAACAAAATTTGTCCCGTCATGAGCTTTCGTCGGGGCCATATACATCTATTAGACCTATGTGTTTATTCATTTATACACCACTTTTCTCCCAGAGGGGACACATCATCCTCCCCTTCTCTATTTTATCCTTAAAGCAAACTTGAGAGATGGGCTAGGCTGAGCTCCACCCCCCCACGGGTAGTCCGTGGGAACTTGGCAGTGCTAGCTGAGAGTGTGACAGGTCCAAGGCCACTCAGAGAACGGGGATGTGAACTGGATCTCCCAGACTCTAACTGTAAACTCTTGTTTGGACATGTTTGAAGTGAGGAACTAAAGGGAATGTGTTGTTGTTTTTTAAGTTAAATTGGGTTGCTGCTTAACTATCTGGCTTTTTATGAGCTGCAGAGGACATTAGAAGGAAGTTGCGTAACTACCACAGGTCACATGCAGACCCATTCAATGTGGGAGTGGGAAAATTGATTAGATAGGGCCTGAAGGCCACTATGGAGAGAGAACCAGGAGGAAAAATTCCACCCTTGTCAACTAGTTTTATCTCTTTTCAGTCAGCTACTGGGGTCCCGTCCCCTCTTCCTTTCAGCCTTATGGGAATAAAAAAAAAAAAGGTAAAGAGAGTCCTCTGTGCAAGCACCAGTCGTTTCTGACTCTGGGATGATGTCGCATCACGACGTTTTCATGGCAGGCTTTTTACGGGGTGGCTTGCCATTGCCTTCCCCAGTCATCTACACTTCCCTCCAGCAAGCTCAACAGAAGTTTGGTGACAGTTAAGACGACCCTTGAAAATGCAGCTGTTTGGGAAACTGATCTGATGAGCTACACTAACTCCTCATGGATTGCGTCTGTCCTGTGCTTCCCGCCTCCTCCACCTATCTGGGCTGTCAAAACCTGAGGACTGTTTACAGGGCAAAACAGTAAAGAATGTGTAGCGGGTGGGGCCAGAGTGGCCGCCTCTCCTTGTCCTAAGCAAGGTGGGTTATTACTTAGAGGGCGGAGAACTGATCCAATCAAAGATCTCTGGCCAGGGCTCGGTTAAAAAGCACGCTCTTTGTTGGGCCGTAGCCTCACACAATGGCTTTGTCTGCATCCCTTGGCGTGGAGGCTGCCCCCACGATGGCTCCAGCATGCAACCTGAACGGTAACTGGCACTACCAATTCCGCGTCATTCTGTTGGGCGATTCCACCGTGGGCAAAACCTCTCTGTTGAGGAGGTACACCGAGAGGTACTTCTTACCGGATCCATGCCCCACTGTGGGTGTGGAGTTCTACAGCAAGATCATGGAGCTGCCACCCGGCATCAAGGTGAAGCTACAGCTTTGGGACACGGCTGGTCAAGAAAGGTTCAGGTGAGAAAGGACCCCCCCCCCCCCCAACCCAGCACCAGAAATATAGAGACTGCTTCAGTAGGAGTCCAGGGTTCTTTTCCTTGACTATGCCTCCTTCAGGACCTCACTCCCCAGGGTAACCAGTCTCCCATCTCCAGGTTGCTAACTACAACTGATCTCCAGACTACAGGGATCAGTTCTCCTGGAGGAAATGGCAGCTTCAGTGGGTGGTCTCTAAGGCATCACATCCACACTGAACTCTCTCAGGCTCTACTGCCAGGAATTTCCTACGCTGGAGACAGCAACCCTATCACTACCTAGAAAAACTCTCTCCCCACCCTATTAATCAAGGAATAGAAATCCGGCATCACTCACTGCAGGATATTCTTGGACAACCAGGATATTCTTGGACACTCCCTCACTGTATTAAAATAGTGTTGTCTCATTCCTTAAATTTCATCCAGGAAGGTGTTATTGCAGGAATTTTAAGCGGCTGCGTTGCCTCTGCACAAGCTACCTTCAGTTCTTACTTGCATGCTCTACTTCTCTACAAACCTTCTTTTAAGTTTTCTCTTTCACCCGTTATTGTTAGCTCTTTAATACTGATTGTTCTTTTATTTAATTTGTTATCCTTTCATCCTTTTAAGGCCCTCAAGGCAGTATTGTAGGGCAGGGGTGGCCGACGGTAGCTCTCCAGATGTTTTTTTTGTCTACAACTCCCATCAGCCCCAGCCAGCATGGCCAATGGCTGGGGCTGATGGGAGTTGTAGGCAAAAAAACATCTGGAGCGCTACCGTTGGCCACCCCTGCTGTAGGGGGCTATTCCATTTCATCTTCAGAACAACCCTGTGAGGTAGGCTAGGCTGAGAATTACAGGAAGCAGAGTTATACTCTTCGAAATTCATTGAAATCAAGCATGTTATTGCACTATTTGGGATTGTACTGTTACTGTATTTACTCAAAAGGAAGACAACCATGAATGTAAGATGACTTTTAAAAAGTTATATATCCTTTGGAGTTATATACCATCTGAACAGGGTTGCCAAGTCCAATTCAAGAAATATCTGGGGACTTTGGGGGTGGAGCCAGGAGACATTCGGATGGAGCCAGGAGCAAGGTTGTGACAAGCACAATTGAACTCCGAGGGGGTTCTGGCCATCACATTTAAAGGGACGGCGCACCTTTTCAATGCCTTCCTTCCATAGGAAATAATGAAGGATAGGGGCACCTTCTTTGGGGGCTCATAGAATTGGACCCCCTGGTCCAATCTTTTTGAAACTTGGAAGGTATTTTGGGGAGAGGCACTAGATGCTATACTGAAAATTTGGTGCCTCTATCTCAAAACACAGCCCCTCCAGAGCCCCTGATACCCACGGATCAATTCCCCATCATTCCCTAAGGGAATCGTTCATGGAGATGCATGATGGCTCTGGGGGCGGGGCTTCCCCCACCGGCCAGCTGGCTGGGGGAGGGGGGAAGCCTGTAAAACCGGGGGATCCCCCGCTGGGACCTGGGGATTGGGAAGCCTACATCTGAAGAACATTTTGTACCATTTTTCTCTTAACAACTGGCTGGCTGCAAACTTGTTATCTCTTTCCGTAACAATTCCCATTGATGCATAGATGCATTGATTCTCTAAAGTTTGGTGCAGCTGACTTTTAGACTGGGACATCTCTTTGCTGTGCCACTGGTTTTTAATTTTTCGGTTTTAGCGCTGGCCTAGGATTATGAGATAATACGCATGAAGTGCTCTGAACACTGAAAGAGCTCTGCAAATCTTATTTGTTATTGATGGCTGTACCGAATCTATTGTACTTAGTCATTTATACCCCACTTTTCTCTACCGAGGGGAACCAAAGTTTCTTACAACATTCTCTGCTTCTCAATTTTATTATCAGAACAATCCTATAAGGTAGGATAGGCTGAGTGTGTATGATTGGCCCAAGGTCACTCATCAAGCTTCAATTGCAAGGGGGGGTAGTTCAAACTTGAGTCATCCAGATCCTAGTTCAACACCACACTGGGTCCTCAGTCTATCACATTTGTATGCCACCCTTTCTATTTTCCTCCTCAGATCTGGGGTGAGGGAGGAGACTTGAGGAGGTGTGTTGTGCAACTGGACCTCCTTATCCAAAGGTTTCCTGCCCCTGGGGAACTTGTCACATCTGAGGGGAAGCACCTCAGCCGCTTCAGACCTGTGAAGAGAATCATACATATAACAACTTAGGCTGCGGCGAAGAAGCTGGAAGAAAAGCTCTTTTATGGAGTCAGAACTGCGCCTTACTCAACACAGGGTTTCCAACCCTGGTTTGAAAATTCCTGGAGATTCGAGGGATACACCTGGGGAACATGAAGTTTTGGAAAGGGAGGAACCTCATTGGTAAATAAACATCGTGTCATACAGGCCGCCCTTTAAAGCAGCCATTTTCTCTAGGAGAACTGATCTCTGTCATCTGGGGATCAGTTATAATACTGAGAGATCTCTAGCACCACCTGGAGATTGGCAAACCTACTCAACACAGGTGTACAGTTGCCAGCTTTAAGTTAGGAAAGATCTGGAGATGTTGGGGGTGCAGCTTGAGGAGTGTAGGGTTTGGGGCATAATGCTATAGAGTCCAGATTTCAAAGTGGCCATTTTTCTACAGGTGAACTGATCTCTGGAGTTCAGGTGTAATAGCGGGAGATTTCCAGCCACTCCCTGAAGTTGGCAACCCTACACAGGTGTGTTTTTGTCTTGGTAAAAAACAAAAAGTAGGGGAGGTGAGGTGAGGGTTCCTCCACCCCACCAAAACCGAATGTACTTCAGCCAAGTGAGGACACAATGGGGGGGCATTTACTGGGGAGTCCGCTTGGCAGAGGGGAGGCAGAATAGGCACAGGTTTTTTTGTTTTCGAATAAACAATTTTATTAGTAACATATGGTAGTAGAACTATAACTACAACTTATAAAAAGCTTAATATATATTAAGAAAAAGACCATCATTCTACCCCACATCTTACTTTCTCCCACCCCTCCCCCAATTACTTGACCCCCGCCAGTGTTATTTTCTTTAAAAAAACAGATATTAAAGGTACCCTTAACTATCAAGAAAAAAAACGAAACAAAAAAGAAACATAGGGAAGAAGAACCCCCTTCAAGAGTTATATTGTTATCTTAAAAATCTTAATCCTCAAAAATTGTCCAATGTCCTTTTATTTTCCACTCTTTCTCTACATATCTTCTGAATTTCTTCCACTCTTGGTTAAAAAGTTCTAAATCACAGTCTCTTAATTTTCTTGTTAATTTGTCCATTTCACTCCATGACATAACTTTCATAATCCAGTCCCATTTTTCTGGTATTTTTTCTTGCTTCCACAACTGCGCATACAATGTCCTAGCAGCTGAGAGCAAGTACCATATTAATGTTCTATCTTCTTTTGGAAATTTTTCCATTTGTAATCCCAGCAGAAAAGTCTCTGCCTCTTTATTGAATTCATATCCCAGGATCTTAGATATCTCTTGTTGAATCATTTGCCAAAACATTTTAGCTCTTTCACAAGTCCACCACATATGGTAGAAAGAACCTTCATGCTTTTTACATTTCCAGCACCTATCTGGCATCTTATTGTTCATCTTTGCTAATTTTTTTGGAGTCATATACCATCTATACATCATCTTAAAACAGTTCTCTTTAATACTATGACATGTTGCGAGTTTCATGGAATTTTTCCACAGATATTCCCAAGATTCCATCTTTATTTCTTTATTTACATTAATTGCCCATTTTATCATTTGAGATTTCACTACTTCATCTTCTGTAGCCCATTGTAAAAGTAATTTGTACACTTTTGAAATTAATTTCTCATTATCTCCAAGCAGAACTCTTTCCATTTCTGTTTGTTCTTTCCTTATTCCTTCAGCTTTGATATCATTCTCCATCAAACTTTTTATTTGTTGCATTTGAAACCAATCATATTTATAGTTTAGTTCTTCTGCAGTTTTCAATTCTATTTTCCCGCTTTGTATTTTTAGTAACTGGTTGTATGATAGTTGTTTTTCCTTGACTGTTTTGGCCGTTAACTTTATCACTTCAGCCGGCACTATCCATAAAGGTCTCCTCTCATCACCATATTTCTTGTACTTTATCCACACATTTAATAAGCTACTCCTTATATAATGGTGGGAGAAAAGACCGTCCATCTTCTTTTTTCCATAGTACAAATATGCATGCCAGCCGAATTTTTTTCCATGGCCTTCTAACATTAGAAGTTTTTTATTTAATAACGTTATCCATTCTTTTAACCATACTAAACAAATTGCTTCATGATACAGTTTCAAATCTGGTAATTGGAATCCACCTCTCTCTTTCGCATCTATCAGGACTTTCATTTTAATTCTAGGTTTCCTCCCGGCCCACACGAATTCCGAAATTTTTCTTCGCCATTTATCAAATTGCTTAGCATCTTTCACAATGGGGATGGTTTGAAACAGATACATAATCCTTGGTAAAATATTCATTTTTACTGCAGCTATTCTACCCAACAGTGACAAATTGAGCTTGTTCCACTTTAGCATATCTTCTTCTATTTTACGCCATAGCTTTTCATAATTGTTCTTAAACAAATCAATATTTTTCATTGTTATCTCTACCCCTAGGTATTTTACCTTAGAGGTAACTTCACAACCCGTTAGTCTTTGTAGTTCTTGTTGTCTATTTTTCTGCATATTCTTACATAAGATTTTTGATTTTTCTTTGTTTATATAAAGTCCCGCCAACTCCCCAAACTCTTGTATTCTCATTAACAACAAAGGTGTAACTTGTAAAGGATTTTCATTTATAAACATTATATCATCTGCAAATGCTCTGTATTTATAGGTAACTCCTTTTATTTGTAGTCCTTCTAAATCTTTTTCTTCTTGAATCTGCATTAGTAAAATTTCAAGTTAGTAAAATTAGGTTTTTTTGTTTTAAGACAGCCACGACCAATTCTTAGCCAATAAGATTAGAATGGGGTGCATTTGGAGATGATAAATCGATGGGAGGGGGTATTACATTTCCCTTACCCCACAATTCTGTTTCCACACTGCCCAGCCATTCTCTCCCCAGGTTTGGTTTATATATATATCCTGAGCCTGGTTGGGATGGAAATGGTTAGGAAAGGCTGCAGGAGAACATCACCTTCTCCCCGCCCTCCAACCCAGTTGTACTCTGTTTGGTGTACAGTTTGGTGTACAGCCAGTTTGGTGTAGTGGTTAAGTGTGCGGACTCTTATCTGGGAGAACCGGGTTTGATTCCCCACTCCTCCACTTGCAGCTGCTGGAATGGCCTTGGGTCAGTCAAGCTCTGGCAGAGGTTGTCCTTGAAAGGGCAGACTCTTATCTGGGAGAACCGGGTTTGATTCCCCCCTCCTCCACTTGCACCTGCTAGCATGGCCTTGGGTCAGCCATAGCCCTGGCAGAGGTTGTCCTTGAAAGGGCAGCTGCTGCGAGAGCCCTCTCCAGCCCCACCCACCTCACAGGGTGTCTGTTGTGGGGGAGGAAGGGAAAGGAGATTGTGAGCCGCTCTGAGACTCTTTGGAGTGGAGGGCGGGATATAAATCCAATATCTTCATCTTCTTCCCATGTCACCCTTCCATTACATGGCAAACTAGGCCATGGGAACTCCCTGTTTCCTACATTATGTGTAGATTTCCTTTCAATCTGGCAGGAAAATGCAACTGACCATTATAGCAAATTCCAGAGACGCTCCAGACAACCCAGCGGAGATTGTTGAGTAGGGTGGCCAGCTGGAGGCTGGAAATTACAACTGCTCCCCAGGCTACAGAAGTAATACATAAATCAGTGATAATTTAAAACATTGATTCCACTTCTCATGGAAAAAAATAGCTCCACCCTATCTCTAGGTATTTCCCAACTCAGAGCTGGTAACCTTAGCCTTGGGGCACCTTGAAGACTCATGCAATTACCATAGCCCTTTAAAGTGTCACAAGACGCTTTGTTATTTTAAGTCAGGATACTCAGAATCACCTGATCTGACTGTGTGTTGCAACAGTTGATAGGCTGCAACAGTCCTACTGCCAACAGAGCCAGTGTGGAGTAGGGGACTGGGAAATCATGCTTGAATTCCCTACTCTTCCAAGGAAGCTGGCTGGGTGAGTTTGGGCCAGTCGCACACTCTCAGCCTATCCTACCTCACAGGGTTCTTATGAGGATAAAATGGAGGGAATGAAAGCAATGTAAGGCAATTTAGGTCCACACTGGGGTGAAAGGTGGGGTATAAATGAAGTGCTTACAAGTACCAGTGGGACTAGGGTTGCCAATCGCCAGGTGGGGGCAGGGGATCCCCCGGTTTGGAGGCCCTCCCCCCGCTTCAGGGTCATCAGAAAGCGGGGGGAGGGGAGGGAAATGTCTGCTGGGAACTCTGTTATTCCCTATGGAGATTTATTCCCATAGAAAATCATGGAGAATTGATCTGCGGGTATCTGAGGCTCTGGGGGGGCTGTTTTTTGAGGTAGAGGCACCAAATTTTCAGTACAGCATCTAGTGCCTCTCCCCAAAATACTCCCTAAGTTTCAAAAAGATTGAACCAGGGGGTCCAATTCTATGAGCCCCAAAAGAAGGTGCCCCTATCCTTCATTATTTCCTATGGAAGGAAGGCATTGAAAAGGTGTGCCGTCCCTTGAAATGTGATGGCCAGAACTCCCTTTGGAGTTCAATTATGCTTGTCACAGCCTTGATCTTGGCTCCACCCCTAATGTCTTCTGGCTCCACCCCCAAAGTCTCCTGGCTCCACCCCCAAAGTCCCCAGATATTTCTTAAATTGGACTTGGCAACCCTAAGTGGGACACTCTTGTGTGGAAGACTGTCCCAGCAGACAAGTAGACAAATTGCTCAGTACAGAAAATTTTCACTCTCCTTTTTCATGCATGCTATGAAGTGCACTCTGACACACAAATGCTGGAATAAATTCTGTTAATCCTTAAAGGGCCCCTGGATTGCAGCTTAATTTTGCTGCAAGAAGCCAGCTACCCTTCTGGAATGTTCACCCTGGGGGGAACTCTGGATCTACAGGCCCTGATTGACAGCTACCGTGACAATACTCACATGCCTAGATTCATTCTTATGATCTTTGCTATGGTTGTCAGTGGATCCCAGAGAAGAGGGGCAGGAGCTGGCCGAATAAGGAGACAAGGGTTAGCACCAGAAGTTGGGAGAGTCAATCGCTGTGCAGCCTGGTGAGAAGGAAGCAAACTAGGGTTGCCAAGTCCAATTCAAGAAATATCTGGGGACTTTGGGGGTGGAGCCAGGAGACATTAGGGGTGGAGCCAAGATCAAGTCTGTGACAAGCATCATTGAACTCCAAAGGGAGTTCTGGCCATCACATTTAAAGGGACGGCACACCTTTTCAATGCCTTCCTTCCATAGGAAATAATGAAGGATAGGGGCACAGAATTGGACACCCTGGTATTTTGTGGAGAGGCACTAGATGCTATACTGAAAATTTGGTGTCTCTACCCCAAAAAACAGCCCCCCCCCAGAGCCCCAGATACCCGCAGATCAATTCTCCATGATTTTCTATGGGAATAAATCTCCATATGGAATAATAGAGTTCCCAGCAGATATTTCCCACCCCTCCCCCCGCTTTCTGATGACCCTGAAGCGGGGGGGGGGGGGGGAAGGTCTCCAAACTGGGGGATCCCCTGCCCCCACCTGGGGATTGGCAACCCTAAAGCAAACTGTGCATATGAATTTACACACACACACACAAATGCATGTGGTTACATCATGCCTGGATATAATGCATCTGTTTAGTTGTCAAGGATTAGTGAAACTCTCTGGGGGGAAAGTGTTTATGAATATGCAAGCCATTCTGGCCTGAATACTACATGCTCTAGTAACTCCAGTCACAATCAGAGGCCCAATCTGCAAGACACTTGTTTTCTGGTCTACAAAAGCTTAGGCCAGAATAAAAAGTTGCAAAAGGGAACTTGGAGATAAATATTCTAAAACAGCTCTGCCGGCATGCTGACATTATTTTTAAACCAGCAGATAAGGGGCTCTCAAAGACAATTAAACAATGAAGCACATTATGTTAAGAGCCCCCAAAATCCAACTCAGATGATTAAGAAACAGATAGCTGAATCAAAGTGGATAGCAGCGTTCCCTCTAAACTGAGTTAGCATGAGCTAGCTCATAGATTTTTGGCCTCTCACTCACACATTTTTTGTCTTAGCTCAGGAAAAGTGGCCCCAGAGCAGAATAATTTATGCAGCAGCTCACAACTTTAATGCCAGTAGCTCAAAAAGTATAATTTTTGCTCACAAGACCCTGCGGCTTAGAAGGAACATTGGTGGGTAGCCCTGTTGGTTTGAAGCAGCAGAACAAAGTTAAAGTCCAGTACAGGGTTGCCAATCCCCAGGTGGGGGCAGGGGATCCCCCGGTTTGGAGGCCCTCCCCCCACTTCAGGGTCATCAGAAAGCGGGGGGAAGGGAGGGGAATGTCTGCTGGGAACTCTGTTATTCCCTATGGAGATTTATTCCCATAGAAAATCATGGAGAATTGATCTGCGGGTATCTGGGGCTCTGGGGGGGCTGTTTTTTGGGGTAGAGGCACCAAATTTTCAGTATTGCATCTAGTGCCTCTCCCCAAAATACCCCCCAAGTTTCAAAAAGATTGGACCAGGGCGTCCAATTCTATGAGCCCCAAAAGAAGGTGCCCCTATCCTTCACTATTTCCTATGGACGGTGTGCCGTCCCTTTAAATGTGATGGCCAGAACTCCCTTTGGAGTTCAATTATGCTTGTCACAGCCTTGATCTTGGCTCCACCCCCAAAGTCTCCTTGCTCCACCCCCAAAGTCCCCAGATATTTCTTGAATTGGACTTGGCAACCCTAGTCCAGTAGCATGCTTAAGACCAGGCCTCAGATTCAGCAGGAGCTCACAGGAGCACAGCTCCTGAACCTTTCTGATGGTTCCCCCTCTTCCTCTCCACCTACCTTGTCCATAGAATAATAGGTACAGCTGCATAACAGTCCCTGCATTAGGAGAGCAGACAGCAAACCACCTGGAGCTTTGCCACCCCCCCCCCCCCCAGCAGCCCTCATTAACCCCTAGAGAAGCCCGTGCCACCCTTTCTCCACTTTTTATGTGATTTTGGAAGGCAGGTGGCTTGTTGGCCTTTTGACTATGGAGGGTGTGGGTAGCCAAGGAGTAGGCTTCCCAGTCCCCAGGTCCCAGCAGGGGATTCCCCGCCCCTAGCCAGGGAAGGCCTCGATAGAACAATGCTAGCTAGCTTTATATGAAAGGGATCAGACCCAAAATGATACGTGAGCTAGAGCAGAGAAATTAAAAACCTGGACATTTAAGTGAACTGATCAAGTCCCACTGAATCCAGTTTTTCTCTGGGCTAGTTCAGCCAAAGCTTCTTGGTATGGGGGTCTCACATGTGAGCATAGATTTCAGCAAAAACTTAACAAAACAAGAATTCTGAAAAGCAACATAATGGTTACACATACATAAAACAATTCTGAACAGGCCTGTCAACAACTCTTAGAACTACTGAGCATGCATTAGACTTGATTTGCAGGTCCAGATCCTCTGCACATCTATATTGAAAGAAAAGATGAGCAAACTTAACAAAACAATGACAAAATCCTAGAAATCAGATTCTGGTTAATTCACCTTGACAAACATATGAACATATGAAGCTGCCTTATCCTGAATCAGACCTTTGGTCCATCAAAGTCAGTATTGTCTTCTCAGACTGGCAGCAGCTCTCCAGGGTCTCAAGCTGAGGTTTTTCACACCTATTTGCCTGGACCCTTTTTTGGAGATGCCAGGGATTGAACCTGGGACCTTCTGCTTCCCAAGCAGATGCTCTACCACTGAGCCACCATCCCTCCTACATATGAAGCTGCCTTAGACCCTCGGTCCATCCAAGTCAGTCTTGTCTTCTCAGACTGGCAGCGGCTCTCCAGGGTCTCAAGCTGAGGTTTTTCACACTTATTTGCCTGGACCCTTTTTTGGAGATGCCGGGGATTGAACCTGGGATTTTCTGCTTCCCAAGCAGATGCTCTACCACTGAGCCACCGTCCCTCCCCTGACTGGCAGCGGCTCTCCAGGGTCTCAAGCTGAGGTTTTTCACACCTATTTGCCTGGAACCTTTTAGTTGGAGATGCCAGGGATTGAACCTGGGACCTTCTGCTTCCCAAGCAGATGCTCTACCACTGAGCCACCATCCCTCCCCTGACTGGCAGCGGCTCTCCAGGGTCTCAAGCTGAGGTTTTTCACACCTATTTGCCTGGAACCTTTTAGTTGGAGATGCCAGGGATTGAACCTGGGACCTTCTGCTTACCAAGCAGATGCTCTACCACTGAGCCACCGTCCCTCCCCAACATAAAACAATTGTTAAGGAGCTTGCACAGCCAGGATAAGGCTTGTGTGGCTGTGCAAGGATGTAATTTAAACTTCAGCGGAAAGAAATTTTACATCAAAATTGCAAACATAAAACTTCAACCCATGGTCTCATATAAGACCCACTAGAAATAATTTAAAAAAAAACAAATATGAGGGAGAGAAAACATTATCAGGGTAACTGTAGTTTCTCTTCCTAGGCACCTAGAGGCATGCTGTTGAACAAAGCAGGATTAAGGTGAACTGAACTTTGAGATGCCAGCTCCAGGCTGGAGATTCCTGGAAATGTGGATTAAATTTGAAAATCGTATTTCCTTGTCCATTTCCTTGGACACTTGTTTCCTCCAGAGACGCTAGCCTCAATGTACTGGGGAAAAGGCTATGATTTTGGGAGATACCTCCAGGTCCCACCTGGAGACTGGAAAAAAGTTTGGAAATGAAAAACTTTTGAAATTATATCTTTTTAGACCCAAAATCAGGAGATGAGAATTCAAAATAGCACAAAATATCTCAACTGTATTCCCCCCCCCCCCCTATATGTGGAAGGTGGGGAAATGGCGTCCCATGGCAGCAGATCATATATAGAGAGGAGGGGAAGAGGGAGGGAGAAAAGTGGGAAAGAAAGCAGGAGAGAGAGAGAATGAAGTCCTGTGCTTACAACCAATAACATTATTAGAGAGACAGTGTTGGTCTGAGAGCTATCGCTAAATGCCTTTGAGGGAGAACTCATTGGTGTCAAGACCCCATAGTTCAAAGAGCACAAACAGTCCACGGATTAAGATAGTCTATATAAGGGGGCGAGTTGCCTGCCTTGCCAGTCTTTGCAAAAACAGTCATGCCTGCAATTTATTGTCAAGAGTCAATAAACAACTTGTTTATTGACTCTTGACAACAAATTGCAGGCATGACTGTTTTTGCAAAGACTGGCAAGGCAGGCAACTCGCCCCCTTATATAGACTATCTTAATCCGTTACAATTTAAAAAACAAGCAGGAAATGAAAGCGGGAAGCATATATCCCTCCCCCAAGACATTTATGTCCCCTTCCAGGTGCATCTTGGTTATCGGCGCAGCCTTGGTATCCCTTAGCAACTCCGCAGGCCAGTTGGAAAGAATTTGGATAACTGTTAGAAAGATAAGCAGAGCAAAGCAGTAGCAGGGCAAAGCACCAGCGATGAGACAGTAGAGACAGTAATATTCATTCTTAACATGGCAAGGCACTTGACATACTGCCCCTCAAAGCCATCCCCCCCCCCCCCGGTTTATTTGGAAAGCAGTGGTGAAAGTCTTTGGTTAGCCTCGGGACGTTTGTGTCCGAAGCCTTCACCCATTCGGCTTGGCTGATGGGGAAGTGAGTCCATTTGATGAGATGGTAGAGTTCGCCCCTTTTCCATTTGGAATCGAGGATGCTTTGGACTTCATGGTGAATCTGATCCCGCACTAGAGTCAGAGCTGGAGTGGCTGGCTGCAGTTGCCAAGACGAGGGTCCCAGGGTCGCGTTTGAGGAGGCTAGCATGAAACACAAGGATGAACATGTTTTAGGGCTTTGGGTAGTTCAAGTTCAACAGTAACATCATTAATAATCCTTTTAACAGGGAATGGCCCCAAGTAAAAAAGGTAAAGGTAGTCCCCTGTGCAAGCACCAGTCATTTCTGACTTTGGGGTGACGTTGCTTTCACAACGTTTTCACGGCAAACTTTTTACGGGGTGGTTTGCCATTGCCTTCCCCAGTCATCTACACTTCCCCCCCAGCAAGCTGGGTACTCATTTTACTGGCCTCGAAAGGATGGAAGGCTGAGTCAACCTGAGCCAGGATCAAACTCAGGTCGTGAGCAGAGAGTTCAGACTGCAGTACTGCAGCTTTACCTCTCAGCGCCATGGGGCTCTTGCTATGGCCCCAAGTACTTTTATCTTAATTTTTTTGAAGGCTATGAGTTAGGCAAGTTCTTGGTGGAGGTGTACACCGTATCACCCACTTTAAGGTCCCAAAGTTTAGAATATAAGTCTCTTTGGCTCTTTTGAGCTCAGTTTGTATTGTTGTCCAGCCTTGGGCTATGGCCTGCCATCGGTAAAGTTGGGGGAGTTGGCATTCCTGGGGCCTTCCGGTAGTTCTGGGAATGTTTTTCCCTTGTACCCACTGACAATGAGGAATGGGCTTGTGTTGGCAAAGCTATTAACACTGTTATTATATGGATACTCCACAAACAGCAGTAATGAAACCCAGTTGTCTTGTTGGAATGACACCTAGCATCGGAGGAACTGTTCAACCACCCCATTCATGCGCTCAGTCTGTCTGTCCATTTGGGGGTGATAGGCGGAGCTTAGGCCCTGTTCGATGCCTGTTGATTTACACAACTGAAAATGGCAACGAACTGAGCTTTGTGGTCGGATGTTACCTTGGCTAGGAACGAGTGGAGTCTAACAATGTGTTGTAAGAAAAGCTGGACTAGTTTCTTTGTGGTGAGGGGCTGAGAGCACGGGACAAAGTGTGCCTGTTTGGAAAATGTATCCACTACTACCCAGATTACAGACTTCCCTTGGGAGAGAGGTAGATCCGTGATAAAGTCCATTGAGATGCATTCCTGCAGTCGGGAAGCCGTTTCCAGCGACTGTAACTCTCCGAGGGCTTCCCTCCCCTCTTTTTTGCCATAAGGCAAACTGGGCATCCCGTCGCATAGTTAGATACATCTCTACGTAGTCCTGGCCACCAGAACTGATGTTGGACCAGGTGAAGAGTCTTTACAAACCCAAAGTGGCCCCCTAGTTTTGCATTGTGGGAGCGCTGTAAAACTGTTAGGCGGAGTGACTCCAGAATAAATAGCTTTGAATCTTTGTACCAGAGTCCATCAGGGGACATGGTTATGCCCAGATTTGGGTCTGGTGTCTGGCCAACTAGCTCCTTGCATAGAGATGACAGCAGGGATTCGGGCCCCTCCCCGCCCTGCTTTAGCTGTGTTTGGCACTGCGTAGTGACTAGCGCTCCTAGTTGGGAGGGGGAAAATAGCAAGACTACAACCACTTCTCGATTGCTGTCATGTTGCAAGAGGCAGGACAGAGCGTTTGCTAAAAAGTTCTACTTTCCAGGGATGTGCCCTAGTGTGAAGCGAAATTTGTGGAGGAACCCCACTCACTGAAGCTGTTTTGTGCTAAGCTTCTGGGCGGCCACCAGGGAGGCTAAGTTCTAATGGCCAGTCCAGAGCTTGAACGAAACTCTCACCCCCTCAAGGTAGTGGCGCCAAGTTTTTAAGGCTAGTTTGATGGCCGAAGTCTCCTTGTCCCTCACTGACCGATTGCACTTGGTGAATGAGAATTTCTTGGAAAGATAAGCACAAGGGTGCAGCTTCCCATCCTCCCCCTCCTGGAGCAGAACAGCCGCTTCGGCTTGCATCACATTGTGCCACAAACTTTTTGTTTCCATCAGGGTGGATAAGGATCGGCTCAGAAGTGAACAGTCATTTGAGTTCCTCAAAGACTGCCTGGCAGCAGGGGGGCCGTTCGAGACGAGCTCTAGGCTTTTGAGCTTCCGCTCCCCTCCCCTTAGTTTTTAAAAGGGGGAGGGCCACTGAAGCAAAGTTATTGATGAAATTTCTATAGAAATTTGCAAAACCGAGGAAGCTTTGGAGTTGTTTTCGGGTCTGGGGGGCCACTTGTATTTTGGCGGGGTCCATCCCTAGCCCCCCTGCCAAAACCCAGTAGCCCAGGAAGTCGAGTTCTGTTTTGTGGAATTCACATTTGAATAGTTCAGCGAATAGTTCAACTGTTCTCGTAGAGAGTTTGAAGCACCTCTCTGACTAACTTGACGTGGGAGGGTGGGTCCTCTGAGTATATTAATATGTCATCCAGATAACAAGCCACACCCTTAAATAAGTGTTGCTGTAAGGTCTCGTTTATCAAGTTTATGAACACCTCAGGGGCTCCCTTCAGGCCGAAAGGCATCACCAGATATTCAAACTGGCCTAGCGGGGTGTTGAAGGTTGCTTTCCACTCATCTCCTTCCTTGATGTGTACTCGTGTAAGTCCAGTTCAGTGAAGATCTTGCCCTGGGAGACTTTGCCAAGGAAGTCTTTTATGAGTGGGAGGGGATAAGCATAGTTCATAGAAATAGCGTTTAACCCCCGATAGTCTGTGCATAGGCGCAGACTCCCATCTTTTTTTTCTAAAGAGCACTGGGGCCGCGTGAGGGGATTGTGCGGGGCAGATGGAACCCCTTTGTGAGTTGGTGTCATAAACTTTTTAGCTCCTCCCTCTCCTGGCGGCTCATTGAATACAATTTAGCTTTCAGCACGGCTTCTCCCTTTATGAGTTCAATAGCACAGTCAGTGGAATGGGGGGGGGGGGGAGTTTGTCTGCTTTGGCAGGTACAAACACCCCCACAGGTCCCGATACTCGGGGGGGGGGATAGAGGATACTTCTTGCCTGGTGAGGCATAACTTCTCCATTCGAGGGTGAGGGGAGGTTCGGGGTCCCAGTCTTTGTTCCATACGTGGCCCAAGCACTCCCAGTGGGTCCCCACCCCCACAGCACTGAGGCCTGTCTCTTGGGTACATGGCTCTCCCTTCATCGGTTCTCCATCCATTTGTTCAAACAACAGTGGGGAGGAAAGGGGTTTGCGTAGTAGCCCTACAGCAACAGCCAACCATGGGGACAGTAAATCTCTGGAACATCCTGAATCTAATAGGGCTCGCACACTGGTAAACCTTCTGGTCTCTGGGTTTACTAGGGTGATGGAGATAAAATACAAAGTCCCAGAAGTTCTCACCCACAGTGGCGCGGCAACTTCGGCGACCTGCTGGTGTGCGCTCCTCAAAGCCGCTCATTGTCGTTTCCCGCCAGCTGATCCTCTTCACTCTCCTCTGAATTCTCAGCTTGTTGCTCCAGATAGTGGAGTAAGGCTGCTCCCCCCTTTGCGGGTTTTGGCGGTGGCTGAGGAGACTTCTTCTTTGGGTCTTTCTTTACCCCCAGAGCCGCTGTTCCTTGTGGGGTGCTGGGACATTCGCTGGCGACGTGGTTCTCCCCCCCTCCCCACACTTGAATCATAAGCGGTTCTTCACACACCGCTCTTTCTCACTGGGGGTGAGGGTGGGCTTGCGGGGAGCCATGTGGACAATGCCTGGAGATGAACGTTTGATGTTAGGATGAACGGCATAAACACAGGTTGCATAATCTCATGAAAGTCTGATGAACTGGGTTTTGTTTTTGTTTTTTTTGCTGTTAGATCCATTACCAGGTCTTTCTATCGGAATGCGGTGGGAGTTTTCTTGGTCTTTGATATGACCAATCGGAGATCTTTTGAGAACATCTTTGAGTGGCACAATGAAGTAACTACCGCCCAGACAATGGAGAAAGTAATTTTCCTCCTAATTGGACACAAAAGTGACCGTCAGTCAGAGTACAGAGTCTCCATTGAGGAAGCTGAGGGGATGGCCACTTGTCTGGGAACCCGGTTCATCGGAACGTCAGCAAAGGACAACATGAACGTGGATTTGGCTTTCGATACCATGACCAATGCCATTTATGAGGCTCTGAGAAAAAAAGAAATTGATCTGCAGGAAGGATGGGACGGCATCAAGGTCATTCATAAAAAGTCAATCAGCAGCAGCCAAATGAGGAGGAAGAAGCCAGAAGAGAAATGTCAGTGTTAAGAAGGGAAAGGACTGGGATGTGATTGAAAGAAACATTCATTTTGAAGTTTAGTCACATCGGCGTTTTTCTACATCCTACTTCCTGTCAGGCCTTGGCAAATTTTCTGTGGCTCTAGGAGCAAGTCCAAAAATTTAGGAGCCAGACTTTTTTTCAGCTTTCAGGATTTTGGATTTTAACGACCATTTTCTAATAACTGTTACCACAAAACTTGATCCTAAACTCTTCACAGTTTCTCATAATTCTTTTTTTTTTTAATAATGGTGGCACAGTGATATAAATAAATAAATACAGGGTAACCATATTTGTCACTGCAACAGAAAGCTTACGTCTAAACCTATTCGCCCCAATTTCTCATCACTATTGGTTTAAAAATGTTTAATTGAATATTGGAGCCAGTTTAGAAAGCAGGTGCTTAAGAAAGGTATTCACCTACCATCATTTGACCAATGTAAAGTTAACAAATAAACAAGCAATGATGAGAACTTCATGCATATGTATCCTTAGGTCGTGCAGCAAAACATATTCTGAAGCGAAATGATAACACTATTTCTACTGAGGATCACTGAAAGACGCTATAATAGAACTCCTGGAAATACGAAGCACCACCAGGTCCATCCTGGAAAACAGCAGGGGTGGGGGACAGGGACATGGGGGGGGGGGGCAGCCATCAGTGACAGCATTACGTTGGTTCCAGAAAAACCTCAGACATGACATCACACGTCTCTATGAATTGTCAGAAACTTTATGGAGTTTTTAAAGATTCCTAGAAGGAATCTTATAGAGTTTTTTAAAAAAAGATTCCTAAAATGACTTGACATCACTCTTGGGTTTCCCTAGGGTTGCCAATCCCCAGGTGGGGGCAGGGGATCCCCTGGTTTGGAGGCCCTCCCCCCGCTTCAGGGTCATCAGAAAGCGGAGGAAGGGGAGGGAAATGTCTGCTGGGAACTCTATTCTTCCCTATGGAGATTTATTCCCATAGAAAATCATGGAGAATTGATCCGCGGGTATCTGGGGCTCGGGGGGGGGGGCTGTTTTTTGAGGTAGAGGCACAAAATTTTCTTTACAGCATCTAATGTCTCTCCCCAAAATATCCCCCAAGTTTCAAAACAATTGGACCAGGGGGTCCAATTCTATGAGCCCCAAAAGAAGGTGCCCCTATCCTTCATTATTTCCTATGGAAGGAAGGCATTGAAAAGGTGTGCCGTCCCTTTAAATGTGATGGCCAGAACTCCCTTTGGAGTTCTATGATGCTTGTCACAGCCTTGATCTTGGCTCCACCCCAATATCTCCTGGCTCCACCCCCAAAGTCTCCTGGCTCCACCCCCAAAGTCCCCAGATATTTCTTAAATTGGACTTGGCAACCCTAGGTTTCCCCCAGAACTGACATCATGCTATTGGCCAGACAGCTATTTAAAAAATATTTTCCCCCCACTGCCACTCCAAGAGGGACTGGCAACCCTATGGCACAGTGATATTTGTAGCTACCATGGTAGCTGGGATTTGTCAAGCCCTGCCCTCAGCTGATAAGGCACAGGCAGTAAACTGACTTCAGGAACTTGATGACCCACTGCACCATTGTAGGTTCACTGCCCTCCAACCTAATCCTGAGGAAGTGAAGTCATAAGAGTGTTTGAATCTGAGAACTTGACATGACATCATAAATGCTTTGGGAATGCCATAGTAGAAACAAAAAGATCTTGATGAAGAGTGTTCTGGAAATGGAAGTTCTGTTGCAATTGTAAAATGCCCTGCAGTTCATAATAGCTGAAACATGTATTCTGAGTGTCCTAAGAATACCAGTGCAAATGGATTCCAAGTAGTGACAGATGACAGATCCCTGCCACTCCTCGCTCTAACATTGGGATGTATTCACTGATAGATCAAGGCCATCTCTTTGTGAAACTCTTCATCTTCCCTCACAGCCAAAGAAAGATGCCATGGTTCCTGGTGATATGTCCATTTGTTTCTTCCTCAAAGCAAAGAGTTTTCCTGAATTAAACATGCCTGGTAAAATAATTTAGTTTAATAAAAAATCTGAGAGGCTTGAATCACTACATTCACAATAACCAATTTGGGAAAAGATATTTCTATTCCATCTTTTGCTTGATATCTGTTCAGGCTGGAAAACTGGGCTAATACCAATAAAATTAATTTTAACAGGGTTCTGCATGTAAAGTTCTGCATTTAAGTAGGAAAAATCCAATGCATGGTTATAGGATGGGAGAAACTTGTCTTAACAGTAGTATGTGCAAAAAGAATCTAGGGGTTTTAGTGGACCATCGCTGAACATGAGTCAACAGTGTGATGCAGTGGCTAAAAAGACGAATGCAATTTTGGGCTGTATCAACAGAAGTATAGTGTCCAGATTACATGAAGTGATGGTATCATTTTGCTCCAGTAAAACCTCACCTGTGTTCAGTTTTGGGCACCACATTTTAAGAAGGATATAGAAATGCTGAAATGGGTCCAGAGGAGGGCAACGAAGATGGTGAGGGGACTGGAGACCGAGTCCTAGGAAGAAAGGTTGAAGGAGC
Organism: Heteronotia binoei; assembly: GCF_032191835.1. Lineage (NCBI taxonomy): Eukaryota > Metazoa > Chordata > Lepidosauria > Squamata > Gekkonidae > Heteronotia > Heteronotia binoei. The sequence continues at coordinate 6,427,562 of NC_083239.1, read as the reverse complement.
TGGGGATGTTTAGCCTGGAGAGGAGGCAGCTGAGAGGTGATATGATCACCATCTTCAAGTACTTGAAGGGCTGTTATATAAAGGATGGGGCGGAATTGTTTTCTGTGGCCCCGGAAGGTAGGACCAGAACCAATGGGTTGAAATTAAATCAAAAGAGTTTCCTGCTCAACATTAGGAAGAACTTCCTGACTGTTAGAGCGGTTCCTCATTGGAACAGGCTTCCTCGAGAGGTGGTGGGCTCTCCTTCCTTGGAGGTTTTAAAACAGAGGCCATCTGACAGCAATGAAGATCCTGTGAATTTAAGGGGAGGTACTTGTGAGTTTCCTGCATTGTGCAGGGGGTTGGACTAGATGACCCTGAAGGTCCCTTCCAACTCTATGATTCTATGATTTCTTATTAAACCAAATTCATCACTTTTTTGTAATTCTGTTTCTGGTCCATACACAGTATATTGTACATCAGTTATTAGAATGTGCTCAAGATAGACATAAATGAAACCTTTTAGAGGACTAAATTGACCCCAGACACATCAAATCCACAGGAATCCTGAGATTGGGTAGCTTTGCCTTTGCAGTTCTTTTACTCTTTTAAAAATCATATTCAATAAGTGATAGACCCCCAAGGACTTGCAGGTGGGGGGCTCTTATCTTCCTCTCTCCCTTCCCTATCCCAATACCTTTCCCTGCTTCCTACCCTCTTTCCCCTACCAGCCAACCTACCTTTATTTGCCCTTCAGCCTTCAGCTTTCCCTTTCCCAGCCCCTGCCAGCCTCTTCCCAGGAAAACTCTGCAGTGGCTCAGAGTGCTTTTGCCCAGCTTCAGCCGCTGTATCAGCTGCATCCATTCCTGATTCAGTCAGATCTAGCCACAGTGATCTATGCCTTCGTCACATGTAGGCTGGACAACTGCAATGCATACCCCTGAAGGGTGTTCAGAAGCTACAGCTACGCCAGAATGCTGGTTGGGGCCAGCTACCAGGAGCATGTGACCCTGATACTACAAGCAGGCTACTGATCCGATCCTGAGCCCAATTCAAGGTTTTAGTGCTGTCCTTTAAAGCCCCCAATATGGCTTGGGATCAGAAGCTTATCTGTTGAGCACACAAGAGAGGGCCTTTTTGGTGGCAGCTCCATGATTAGGGATTACTGATTCCAGGGAGGTATGCCAAGTCCTGTCCCTTTCAACATTCAGGAGACGGCTGAAGCACATCGAGCACATTCTAATAATAATAGTATCGGCAGTCCTAACTGAGATTTTAAACTGTCATTTTTTTATGTTTTAAAAACTGTTGTTTTATTTATACTGCAAGCTGCCTTGAATGCTGGAAGGTAGAAATGTAGTGAATTAGGGTTGCCAATCCCCAGGTGGGGGCAGGGGATCCCCCGGTTTAGAGACCCTCCCCCCGCTTCAGGGTCATCAGAAAGCGGGGGGAGGGGAGGGAAACGTCTGCTGGGAACTCTGTTATTCCCTATGGAGATTTATTCCCATAGAAAACCATGGATAATTGATCTGCGGGTATCTGGGGTTCGGGGGGGCTGTTTTGGGGGGTAGAGGCACCAAATTTTCAGTATAGCATCTAATGCCTCTCCCCAAAATACCCTCCAAGTTTCAAAAAGATTGGACCAGGGGGTCCAATTCTATGAGCTCCAAAAGAAGGTGCCCCTATCCTTCATTATTTCCTATGGAAGGAAGGCATTGAAAAGGTGTGCCGTCCCTTGAAATGTGATGGCCAGAACTCCCTTTGGAGTTCAATGATGCTTGTCACAGCCTTGATCTTGGCTCCACCCCTAATGTCTCCTGGCTCCACCCCCAAAGTCCCCAGATATTTCTTGAATTGGACTTGGCAACCCTATAGTGAATAAATGTTTTAAATACATAACTATATAACTTGCCAGTCCTAGCCAAATGGGGCCCATTTGCATGATGGGGAACCTGCAAGGACATGCAAAGGACACTTCACTTTCTCCTGTATCCCACTCCCCTGGTATTTCCTCCTGTGGCAGCTTCCATATCAGATCTTGGAAGCTAAGCAGGATCAGCCCCAGCTACGTAGTATTTTAAAGTTACCGGTGCCCTACCCCCTGCCACCAAGCCCCAGCACTGATCAGCCTGATGGGACGACTTGAATCCAACTATAATTCCGAGAGAAAAAAGAGACACTAGGGTTGCCAATCCCCAGGTGGGGGCAGGGGATCCCCCAGTTTGGAGACCCTCCCCCCGCTTCGGGGTCGCCAGAAAGCGGGGGGAGGGGAGGGAAACGTCTGCTGGGAACTCTGTTATTCCCTATGGAGATTTATTCCCATAGAAAATCATGGAGAATTGATATGCGGGTATCGGGGGCTCTGGGGGGCTGTTTTTTGGGGGTAGAGGCACCAAATTTTTAGTCTAGCATCTAGTGCCTCTCCCCAAAATACCTCTAAAGTTTCAAAAAGATTGGGCCAGGGGGTCCGATTCCATGAGCCCCAAAAGAAGATGCCTCTATCCTTCATTATTTCCTATGGAAGGAAGGCATTGAAAAGATATGCCGTCCCTTTAAATGTGATGGCCAGAACTCCCTTTGGAGTTCAATTATGCTTCTCACAGCCTTGATCTTGGCTCCACCCCTAATGTCTCCTGGCCCCACCCCCTAAGTCTCCTGGCTCCACCCCCAAAGCCCCCAGATATTTCTTGAATTGGACTTGGCAATCCTAAGAGACACTGCTATAAAACGTTTTCTTTATTATTATTAGATGGCCAGCCAACAGGCCTCTCATCTGTGGTTTGGGCAACAAAGCAGATTACATGGTCGATAACTTCCCAAACACACAGCAAAGGTTTTTTGTAAAAATAACCCTGAGACCCTCCAGAGTTGCCTGGGCCTTTCTTTTTCTCCTGGCAAGGCTCCCCCACCAGTTGCCAGAAGGGACCTAGTAACCCCATAGTATTTGGACTGGAGACCTCTAAGGAACACCAGGGTTGTGACACAGAGGCAGGCGATAGCAAACCACCTCGGAATCTCTCTTGCCTTGAAAAACTTACCTGAGAATTTACGTTACTTCCCACCACCACCATCTCCAGCTATATTTATTTACTTCGTTTATACCCTAACTTTTCCCCAATGGGGGTCCAAAACAATTTACACCATTCTCTTCTCCTCCATTTTATCCTCACAACAACTCTGTGAGGGAGGTTAAGCTGGGAATGTGACAAGGTTCACAAGTAGGCTTCCCAACCCTCCCGCCCTGGCGGGGGACCCCAGGATTTCCACCCTCTTCCCCCGCTCCCCAAAAAAACGGAAGCGGGGGGAGAGGGGGGAAACCGTGCCAAGGAGCTTGGCCTGGTGAGTGCCAGGGGCGGCGGGACCGCAGTGATTGTCCCAGGCTGGCCGCCCTCTGGCCGCTTTTGGCCTTGCTCCCCCCCTTCGGCGGCTCCCGCGGGGAGGAAGGGGCGTCTGGGCTGGGCTCCGAGCCCCCTTCAGCCACGGAGAAGGAGGCGCCGAGAGCAGTTCGGGCGCGTCCCCGCCGGCCTCGCTGCTGCTGACCAACTGCTGCTGCTGCTTCCGGATGGCTGGCGTTCCTGCGGGCTGGCAGGCGGCTCAGTCCTCCTTTCTTCCATCCGGCAGGCAAAGGGGGCGAGGGAGAGAAGAGGCGAGAGAGAAGGAGCGGGGGCGGCTCGGCAGCGCCGCCTTATCCGGGCCAGAGGCAGAGCCGGCCGCGGGCAGCCTGCCTCGTCACGCGTGTGTGCGTCGGGGGATGAAATAAACAATAAACAGGGTCCGGTGAGTGGCAGTGGGGCGCTGTGGGGTGGCAGGCTGGCTGGCAGGGCTGGCCGCTTTTGGCCTTGTTCCCTCCCCCTCCGGTGGCTCCTGCAGGGAGGAGGGGGCATCTGGGCTGTCCCTTTAAATTCAGTTATGCTTGCCACACCCTTGCTCCTGGCTCCGCCCCAATGTCTCCTGGCTCCACCCCCAAAGTCTCCTGGCTCCACCCCCAAAGTCCCCAGATATTTCTTGTATTGGACTTGGCAACCCTATTCACAAGTGAGCTTCCATAGGAGAGGTGGGGATTCAAACCTTGGTCTCCCGGATCCTAATCTGAAACTCTAACCACTACAACACACTGATTACCGTGGGATGGCTGCAGTGAAATAGCTGCAAGCTGCCAGTCCTTGGTGAATAATGTAAGTCACATGGCAGCAAGTCACACAATCGTAATTTGTTTTAGATTTCAGATTTTTCAGCAACCCTGTTTTGTAGAAAGGTCTGTATTGTATGTTAATGGCTCCACCCTCCACATTTTATACACATACTTGGCCACAATGAGAATTAGATATGATTATTGCCATATCTAATAGTTATGTGGGCAGTGCATGCCAATTACAAAATCAGCAGCCTCGTAGAAGCTGGTAAGGGCCTGCCTAGGCTCGGGGGGGGGGGGGGCGGGCAGAGCGGAGCCCTGCGCTGACTTCCAGTACCAAGGAGGGAGGAGAGCAGCGGTGGCAGCAGCGGGGGGTGGGGGGTGCAGCACAGCAGAGCCAGCGCCGAGAAAGGAAGGAGAGAGGAGGGCGGCAGTGGGGGAAGGCAATCGTGCCAGTGGAGAGGACGGCACCACTGTGGGAGTCGGCACCCTAGGCCGTCGCCTAGTTCACCGACTCCCACGCGCCGGCCCTGGGTGTGGCCTAATATACAAACGAGTTCCTACTGTTTTTTCTACAACGGTGACATCAGGGGGTGTGGTCTAATATGCAAATGAGTTCCTGCTGGGCTTTTCCTCCCCAAAAAGCCATCGATAGCAAGATCTATACACTTTGGAGGCTTGTATGAATTCTCCAACTACTGCGATTTAAAAAAAAATTCAAAATTGGTTTTAGCAAACAAATAATGTTATGCATATTCCGGAAGGAAATCTACAGCAGCTTCCCCTCCCCACCTAGGGTTGCCAAGTCCAATTCAAGAAATATCTGAGGACTTTGGGGGTGGAGCCAGAAGACTTTGGGGGTGGAGCCAGGAGACATTGGGGGTGGAGCCAGGATCAAGGCTGTGACAAGCATAATTGAACTCCAAAGGGAGTTCTGGCCAACACATTTAAAGGGACGGCACACCTTCTCAATGCCTTCCTTCCATAGGAAATAATGAAGGATAGTGGCACCTACTTTTGGGGCTCATAGAATTGGACCCCCTGGTCCATTCTTTTTGAAACTTGGGGAGTATTTTGGGGAGAGGCACTAGATGCTGTACTGAAAATTTGGTGCCTCTATCCCAAAAGACAGCCCCCCAGAGCCCCAGATCTATTCTCCATGATTTTCTATGGGAATAAATCTCCATAGGGAATAACAGAGTTCCCAGCAGACATTTCCCTCCCCTCCCCCCGCTTTCTGACGACCCTGAAGTGGGGGGGAGGGTCTCCAAACCGGGGGATCCCCTGCCCCCACCTGGGGATTGGCAACCCTAGCCTCTGCCCTTTGACTGTTAGCAGCAGCAGGACCTGCTTAACCCTTGCCTGATTTGTGTCTTCCAAGAGCTGGCATCAAGGATAAGGTGCTGTAGGTGTCCCAAGGAGTCTCTCTCCCCCCACAGCCCTATTTTCTTCAATTGTCCCAAGCACCACTAAGTAGGGTCACCAGCCTCCGGGTGGGGCCTGGAGATCTCCTGCTTTTACAACTGACAGAGATTAGCTCCCCTGGAGAAAATGGCTGCTCTGAAGGCGGACTCTATGGCATTGTACCATGTTGAGATCCCCCAAACCCCACCTTCTTGCAGATGCACCCCCTAAGTCTCCAGGTATTTTCCAACGCAGACCTGTGAACCTTAACCACAAGGCTGGCCTGAGGCCTGTTTGGAGGATGGAAGGAGGCAATGTTTCCTAGGCAACCATAGAATCCCTTGGCTATCTGGAAGCAGTTGATCAGAACATTTTACCAGCCTCCCAGTGAATGCTCCATGAAGCACAAACCTGGCTACTTGAAGACAAAAAAAGCAGGAGAGCAGCACCCCACGAAGGTTAGCTGGGGGTATGGCGTTATCTGCACTCCTAAATTGTCCAGTGAACTTGAACATATGAAGCTGCCTTATACTGAATCAGACCCTTGGTCCATCAAAGTCAGTATTGTCTACTCAGACTGGCAGCGGCTCTCCAGGGTCTCAAGCTGAGGTTTTTCACACCTATTTGCCTGGACCCTTTTTTGGAGATGCCAGGGATTGAACCTGAGACCTTCTGCTTCCCAAGCAGATGCTGTACCACTGAGCCAACCGTCCCTTGGTTCCCTTCTGACCAATTTCAGGGAGAAGCAGCAGATATTTCTCTCTCTGTGTCTCTATACTTTTGGTGTCCCTCTTGTGATTATTTTTACATTTGTTTCTATTAGGCTGGAAGTCAGAGATCACTCTGCTAGCAGCCTAGGCACATGCCTTAGTCATAGGGAGACTCCTCCTGATGCAAGATGCTCTCCAGCTAGTGGAATTGATCTGCCTTGTCCAACCCATTATTATTTAATATTACTTCTTAATATCAGTGTTTATGTTACTTACCTTGCATGCAGAAATTTCCAGTGTCAATCCCTTATATTTTTGGCTACAAGGGCCATGTAGTAGGTCATGGGAATGACTTCTGCCTGAGATCCTGGAGAGCCTCTGCTTGTCAGACTAGTCCATGCTGACCTTGACAGACCATTATTCTGACTTGGTACAAGGCACTTTCAATGGTATGGATTTAGGGGAGGAAGGTCCAATGTTCAATCCCCGACATCTTCAATTAAAAGATCAGGTAATGGGGGGATATGGAAGATTTCCACCTGAGACCTTGTAGAGGAGACAATAAGTGACCTTGATAGATCAACAGCCTCTCTCAGGGTAAGGTAGGTTCACGTATTCATACGACAGAGAGAACAGCACTTGATATTTTGCCCCCTTCAGAAAAGAAACTATCACGACCCGATTACGAGCTCCTTGCAAATTTAGGTTACATTTCAGATCACATACCTAAAAAGAAACTGTGGAAAGGAAAAGGGCTTAAAACAGCTGAAAGCCGAGTGCAAAGGTAGCATTTCAGTTGCAAAATTGAGTAGTACCATTAGCCCTGGACCCCCTTTCCCACCATTAATGGACTATGCTCACTCTTCACTCTTAGCCATTATGGACTTTTATCATTAAACCCACATGCATAGTGCTGTGACGGAATCAAAGGGTTAATGGAGAAGCTGAGCTAACGGCTAAGAGGGTAACTGTCAAAAAGAAACGGTCAGAAAGAGAGAGTTGGACTAAGAGTGTGTGAGAGAGGCTTGGTGTGAAGTGAAGCTCTATATACACACTGTGAGATCAGCCAGGTGGCTGAGCGTGAGGCATATCTCTAGGTCACGAGTGCCCTCTGAGGAAGAGGAAGGTGACAGAGAGTGTCTAAGTGGAAGACCTTAGTGGTCACAGACATATGATACACTGCTCCGAGGAGTTTATAAGGCGGCTGAGGGAGAGCCGTGGGTCTGAGGGAGTCAGGAGAGCTGGGGCTTGTCAAACCAGACGACTCGAGGGGCCAGGCACTCAAAGCCCAAGAGGCCAGCCGGATTAAAGTTTAGGAGAGTGTACCCTGCAAAACCTCAGAGCATTGCTGGAGGGTCTAGCCGACATACTGTATAGGAAATGTTATTCCTACAAGATATAAACTAGCCTCTGTACATACATCCCATCCCCCAGTTAAAGCCTATTTGGTAAATAAAGCACTATAGTTTGCTGTGACGTTCTCTAGTGCCTGTGTGATTGGGAAAGACTTCAAATCTGCAGTGGTCCCCTGCTCATCTACCGTATTAGACCCCCGAAGAGACTAATGTGTATTTAGCAGCCCTCGCTGAGGCTGGAGGCGATAGGCTGGCGTCGCCATAGTAGTGGTGATAACTGCCTTACTGGACATTCAGTCTTGTTGAACTTTAAGTATTAGGCACTTGTGCCTGCCCAGTATGGACATTTATCCTGTGTGAATCATGCAACAGTGCTCTCAAGCCAGGATCCAGACAGTTCCTTGCCTGTTCCTGCTATTGGTATGACTGTTTGAGCTTCTCCTGCAGAGAAGGACTCCAGATCACGCTTCCCTAGAGAGCTGCCCACTCCTGCAGACTGCAACTGCGTTCCTGTCATCAGAAGATAGCACCAAGAAGCAGCCTTCAGAGAAGCCATATTCCTGTGATGTCCTAAAACAACAACTCTCAATCCTGTCAAATGCCATAAGGGCAAGACGAGATGCTCACGTACTCCGGATGCGCCATGGAGATGCAAATAAAGGAACCAACAGTCAACAACGGGCTTGCTGTCACATCTTCATACCTAACAAAAGACTGTTCCTGCTGACCATCCAGGCAAGGATCTGACACAATGAAAACACCCAGAAAGATTATCACTGTCAAGGACTTAATCCAGTCATGTAGACCTTCCCCATCGTTAGCCTCTGGTGTTACAATAGATAGCAATTTGGCGCTAAATTCACCACTCATATTTCTTTGTTTTAGCGATGGTTTGCAATAGGTAAAACTATCGACGCCCATTAATCCTCCTGCCGATTTCCTTGGGAGCCATTTCTGGGGTAGTGTCAAATAGCCCTGGACCCCCTTTCCCACCATTAATGGGCTATGCTCACCCATACCCTGGTGCCCCAGGACATGAATTTGGTGTAGTGGTTAAGTGCACGGACTCTTATCTGGGAGAACCAGGTTTGATTCCCCACTCCTCCACTTGCACCTGCTGAGATGGCCTTGGGTCAGCCATAGCTCTGGCAGAGGTTGTCTTTGAAAGGGCAGCTGCTGTGAGAGCCCTCTCCAGCCCCACCCACCTCACAGGGTGTCTGTTGTGGGGAAGGAAGGGAAAGGAGATTGTGAGCCGCTCTGAGACTCTTCGGAGTGGAGGGCGGGATATAAATCCAATATCTTCTTCTTCTTCTATCAGAAGGCTGGGTTTTGGCTGGTCCGGGGTGTCTCTTGCGGTACCCCCCAGCTTTGCTGCTTAAAAAAATCAGGTATCTGGGCTTACCCCCAAATACCTGATCAGTATTGGGCCCATTATTTGTGAGATATGCTGGTCATTTCATGCTCCCCCTTCCCTTACTGTCATTGCAATTGGCTCGTGCTTTTGGATTCTTTGAGATCGGTACAGTATTCCCCCTGTGTTATTCCCATACTTGTTTCCCTATCCAATTTCCCTGTTGATTTTCCGAGGGCTGTATGATTGCTGAGTGAATTATTATTCTTGTATGCTTGAACTATTTCTCTAATGAAAGCCCTTTTAACTATTTAGAAGGGCTCCTGGGTAGACTGCCTCCTGTATACATAGGTTACTGACCCTGCACATTTGCCATCTTTGCTCACCTTATAAATTCCCCCCATACCTCATTCAAGGGCAATTTGGCTAACTGGACACGAGGGGATTTTCAAGTGGAAGTGCTGTGGAAGGCAAGGATCCTTCTATCCAAGGACTGGCACTCTTGGTTTTGCCCCATTGATGCTTAAGGTAAAAATCAGCAAGGTGTGGTGGCATCAATGGACCAACAAGTTATTGGGACACAGGCAGATGAATTTGCCTTACCATCAGACCATTGGTCGCTCTAGATGAGCATTGCTTACCTACTTGGAGTGACAGGGTCAGGTGGAAAAATGCCTTGCCCAAGAATCTGAACTGGAGATACCAAGAATGAAACTTGAGACTGTCTACATGCAAAACATGGTCTATCTACCCTGGTGGCCTTTCTCCTATTAAGTAAGTGCAGCACCTGTCCAGGGTCTTAGACAACACAAATTGTCTTGTGGGAGGGACGGTGGCTCAGTGGCAGAACATCTGCTTGGGAAGCAGAAGGTCCCAGGTTCAATCCCTGGCATCTCCAAAAAAAGGGTCCAGGCAAAGAGGTGTGAAAAACCTCAGCTTGAGGCCCTGGAGAGCCGCGGCCAGTCTGAGAAGACAATACTGACTTTGATGGACCGAGGGTCTGATTCAGTAGAAGCCAGCTTCATATGTTAGGGGAGGGATGGTGGCTCAGTGGTAGAGCATCTGCTTGGAAGCAGAAGGTCCCAGGTTCAATCCCCGGCATCTCCAAAAAAGGGTCCGGACAAATAGGTGTGAAAAACCTCAGCTGGAGATCCTGGAGAGCCATGAATGGGGCTGCGGCTCAGTGGTAGAGCATCTGCTTGGGAAGCAGAAGGTCCCAGGTTCGATCCCCGGCATCTCCAAAAAAGGGTCCAGGCAAATAGGTGTGAAAAACCTCAGCTTGAGACCCTGGAGAGCCGCTGCCAGTCTGAGAAGACAATACTGACTTTGATGGACCAAGGGTCTGATTCAGTATAAGGCAGCTTCATATGTTCATATGTTCAAATTCCTATAGCTGGAAATACCAGAGACTGAATATGAGACCTGAAAATACACACTGCTATTGAGCCTCAAATGTACCATCCCACCCCCCCAGCCCCAGCTGAGATTTGAGAGAGGAACTTCTCCACCATCTTGCCCATCGAATGCAAACAATCTGATCTTTCCAGTCGTAAGACTGAGGGTTTGTCTCTTTAGGATTTAAAAAAAAACCATACACACATATACCGTCTGTCAGTCTGTCACATTTCTACCTTGCCATTTCTTCAAGGGGCTCAGTAGAATACGCATGGTTCCCCTTTCCCTGTGTTATCTTAACAACAACCTTGTGAGGAGGGTTAGGCTGAGAGGTCACCCTATGTTCTTCAGAGCAAGGGCAGAATTTGAATCCGGCATCTGAATTATCACTACACCACACTGTCTGAATTATTAAGAAGGGGAGCTTTCTTCCTTAGAATGCAGCAAGCATTTCCCAGGCATGCATTCTCAAGGATATTATTTTCCCAGAGGAGGGGAAATGGTGCTGATAGCAAAGAGGCAGTTTGGTGTAGTGGTTAAGTGTGCAGACTCTTATATGGGAGAACCAGGTTTGATTCCCCACTCCTCCACATATACCTGATGTGGCCTTGGGTCAGCCACAAGTTCTCCGAGAGCTGTTCTGCCCAAAAGCAGTTCTTAGAGATCTCTCTCAGCCCCACCTATCTCACAGGGTGTCTGTTGTGGGGAGGGGAAGTGAAAGGCGATTGTAAGCTGCTCTGAGACTCCTTCAGGTAGCGAAGGGCAGGGTAGAAATCCAATCTCCTCTTCTTCTTCCTCTTCAATGTAGATGATGTGTGTTGGAAAAGGTGATGTCTGGTGTACAAAGAAGAGAAGACCCTGAAGGGGACATCAAGAAGACAATTAGATATAATAGTGAGGTCAGGATCTTCTCTCTTTGACTATCTGGGGAGGGACGGTGGCTCAGTGGTAGAGCATCTGCTTGGGAAGCAGAAGGTCCCAGGTTCAATCCCTGGCATCTCCAAAAAAGGGTCCAGGCAAATAGGTGTGAAAAACCTCAGCTTGAGACCCTGGAGAGCAGTGGAGGGATGGTGGCTCAGTGGTAGAGCATCTGCTTGGAAGCAGAAGGTCCCAGGTTCAATCCCTGGCATCTCCAAAAAAGGGTCGAGGCAAATAGGTGTGAAAAACCTCAGCTTGAGACCCTGGAGAGCAGTGGAGGGATGGTGGCTCAGTGGTAGAGCATCTGCTTGGGAAGCAGAAGGTCCCAGGTTCAATCCCCGGCATCTCCAAAAAAGGGTCCAGGCAAATAGGTGTGAAAAACCTCAGCTTGAGACCCTGGAGAGCAGTGGAGGGATGGTGGCTCAGTGGTAGAGCATCTGCTTGGGAAGCAGAAGGTCCCAGGTTCAATCCCCGGCATCTCCAAAAAAGGGTCCAGGCAAATAGGTGTGAAAATCCTCAGCTTGAGACCCTGGAGAGCTGCTGCCAGTCTGAGAAGGCAATACTGACTTTTATGGACCGAGGGTCTGATTCAGTAGAAGGCAGCTTCATATGTTCATCTCCAGATTGCTAAGGCAATCCTCCCCCCCTTCTTCTCAGAAGTGCCACACTCAGTCTTACCCTCTCTCTCACCTAGAGATGTACTTAGGAACTTATGTCTGTCTCTCCTTTTTGCTATCATTTGTATTAATCCCTAAATAAACCTTTATCTGCTATCATCAGGTTGCGCACCGTTGCTGTGTTAATTACCCTGCCAACGATATGTGCTCTCTCTGCCTGGCTTTCTCCCTCCATAAGCACAGCACATTCAGGGTGGGGTTGAGTACGAACATCCCGGCTAGCCTAGCAGCTGCTTGCCTGAACATGGAGTGAAACAGCTCGCAGCCGCAGGCTGTTGCTGACATCAACCCAGCTGCTTCTCCAACAAGCCCCAACCAGTAAGATTCTACCTCTGCCATAGCTCACTTCTTATACTTGCTGGGGCTGAACAATCTTTCTTTTCAGGAGTGGGAGTGGTTTGCATTTGATCTCACTGTGGGTTGTTCTGTGCCTTCCTTTCCTAGCTTCCAAATGGCAGCGGATTCTGCCTGGCATTACCAGTTCCGGATTATCATGCTGGGCGACTCCACTGTGGGCAAGTCCTCTCTCCTGAAGCGCTACGCCGAAGGGGTCTTCCTGGAGTCGACAAGTCAAACCGTAGGGATAGATTTTTACGTTCACTTTTTGGAGATCAGACCTGGCCTGCGCGTCAAGCTACAGTTTTGGGATACCGCCGGGCAAGAACGGTTCAGGTCGGTTTGTGTATGCGTGTGGGGTAGGGTTGCCAAGTCCAATTCAAGAAATATCTGGGGACTTTGGGGGTGGATCCAGGAGACATTGGGGGTGGAGCCGAGATCAAGGTGTGACAAGCATCATTGAACTCCAAAGGGAGGTTCTGGCCATCACACTTATTTATTTATTTATTTGTAATTTGTATCCCACCCTTCCCACCAGGTGGCTCGGGGCGGCTAGTGCCGGACCCGGAAGTTGCAGCTAGTGCAGAATGCGGCAGCCAGGCTGCTACTTGGTCTCCCAAGATGGGAGCATATACGGCCGGGGCTGCGCGAACTGCACTGGCTGCCGATTGTATACCGGATCCAGTACAAAGTGCTGGTCATTACCTTTAAAGCCCTATATGGCCAAGGACCGACCTACCTGAGGGACCGTCTCTCCCCATATGAGCCCCAGAGAGCACTGAGGTCACTAGGACAAAACAGATTGACTACCCCTGGGCCAAAAGAAGTTAAACTTCAAAACACCCGCACTCGGGCCTTTTCCGCCACGGCCCCACACCTTTGGAATCAGCTCCCAGAGGAAGTGCGGGCCCTGCGGATCAGTTCCGCAGGGCCTGCAAGACCGCCCTCTTTAAACAGGCGTTTATCAACGACTGAATTACAGGTGCACAATAAAGGAAACGCCAAAATGGTCTGGTCTAGGGATCCATCACCACTACATCATCTGACAGACATAGCGTCAAACAATAATGTTTACTGCCAGATTTAAATAGTGTTAAATTTAGAAATGTTTTAATTAACTATTGATTGGTTTTGATGTGATTTTAATAACTTATTACTGTATTGTTTACCTTTAAATGTTGTTAGCCGCCCTGAGCCTGCTTCGGCGGGGGAGGGCGGGATACAAATAAAATTTTACTTTACTTTACTTACTTACATTTAAAGGGACGGCACACTTTTTAAATTCCTTCCTTCCATAGGAAATAATGAAGGATAGGGGCACCTTCTTTTGCGGCTCATAGAATTGGACTCCCTGGTCCAATCTTTTTGAAACTTGGGGGGTGTTTTGGGGAGAGGCACTAGATGCTATACTGAACATTTGGTGCCTCTACCCCCAAAAACAGCCCCCCTCAAAGCCCCAGTTACCCGTGGATCAATTCTCCATGATTTTCTATGGGAATAAATCTCCATAGGGAATAATAGAGTTCCCAGCAGACATTTACCTCCCCTCCCCCCGCTTTCTGATGACCCTGAAGCGGGGGGAGGGCCTCCAAACCGGGGGATCCCCTGCCCCCACCTGGGGATTGGCAACCCTAGTGTGGGGGAATGAACCAATAGCGATATGAACCTCAGAGATGCCAAATGGTGAATCTTCTCTTGGCTCTTCTTAAAACTCCACTCCAGCCCAGTACATGGATACAAGAGAACAAGTGGGTAAAATGCAGAGGGGGCCAAAATGAGCTGCCAGGTGTTTGCATATGGCACCCTTTTCTGCTCCCCCACATAAAACAAAATCCCTACAAATAAAAAAATCATATATTGGAGACAAAGGCTATAGCTAGAGTTGCTAGGTCAAGGTTGGGAAATTCCTGGAGATTTAGGAAGGGATTTCAGATGTATCCTGCAGATTAGTGGTATTGCTGGGAGATCTCTAGGGTCCATCTGGGGGTTGGCAACCATAGCTAGCAATGTGGTGCTAATTTTCTGCTTACAGGGACAAATTAAGACATCATCCTTCACCTCATTCTGAGGCGCTACAGTCTGTTCTACCATTTCAGTGCAGCAATGGTTAGACCAGGCTTGAGGTGTGAATGAGATAAAAAAATATGTATTTATTTCATTTTTATCCTGCCTTCTAGCACAACGGGCACCTCAGGCAGCTTATGTTATTTTTCTTTTTTTATATACACAACAACACCGTGAGGTGGGTTAGGGCTGAGAGTGTGTGACAGGCCTACGGTTATCAGCAAGCTTCTATGGCAGAGAAGGGATTTTAACCCAGTTCTTAGTATGATACACTTTCTATGGAGAAAACGCTTGAAACGGCATTCCGGGTCAGAAGATTCATGCATGTAAGAAAACCAGCAACAAGGAGAAATGTTCTGTTCTTATCCCTTTAATCTGCTGAGCTGTTTTTCTGCTTGCAGAGACTTTTAAAAACATACAGGCACATTGTAAAATGTTATCCATCACGACGACTTCCACTGGCAACCTAAAGCGGTGAAGTACATTCTCCAGTGTTCCCAGTAGTGGGTCAGTCCTGACTCTTGGGAATCAGCTCCTCCTCTCCGCAGGCAGGGCCAGCAAATGATTAGTCCAGGAGGCGGGGCTGTTCCCCTCTACTTTCAGTTTTGCTTGGCCCTGCCTCCAGAGCAGGATGTGCCAGCTGAGCTCTTGAGCTCAACTTAAAAAAAAAAGATAAAAAAAACCAGGAATAGCAAGGAAAGGGACGGAGTTCTCTCTCTCTCCCCCCTTCCCTCAGCTTCAGAGAAGCCCCTGGGGTCGGTCAGAGCCCAGGAAGCCCAGGACCGCGACTGCAGCCTCCCCACGCCGCCTAGAGCCCCACAACGAGGACGCTCCATTCCAAGCATTGCCCGACGTAGCTGAGAGCCGCGGGCGAATTTAAGAGTGGGAACAAGGCGGTGGCAACCGCGCCAGCAGCTCCAGCAACCTGATCCCCTGCCCGGACCCGGCAGCGTGCCTGAGATGGACAGGACGGCCGAGAACCCTCCCTTTTTGAGGTGCGTCGAGACAGGTAGGGTCAAAAGCGACCCAGGGAAGCAGGGATCCGGCAAGCGACAGGGTGGATGGCAGGGGTTGGTGACCCCTAGTGGCACCCGGGGAAGGTCTAAGGAGCACTCCTCCTTTCATCCCCCCCATCCCCAATCGCTGAGATGACTGGGTCTTAGGGAGCCCTAGTGGAAAAAGATCACAGTCACCCCAGTTAAAGGGTTTTTTTTTTGTTGTTTCTGGAAAGAAATAGAAG
The DNA here is from genome assembly GCF_032191835.1 of Heteronotia binoei. Classification (NCBI taxonomy): domain Eukaryota; kingdom Metazoa; phylum Chordata; class Lepidosauria; order Squamata; family Gekkonidae; genus Heteronotia; species Heteronotia binoei. Next base: position 6,412,001 of record NC_083239.1, on the reverse strand, counting down.
GGCTGTTTAAAAGTAAGCCCCAGGAGGGAGGCTGTTAGGCCTATACCCAAAGAAGGGGAGAAAGTTATGTTGGAAGTAAAAAACAGCATACCCTAATAGCAAGGCATGGGAGGTGCCTGCAGGGTAGAGAAGGGACAGGGGAAAATTTTGGCAGGAAAGGTGGCCATTTTGTGCATACTTTCTCTTCCTTGCAGTACACTGGAGGAAGACAAAATGGCAATGCCCTCTGAATTTCCCAAGGCCAAGAATATGGAAGCCCCTAGTGACCTGGACTTGTCTGATCCCCTCTCTCAGGAAGACAGAATAGAAAGCCCAGTAGTGGACCTATCAGGGGAAGATGCCAAGGCAAACTTATTTGCTTGGATATAGCAAATAGTCAAGTGCGGTCTTCATCCAAGGAGGATTCTACCCAGAATCCCAACCCTAAACCCAAGAAACATGCCAAAAAGACCAGGCATTGTGAAGAGGAGGAGGATTCTGCTAGACCACAGAATAAAAAGAGACGTAGGGACAGTATGGAAGAATATTCACCCTCTGATCAAGGGAATGAGTCTGAGGATTTGGAACTCTCCTCCTCTAAGGAAGAAGAGAAGGAGATAATCCAAGCTCCTCAGAACAGATCGTTTCCCCCAGACATCTACCCACGTCTGTTTCCTAAAATTACTAGAGCCTTAGAACTGAACTATGACCCCAAGGCTTAGGATGACGAAAAAGTAGATTTTCCTGAGGGATCAGAGAAGACCATTCTTAAGGCTAAGTCCAAACCACAGCTGGTACCTCTGCCAGCAGGGTTTTTCTCGGTTATACGAACAGAATGGGAACACCCAGCTAAACCCAAAGCAACCCATTCAGCCTTTTCCAAGTTCTACACTCTAATTCCAGAGGCAATGAAGTGCATAAAATTACCCAGAGTGGATGACCCAGTTAATAGTCTTGCCTCCTCTTTCCTCCTCCCCCTGGATGCAGATGGCACACCTAATGTCACGTTCTCAGGGTGCAGGCAGTCCAAAGCCAGTCCAAGGTAAAAGTCCAGGAATTCAAGCAGGAGCCAAGTCACCAATGCAGAATCACAAACCGGAATCAGAAGTTAATGTCCAAAAGGCAAAAGGTTCAGGGTGCCAAGGAAATCAAGCAGGTCAGGATCAGGAATCAGGAAGGAGCGTGGATGCAAGCCAGAGAATAGACTTGTTGCTTCCACAAGGTTACCAGGTCCTGGGTGGGAGCTACATGGGAGTTTCAATCAGCCTGCTCCCTGGGTGGCAGTGACTCTGCTAGAACTCAGGGCTGAGAGATCTGAAACATCGGCATGCCTCATGTCTTCGCTCTGAAAGTTCTTTCTGGACCCTGCTTCGAACTCTTGAGATGGGAGGAGGAGAGCTCGGAGGAGATTGATCGTCGGCAGCTGACACTGGTGCCTGGAGAGTGATTGATGGGCCAGCTGCTGTTTGTTCAGCTGAGGAACTGGCTGGCAACTCTTCCAGGTCTGTTAACCCTTCCAGCTCCTCCTCGTCAGGGCTCATGACACCTAAAGACCCTACAGATAAGAGAATTGAACAGGCCTTATGATGGGACTTTGAGGCATCAGCCAACTCACTGCAAGTGTCAGTGACAGCATCCCTAGCATCCAGGGTGATATATTCATGGGTCTCAGATTTGTCTAAGTCTGAAAAAGGCCTGCCTAAGGATGTCAAGGATGAGTTTAAAAAGATCACCCTGACTGCCGCATTGGCGGCTGATGTTACCCTGGATGCCATGCAGCAATCTGCAAGAGCCATGGCCTCAAGCATGACAGCTCGAAGGAATACCTGGCTGAGAAACTGGGACGCGGACCCGTCAACAAGGGCCAAGGTGGCAGCAGTCCCATTCAAAGGGGAACTGCTCTTCAGGCAAGGTCTAGAGAGATACCTGATAGAGGACAAGGACAAAAAGAAGGGACTTCCATCCAAAAGGAGGGGCAAGGATAACAGGAGGTTCCAGCCCTTTTGGGACCATAAGAGAGATCCAAAATCATCCTATCCCAAAACTTACAGGGCTAGATGGCAGCAGAAATCCCGAAGCACTAGGTCCACGCCATTCAACAATAAAGGGAGGGATGGTGGCTCAGTGGTAGAGCATCTGCTTGGGAAGCAGAAGGTCCCACGTTCAATCCCCAGCATCTCCAACTAAAAAGGGTCCAGGCAAATAGGTGTGAAAAACCTCAGCTTGAGACTCCGGAGAGCCGCTGCCAGTCTGAGTAGACAATACTGACTTTGATGGACCGAGGGCCTGTTTCAGTATAAGGCAGCTTCATATATTCATATATGTTCAAAGGACAGTCATCCAGAGGCCCAAGGAAGGGCAATAATGCATGACTGTGCCTGGGTCGAAGCCCCAGCAGCAATAGGGGGTTGTCTCCAACACTTTGCAGAAGTGTGGAGGCAAACGGTGTCAGACAAATGGGTGTTGGAGACAGTGACCAAGGGCTACAGTTTAGAGTTCAACTCCCTCCTGTGGGACAGATTCCTGGAAGTCCACAGGAACAAGTCCCCTCAAAAGCACAATCTTCTGCAATTGGCTATTCTCCATCTTCTCAACATAGGGGCCATAGAACCGGTCCCGGAGGAGGAAAAATCGCGGGGAGTCTATTCAGTCTTCTTTATAGTCCCAAAAAAGAACAGGGGCATGAGAGCAATTCTAGATCTGAAATGGCTCAACTGAAAGGTAGCAACAAAGAAGTTCTGAATGGAAACCCTACGTAATATCCTCCTAACCCTTCAAAAAGGGGACTTTATGACATCAATAGATCTTTCGGAGGCCTATTTACACATACCGATTGCACAGACGCATTGAAGATTCCTGAGATTTTCTTCCAACGGAAATCATTTTCAATACAAGGCATTGCCATTTGGCCTAAGAGCCTCACCCAGGGTCTTCACCAAAACACTAGTGACCTTAGTGGCAGCATTACGACTCAGAGGAATCTTGCTTTTTCCGTACTTAGACGATATCCTTGTCAAAGCACCATCATTCTCACAGACACAAGCAGCACTGGAGGAGACGATAAAAATGCTGTCGTCCCATGGATTTGTCATAAACAAGGAGAAGAGCTCTCTCATTCCAACACAGTTGATTGTTCACCTGGGAGCACAGATCAACACAGAGAAGGACAGAGTGTTTCTTACTCAGGATCGACACAAAAAATTGACTCACTTAGTGCAGTCAGTACTGAAATCAGATATCGCGGAAGTGATGACCTTAGCGAGACTACTGGGGATCCTAGTCTCGTGCCAGGATTCGGTACAATGGGCTCGCTTCCACATGCGCCCGTTACAATCCTTCCTACGTCCTTTTTAGAAGGCCGTAGCTCAAAAGAAAATGACCAAAGTGAAAGTGCTCAAGCAAGTGAAGGAGTCATTGAACTGGTGGTTGGCTCTGCACCGGTTCAGTACAGGGCAGCTGCTGAGAGAACCGATCCGGACTGTGTTGACAACAGATGCCAGCTGGGGGGCACATGTGGAAGGAACAATGACACAAGGCCGTTGGTTCAAACAGGAGACCTCCAACAGCATAAATCTCTTGGAGTTACGGGCTATCAGGCTGGCCTTACTTCAACTTGTGGAACCGGCGAAAGGCCATCACATACTGATACAGACAGACAATATGACGACGAAAGCCTATGTAAACAAGCAGGGGGGATCTTGGTCGAAGGCTCTTCAAAGAGAAGCAACTCTCCTGATGGAATGGGCAGAAATAAACCTGCTATCCCTGAAGGCGACACATGTAGCAGGAAAAGAAAACGTGTTAGCGGACTGGCTCAGTCGACAGACACTAGACCCAGCAGAGTGGTCTCTGAACAAGACAATTTTCAAACAAATCTGCAGAAGGTTCGGGACTGCAGAGGTGGACCTGTTTGCATCAGAGCAAAACAATCAGGTTCTGCAGTTCATGTCAAGGACACGAAATCCATGGGCACAGACGCGTTACACGCAAAGTGGCCCAGGACTCTGTTGTATGCCTTTCCCCCGATATAGGTGTTGCAGAGGTTTCTACTCAGGGTACAGGAACTGAAGGCGGAAGTAATAGTCATAGCTCCCTTCTGGCCAAGGAGGGTCTGGTTCCAGGACCTAATGAGGCTGGGGGTGTGCAGACTTTGGGTTCTACCTTTAAGGAAGGACCTATTAAGTCAAGGAGAGGCATTACACCCTCAATTGGAGATGCTAAAACTCACAGTTTGGAGGTTGAGCGGAGACGCTTAATAGAATTGGGCTACCAGAAAGAGGTGGTGGATACAATGCTAGCCTCCAGATGGTGTTCCACCAATAGAGTCTATAATATTACTTGGCAGACATTTACAAGGTAGAGTAAGGGAACCAACATGGATCCTATGACTACTAAAGTTACCAAAGTGCTAGCCTTCCTTCAGGCGGGCTTGGAGAAGGGTCTCAGCACTAGCACCCTTAGACGGCAGGTAGCAGCGATATCTGCAGTAAGGGATGATAAGAGGGGCAAGAAGCTGTCAGGCCATCCTCACGTTAGATGTTTCTTAAGAGGGGTGACTCTTATTAATCCGCCACAAACACATCGATTTCCTTCATGGAATCTGAATGTAGTATTAGAAGCTCTCTGTCATAAACCATTTGAACCGATGGCTGCATGTAGTTTAAAACTGTTAACGTTTAAGGCTATTTCTCTGCTTGGAAATTACATCGGCCCGCAGAGTATCCGAACTGAAAGCTTTGTCCATGCACAAAGATTTATGTGTTTTCCATCAGGATAAGGTGGTCTTGAGGCCTGATCCTGCCTTTGTGCCAAAAGTTAACTCGTTCTTTCATAGGTCAGAAGATATTGTTCTTCCCTCTTTTTGCCCAAATCCAAAACCCGAAAAAGAAAAGTTGTGGCACTGCCTAGATGTTCGCAGAGCATTAAGCTTTTATTTGGACAGAACAAAGTCCCTTTCGGACCTCTGAGTCCTTGTTTGTTTCCTTTAGTAGCAAATCACTTGCGAAGGCCATTTCCAAGACGACAATCAGTAGACGGTTGCGGGGTTGTATCGCTGAAGTCTACAAGGCTAGAGGCCTAGAACCCCCATCAGGAATCATGGCTCACTCCTTAAGAGGGGCTGCTACGTCGGCAGTCTATAGGTCCTTTCCTTCAATGGAAGCGGTGTGCAGAGCAGCAACCCGGCATTCGGTCCGCTCCTTAACAAAGCACTATCATGTAGAGACTGGATTACTGTCTACGCTATTGTGTAGAGACTGGATCACCTCGAGACTGGATTACTGTAACGCCCTCTACATGGGGCTGCCTCTGTGCCGAACCCGGAAGCTGCAGCTGGTGCAGAACGCGGCTGCCAGACTGTTGTTGGGGCTCCCAAAGTGGGAACACATACAACCGGGGTTGCGTGAACTGCACTGGCTGCCAGTTATGTACCGGATTCGTTACAAAGTGCTGGTTATTACCTTTAAAGCCCTATATGGCCGAGGACCTGCCTACCTTAGGGACCGTCTCTCCCCGTACGAACCCCAGAGATCACTGAGGTCAGCAGGGAAGAACCTGCTGACTATTCCCGGGCCAAAAGAGGTAAAACTACAGAGCACCCGCACTCGGGCTTTCTCTGTTATGGCTCCACAGCTGTGGAGTCAGCTTCCAGAAGAAATGCGGGCCCTGCGGGACTTTGAACAGTTCCGTAGGGCCTGCAAGACCATCCTGTTCCGAATGGCCTTCACCGACTAAGAAAGAGACCGCTAAGTAAGATCACCATCTGTATAATAGCACCAATATATCAATTAATTTTTATTATTTTAGGATTTTAATCGATTTTTAATTAAACTTTTAAATTAGCACTGTTAAATACTGTACAATGTATGTATCGATTTGTGTTGTTAGCCGCCCTGAGCCTGCTTCGGCGGGGAGGGCGGGATATAAATAAAAACTGATGATGATGATGATGAGGATGAAGATGATGAGGATGATAGATAAGATTGCCTCGGCGGAGGGAGCTTTTTGTAGAAAGGTGCTTCAATCTGTAGTCTGATTCTGGAGACTGAGCAGGCCCACCCTTGGGAACTGCTGTATTACGTCCCAAGAGTCAGGACTGGCCCACTGCTGGGAACACTGGAGAACAGAAGATTCTGTTCACTTACTGTGAAGTCTTCCTTCTCAGTGGTCACAGAGTGGGTCAGTCCTCCCCGCCCACTTTTTGGATCTGCTCCGTCTCTGTGATGGAATGGGCTGACTTGAGGGGAAATCAAGTTTTGTTGCATAAAACCTGCTGGACGCCATGTGGAGAGACATGGTGGAGTGTGTGGTTACTAGGGTTGCCAAGTCCAATTTAAGAAATATCTGGGGACTTTGGGGGTGGAGCCAGGAGACTTTGGGCGTGGAGCCAGGAGACATTGGGGTGCAGCCAAGATCAAGGCTGTGATAAGCATCATTGAACTCCAAAGGGAGTTCTGGCCATCACATTTAAAAGGACGGCACACCTTTTCAATGCCTTCCTTCCATAGGAAATAATGAAGGATAGGGGCACCTTCTTTGAGGGCTCATAGAATTGACCCCCTGGTCCAATCGTTTTGAAACTTGGGGGATATTTTAGGGAGAGGCACAAGATGCTGTACTGAAAATTCGGTGCCTCTACCTCAAAAAACAGCCCCCCCCCAGAGCCCCAGATACATGCGTATCAATTCTTCATTATTTTCTATGGGAATAAATCTCTATAGGAAATAATAGAGTTCCCAGCAGACATTTCCCTCCCCTCCCCCTGCTTTATGACGACCCTGAAGCAGGGGGAGGGTCTCCAAACCGGGAGATCCCCTGCCCCCACCTGGGTTTGGCAACCCTAGTGGTTACAAAATGGGTTTTTTTGGTTCTGCAAAGGTTAATACTTGCAATTCCTGAATAAAGGAAATTGAATTGGAATGTCTTGAGACTCCTTAATGGACGGTTTTGGGAGGGGGGAAGTTGTTACGATATGCTTCCTTCCTAGAGATAAGGCTTCCAGGTTCCTTAGAAAGTCGGACAGCTTGGCGATGAACAGAAAGTACAGGGGAACAGTCCCCTCTCCTGGACTAATCGTTTGCTGGCCCTGCCTATGGAGAGGAGGAGTTGATTCCCAAGAGAGTCAGGACTGACCCACTCGGGACCACTGAGAAGGAAGACTTCACGCTAAGTGAACACAATCTTCCGTTCCTCAGGTCTGTCACCTCACTCCATTTCTCCTGAATGCCTGACGTAACCCCCGCTGTTGAAGCTGTAAAAGTAAGTCTGCAAGACATGGACAGGGTGAATTGGCTAAGCAGGACTGCGGAAAGCTGATTGAAAGGTCAGAAAACCCTTATGAAAAGATCGGGGAGGGGAGTCTGAGGACTGCATTGATTAAATGGTTTAGGCTTGTCCTCAAGAACACACACGTGTTATTTATTTAAAAAGCAGAAAGGTCCTTCATCCCATCCCTTTGGCTAATTGCTTAGTAGAAATAAGTCATCACGGAATGCCAAAAAGGAGTGCATCTTCTGGTACAGATGTGAGAAGTCCATTTGACTAATCAAAAACCAAACCTAAGGCAGGGAAGAAAGGAGAAGTGTTCTACTGAAAGGACAAAGGCTGAAAGATGAGAAAGCAGGGCATAGAGCAGCGGTCACCAGCCTTTTTGGCACCAAGGACTGGTTTTGTGGAAGACCATTTTTCCACGGACCGGGGGATGGGTGGGGGTGCGATGGTTTTGGGATGACACAATTGTGCATTTTATTTCTATCAGTTTGGTGCAGTGGTTATGTGTGTGGACTCTTATCTGGGAGAACCAGGTTTGATTCCCCACTCCTCCACTTGAAATGGCCTTGGGTCAGCCATAGTTCCACAGAACTGTCCTTGGAAGGGCAGCTTCTGGTAGAGCTCTCTCAGCTCCATCTACCTCACAGAGTGTCTGTTGCAGGGGAGGAAGATAAAGGAGATTGTAAACCACTCTGAGATTCGGAGTGGAGAGCGGGATATAAATTCTTCTTTCATTGTGATGTATAATGAAATAATTCTACAGCTCACGGCCCGGTTGCTAACAGGCCATGGACCGATACTGGTCCACAGCCCGGGGATTGAGGAACTCTGGTGTATTGGAGTGAAGAAAGAAATGTGGGGTGACTAGGGAGGGGAGAAAGACAGCCCTCTAGTAACCAAGCCTACAGTTCATGTGGAAATTAGGCCTGGTCTGCACATGCAACAGAATCCTGAGGTGTCAGGTTGTGTTGCTGGAGACTGAAGAAGAAGAAGATATTGGATTTATATCCTGCCCTCCACTCCGAAGAGTCTCAGAGAGGCTCACAATCTCCTTTCCCTTCCTCCCCCACAACAGACACCCTGTGAGGTAGATGAAGATATTGGATTTATATCCCGCCCTCCACTCCGAAGAGTCTCAGTCTCCTCCCCTACAACAGACACCCTGTGAGGTAGATGAAGATATTGGATTTATATCCTGCCCTCCACTCTGAAGAGTCTCAGAGCGGCTAACAATCTCCTTTCCCTTCCTCCCCCACAACAGACACTCTGTGAGGTAGATGAAGATATTGGATTTATATCCCGCCCTCCACTCCGAAGAGCCTCAGAGCGGCTCACAATCTCCTTTACCTTCCTCCCCCACAACAGACACCCTGTGAGGTAGATAAAGATATTGGATTTATATCCCACCCTCCACTCCGATGAGTCTCAGAGCGGCTCACAATCTCCTTTCCCTTCCTCCCCCACAACACACACCCTGTGAGGTGGATGGGGCTGGAGAGGGCTCTCACAGCAGCTGCCCTTTCAAGGACAACCTCTGCCAGAGCTATGGCTGACCCAAGGCCATTCCAGCAGGTGCAAGTGGAGGAGTGGGGAATCAAACCCGGTTCTCCCAGATAAGAGTCCACACACTTAACCACTACACCAAACTGGCTCTCAAAGTGGGAAACGCTACATTTAAATACTGTTCACACATCAGGAAGGAAGGTTTTCCCCTAATCTCCTTCCTACTGTGCAAGCTTTTTGCTTTAATATTTTCCAGAGAGAAAAATTAAAAACCACCTTAGGACTCTGCTGTCACCTCATTCTGTGTGTGGTCTGAACATGGCTTAGCTACATCCATCTCCACGGAAGGGCCAGTTCATTGTACAAGATTAGGAAATCCTCTCAGCCTTGATCATGAAAAAGGGTATAGGTTAAGCAAGCAGGTTACCTTGGTGGTGCAGATGTCTGCCATTTGCTTAAATGAACAAATATTTCCAGGGAGTCCAAACTGGCTAAAAAGGTACCATTCACCTCCCCTTGAATGGTTAGGTTGATGAGAACTCAAAGCACATCTTGCTTAGTAACAGTATTGACCCAGCGGAAATCACTGCCCAGAGAAATCCCCATTAACTGCTTCTGCTGGCTACTTGGTCAAAATACAGCTATTTTGTGATGCTAACTTTCATGCTAGAATATGGTATTTTATGCTCATTTAGATGGATTGCCAATTGCTTGATATATGTAGATAGAAATGTATTTTTATAAAAAAATATACTAGAGAACCAGACATGGTCAAACCTCACCTGGAGGAATGTACCCTACTCTGGGTGCTACATTTTAAGACAGATGTAGACAAATTGGAAAGGGTTTAGAGAAAACCAGCACAGGTCTGGAAAACAAGTCCTTTGAGAGAGCACTGAAGTGGTTAGGTATGTTTAGCCAGATGTCTGAAGAGAGACATGATTACAGTCATCAAATACCTGAAAGACTGTTCAAGAGAAGTGGGCAAAGAATTCTTCTCTGCCACTCTGGAAAACAAAAGTAGATTTAATGGATTTTACAGGAGGGCAGATTTTGATTGAACATTAGAAAAAGTTCCTGAATAGTACAGGTGGTTTAACAATGGAACCAATTACTAGTGGCTAGGCTCTCCCTCCCTGGAAGTCTTCAGACAGAGCCTGGACAGCCATCTCTCAGCTGTTGAACATATGAAGCTGCCTTATACTGAATCAGACCTTTGGTCCATCAAAGTCAGTATTGTCTTCTCAGACTGGCAGCGGCTCTCCAGGGTCTCAAGCTGAGGTTTTTCACACCTATTTGCCTGGACCCTTTTTTTGGAGATGCCAGGGATTAAACCTGGGACCTTCTGCTTCCCAAGCAGATGCTCTACCACTGAGCCACCGTCCCACCGTCCCTGTTCTGTTTATTCTCCCTGCTCCTTGAGGAGGGGATTGGATTAGATCAGGGGTGGCCAACGTTAGCTCTCCAGATGTTTTTTGCCCACAACTCCCATCAGCCCCAGTGGCCCTGTGGAGCAGAGTGGTAAAGCAGCAGTACTGAAATCTGAACTCTCTGCTCACGACCTGAGTTCGATTCCGGCAGAAGCCGAATTCAGGTAGCCAGCCCAAGGTTGACTCAGCCTTCCATCCTTCCGAGGTCGGTCAAATGAGTACCCAGCTTGCTGGGAGGAAAGTGTAAATGACTGAGGAAAGCAATGGCACCCGTAAAAAGTCTGCCGTGAAAATGTTGTGAAAGCAATGTCACCCCAGAGTCGGAAATGACTGGTGCTTGCACAAGGGACCTTTCCTTTCCCCATCAGCCCCAGCCAGCATGGCCAATGGCTGGGAGTTGAACACATGAAGCTGCCTTATACTGAATCAGACCCTTGGTCCATCCAGACCCTTATACAGCTGAGGGTCTCCAGCTGAGGTTTTTCATACCTATTTGCCTGGACCCTTTTAGTTGGAGATGCCGGGGATTGAACCTGGGACCTTCTGCTTCCCAAGCAGATGCTCTACCACTGAGCCACCGTCCCTCCCCTAAGTTGTAGGCAAAAACATCTGGAGAGCTACCGTTGGCCACCCCTGGATTAGATGATCCCCTCCACCTATAGGTCTGCTGGAATCTTAACAGAATTTCCTTGTACAAAAGTGGCATCATATTTGCTGGGTATGTAAGACCCACAACAACCTGCCAACCAGTTAAGACAAGCATTGCAAGCCTTGCTTCAAGTACCCCTACTTGGGAATAAGGTAAGTGGAGAGCTAACAGAGAGAGGGGGTGGTTCCTTGAACATATATTATGAACATATGAAGCTGCCTTCTACTGAATCTGACCCTTGGTCCATCAAAGTCAGTATTGTCTGCTCAGACTGGCAGCGGCTCTCCAGGGTCTCAAGCTGAGGTTTTTCACACCTATTTGCCTGGACCCTTTTTTGGAGATGCCGGGGATTGAACCTGGGACCTCCTGCTTCCCAAGCAGATGCTCTACCACTGAGCCACCGTCCCTCCCCTCCTTGGTTGCAGAATACCCTCCCTGCAAAAGTTTGCCTACTTTTAGGAAGTAGATGAAGGCATTAAAAATTCAGTGGGACCTTTTCTGTTATGGTTTTAATATATGTTATGGATCTGACACAAAAAATATTTTACGCCAGAAATTGTTTTCTACCGCTATTTTGTTTACTATTTGTATGCAACTATCTATTGCTGTATTATATTTCATGCCGCTTTTATCATCATTAACTTAAAAATTAAGTTATTAACTGAGAGCCCATATGATGTAGTGGTTAGCAAGTCAGATCTGGAAGACCACAGCCTAAATCCCCACTCTGCCATGGAAGCTTGTTGGGTGAATTTATGCCCATCGTTGTCTTTCAGCCTAATCTACCCGACAGCGGTGTTGGTGATGACAGAGATGAAAATAACCTACCTCACAAAGCTGCTCTAAAATAAAGAGGAAAATCCACTTTGGGTCCCCACTGGGGAGAAAGGCAAGCGTATGAATGAAGCAATTAAATAAAAGTAAAATAATTTTTAACTATGAACTCATTTCATAAGAGAACTGGAATTAAACCAGGGGAGTGGGGCAGAGTTCAAATCTTCACTCAGCCATGTCCAACAGATACCTTAGATGTTCTTTATACACTATTTATTATGCCAAGAAAACTTAAATGGACAAATAAAGCAAAGGACAGAGAAATTTTACATAAGGACCGTAGAAGAAAAAAGAAAATAGTGGATTTTTTTAACACAAAACCCTTGCAAAAAGCCTCTGTTACTCTTATTTAGTTAGGTTGCTTTATTTTGAAAAGCAGAAATGAAGACTTATTACCCAACTGACTACTTCAAACAAATGATCACTATGACAAATCTCATTTTAATTACCCCCTACTATTTAAGCTGTGACAATTGCCACTAACTAGGAATATTCCTAATGTTCCAACCCCAAAAGAGGACATATTCATCAGGTTTTTTTAAACAGCCCAAAAGAGAATGGACACCATGGTCTCTAAAAAAAAGGACATATGGTAACTTATTTAGAGAAATAAGATTGTTGTTTTTTAAACACCAGTTTCCAGTGAAAGAAAGGAGGCTGTTTGGTCACCCAGGGAATTAACCTTATCATGAATTTTCTGAAGAGCTGCAGCTGTTAAGAATGGCTGTGAGACTAGGAATGTTTATATCTCCCCACCCTTTAGATCATTCTCCCCAGCCGCTTCATTTCCAAAGAACAGAATTTCTTTGATACCAGGTCAGCACTAGAATCTGAAATAGGCTTCTTCTGCATATAGGGCCCACCTTGTCCCCTCAATAACATCGTTTTCTGGCCATTTGTCCGGCAAAGTATGAAATCTATTAGAGGTTTCGATTCCAAAAATAAAGTGTCTAACTTCCTTTGTTTTGGAGTAGAATTGAAAGGCCAACTCTTTTTTTCTACCCATTTTAAATCCCTGTGATCCTATATAATGTAATCAATAAAATCAGTAAACCAATAAAGAGATTTCGTTAAAATTATAAATTTATAATAAAAGGGCAGTAGGTGCCGTATTATAAAATTTGTAAAGCTGTGTTACAAAATTTAAAAGGCTTAGGGCTACACATAGCGCTGTCAGGCCCCCTCCAGCCACCGGCGGGGATAGATGATGATGATGATATTGGATTTATATCCCGCCCTCCACTCCGAAGAGTCTCAGAGCGGCTCACAATCTCCTTTCCCTTCCTCCCCCACAACAGACACCCTGTGAGGTAGATGAAGATATTGGATTTATATCCCGCCCTCCACTCCAAAGAGTTTCAGAGCGGCTCACAATCTCCTTTACCTTCCCCCCCCCCCCACAACACACACCCTGTGAGGTAGATGAAGATATTGGATTTATATCCCGCCCTCCACTCCGAAGAGTCTCAGAGCGGCTCACAATCTCCTTTACCTTCTTCCCCCACAACAGACACCCTGTGAGGTAGATGAAGATATTGGATTTATATCCCGCCCTCTACTCCGAAGAGTCTCAGAGCGGCTCACAATCTCCTTTCCCTTCCTCCCCCACAACAGACACCCTGTGAGGTGGGTGGGGCTGGAGAGGGCTCCCACAGCAGCTGCCCTTTCAAGGACAACCTCTGCCAGAGCTATGGCTGATCCAAGGCCATTCCAGCAGGTGCAAGTGGAGGAGTGGGGAATCAAACCCGGTTTTCCCAGCTAAGAGTCCGCACACTTCACCACTACACCAAACTGGAAGGTAGGGATGCGAGATCCAGGTTGGGAAACTCATGGAGATTTGGGGATGGACCTGGGGAGGACAGGGACCTCAGCGGGTACAATCCCACAATACCTTCAAAGCATCCATTTTCTCCAGGGGAACACATTTCTGTAGTCTGCAGATGAGCTGTAATTCCAGGGGATCCTCAGGGCCCAACTGTTAGAAGAACCAGATGCAACATCCCAGAGCTTCAGCCTCCAAGAAGCAACTGACCACAGAGTAGCAGATGTAGACAGGCAAACTCTAGGTAGCATCCTGTTTACTCTTCTGTCACTGTACCCTTTGAAATACAGCTCACCTCTCCGAGGGAAAACTTCTCTTCTTCCCACTCTTTTCCATGCGCACAAGATGGAGAGAAGTGGGATGCCTCTCAGCAACCACATTCATCTCCTAGCTAGATAGAATAGAAACTGTCTGTCTCTCTATCCTGCACTATCAAGTATGCATTTCTAAAATAAAGGAATCGTTTTTGTTTTTTTAACTGAAATCTGGCTCTGTATAGGTTCGCTGTCTTGCAACCGCGTTAGGTCCATGAAGCACTCCTGTGTTAAAGCCTAGTACACTGCGCTAAAGACAGACCTGGCCCACCAAAACCAGTATCCTTCCAACACCACCTGGGGGCTAGCATCCCTAGCTACACCCTCTCGGCTTGACTTCGCGAACGAAGATTTAAGCAAGGTGCAGTAGTCCACATCTGCTGCAGGCTCGCTGGTGGCTGACAAGACCAATGCGGGACAGGCAGGTCCGGCCACAGTGGCTGCAGGGAAAAGTCTGATTTGGGGTTGGTGCTGTAGCAGTGCGATTCTTCCTCAATCTCCTTTTGTCCTCAAGACCAGCTATGCGTGCGTTCTCAAAGGAAGAGACAGCCTGGTGGATGGTGTGCCTCCATGCTTTGCGATCTGAGGCTAGGTCAGACCACTGGTGATGGTTGATGCGACAGGTGCCAAGGGATTTCTTCAAGGAGTCCTTGTATCTCTTCTTTGGTGCCCCTAGCTACACACCTATTGCTAAAACACTGTGTGTGTGTGGGGGGGGTGAATTTTAAAACCACCAGCTGCTGGGAAAGCCCAACTTAATTGCCGCACCGATATAAATTTACTCTTGAAAGAGACGCTGGCGGGTTGTCAATTGCAACAGAATATGCTACTTCAAATTGCCTGCCTACTATCTTAGTATACTAAAAACCCAGGCTCCCCTTATACAAGCAAACCACCAGCACCCACCCTATAACTGTTTTTAACATTAAGAAAAAAAGCATTAACCCCCTCAATAAAAAAAATAAATCTTCCAACTATCTTCAAATTTCAAAATAAACATCTGAAAGCCTCGAGAGTTCTAAGAAGCCCCTGGAGTTTTCTCACCACTCCCTCATCCACACTCCTTGCTCAAGTAGATAACAGAGAGTGAGAAACGCTAAGATTAAAGCTGCATAGAAGCTACATACTAGAGGTAAACAAGGAAACAGGGAGGATAAATGCAAAAAAGCGGGGCGGGGGGAGGGGAGGGAGGAAAACAAAATTGGAAACTTCTAAGAAGAGCATGGCCTATAGACATACTGCACTGTCAAACTGGGACTGAGAAAGCTCCCTACTCAACCGTGATGTTCCCCAGTTAGGTGACTTTGGGTTGATCAGCTTAACTTATCTCCAAAGGCTCCCGTAAAAAATAAGGAAGCAGGTAGAACCAGATATGCCTAGGGATGATTCCCAGAACACAAAGGTCACAAGAGGGGGATCTCAGACCCAACCTATAAACTTCATCAGTTAAAACATTAGTGGCTTGTCCTCTGTTATCATCTACATTGTTTTCACTCTAGTTAGGATGGCGGCACCATAAAGGAGTTTTAGCCTTTCCTCCTGTGCTGCTCTCCCACAAGGAAACAGTTCAGGGAAGGAGATATTTAGTTCTTTGTGGATGACTCTGGCACATAGAAATCAGCCCCTCATCTAGCCCCTTAAAGGAATAGCAGGATAAAAACTGAATACGAGATGACTACTTGGAGACCCAACTGAGAATGGAGATCCTTAACCAGGTGTTCCTTTCTTGTGACGTAGATCTGTGACTCGTTCGTATTACCGCAACTCAGCAGGTGGAATGCTGATGTTTGACTTGACCAACCGAGTATCTTTTGAGAGCATCAAGAAGTGGCATCAGGAAGTTATGGAGACTGTCAAGCCTTGTCAGGTGGTCTTTGTGCTGGTTGGCCACAAGAGCGACCTGGAGGCTGAACGCAAAGTTGGGCAAAAAGAGGCTGAGAAACTGGCATCTTCGCTGGGGGCAAAGTACATAGAAACGTCAGCTAAGACCAGCCAAAATGTGGAGGTGGCTTTTCAGACATTAACCTCAGTGATCTATGAAGCAGTGGAAAGTGGGAAGATGAGACCAAACGAACAGTGGGATGGAGTTAAGTGCAAGTTACCACCTGAGGCACAGCCTAAGGTACGGGAAGAGAGGAGAAAGAAATGTTCGTGCTAGCAACATACAAGTACTTCGGGGAAACATGCAGGAATTACCCAAGACCATCTTAGAGTGCCACCCATTTCTACCAAAACCAACAACAGTTGTGGGAGTGGCTTACTGGACAATGTCTGCCCTAAGAACCTCTATTTCTTATAAGTGATCCACAACTTAGGAGAGTAAAGACCCCCCACAAGAACAAAAACAGCACACAGATTTAGGCGTGTCTGCAGTGTGCATCTTTTTACTTCTGAGAATATCACACACCTCTGAAAGTGCATGATATCTGCTTCTGAGCCACCCCATATAGTTCTTTCCTTCACCTGTCTCAAGACTTCCTCTCTTCTGTCTTATTAAACAGGGATCTGGGTTGAAATGTGTGAGCCTGTTACAGGCATCCTCCCTTTGAGATGCAAATCCTTTACCATCCTCCCAGACCACCAGCTAAATTTTGGAATATTCCTTTCACTGACAGCTCATAACACATCCAACTTCCCTGCATTTAACTTCTGGTCATTAGGCAGCAGAGCAAACAAACAGCTAAGTCTTTGGCTCTGCCAAAGTCTCTTGCTTGCTATTCAAGGCGAGACTGTTATCTGTGCCCTAGAAATAAATCATCATAGCTTTCTAAAGAGGATGGCAGATAAAAGATCGATATCGTTTCACTGTTACATGTCTGCCTTTGTCATTGTAAGGAAGAGATGTTTAATGTTAAACAGGAGAAGCACAAAGGCTGTTATACAGCACCACAGAACCTAGTGCATCTCCATCGGAGTAGGCTCTAAAAATCTTGTTCACAGCATAAACAAATGACTAGAAGCACCAATTCTTGTATTTCGGACATGGATGTCTGAATAGCTGTTCTCAAAGCAAAACTTTTAGAACTGCTGGCTTGAGCCTGCCTAGTTGTTAGAGCAGATGTCCCCTTTCCAGTTATGTGTATTGCTGTGCTGTTGGAAATCCCATTATTAAACACTTAGACCAATTGTGCACTAGAGCTTTAATCCTGGTTTAACTCTATCCCCCAAACTGACTTTCTACACTGGAATCATAGAAACCAACTTGATGACTCTATGATTCTATGGTTTTAGTGTAGAAAGTCAGTTTGGGGACAGAGTTAAATCAGGATTAAAGCTCTAGTGTGGAATTGGTCTTATTGTAGTTGCAGCCCTGGGAGTATGAGAACAGGGAATAGCAATCCTTTAGAATCCACTGGGTGGTAGCCAAACGGAGATGGATTCTTCCCAGATTCTCCTTTCACACACCAGTCCCATTTCTCCCTTAGAAAGACACTTGGGAGTCTTAGGACCCCGTGTAGCAAGACGGCTGCATGGATCCTCAAGCAGAACAGGGAGGGAGATTTGGGCTGTCTCTACGTGCCGCAGCCCTCCTCACTTTCCGGGCTGTGTCTTTGATAGAAGGAGTTTACAGAGACTCCCAGCAGGGACAAAAATATGGGGCATATCCAATGTATCGTGCTGGCAACTGGCTGAATGCAGTCTATTGTAGTCAAACCAAACTGCAAGAGGACTGTGCGCAGCTATCAATTGAGCAGAACTGACCGTTCTGAAACCAAGATTACAAGCCTATGGACAAACAGCTGGAAGTAAGCACCGTTCGGTATCTGTGAAACAATAAATTCAGGTTGTATGACACAATTACTATAATTTAGGCTGTGGATATATGCTTTTAAAAATCTGTATTCTAGAACCTGTTTAAACGGTTTGTATCTTTACAATGTATGCAGCTTGTGGGGAATATCGCAAGCACTACGGAAGGCACAGAAGGCCTACTAGAAATCCTAAGGCTGCCCCAGCATTTCTACACTTTTGAAGCTGATCTTCATATTCCAAAGGGTTAGATATTTTATTTTTTGAAAGACAATTCAGATACTCAAAATACTAATTCTGTGATTTCAGGTTTTCACGGCTGGTAACATCATTAGGGTTTGTAGAATCTTTCGGGCTCAAGTGCCGTGTTCTACTGGAGAAAGTTTTCCTTCCAGACGTTTAGTTCTCGGCTGCGGGGAACATCTTCAGTGGCGTTGCAGCCGGAGCAGGCGCTCAGACCTTCTTGGCTGACTGGAGAGCCAGTTTGGTGTAGTGGTTAAGTGTGCGGACTCTTATCTGGGAGAACCGGGTTTGATTCCCCACTCCTCCACTTGCACCTGCTGGCATGGCCTTGGGTCAGCCATAGCTCTGGCAGAGGTTGTCCTTGAAAGGGCAGCTGCTGTGAGAGCCCTCTCCAGCCCCACCCACCTCACAGGGTGTCTGTTGTGGGGGAGGAAGGTAAAGGAGATTGTGAGCCGCTCTGAGACTCTTCGGAGTGGAGGGCGGGATATAAATCCAATATCTTCTTCAATATCTTCTTCTGACCTCAATGCACAGCAGCCAAGAAGGTCAGAGCGCCTGCTCCGGCTGCAACGCCACTGAGGATGTTCTCCGCAGCTGAGAACGAAACGTCTGGAAGGAAAACTTTCTCCAGAACAGATTCTCCCGAAAGATTCTACAAACCCTACTAATTCTGTGTTTGTATATCATAATTACACCAAAAAAGGGGACTGAGGCAAGTGTGATATTCCATAACATAAAGCCTCCTCCACCTTGATGTAGGCTTTGGTTATAGCGCCGATGGAACACACAAGATCTTCTGAAAGATGAAGACCCCAACCATAGTGGTTTTCATGAGGCAAAACTGCAGTTGAATAACATCAAATGCATTAACATCGTTCTGAAGGGGGGGGGGGAGAGACTGTTTTGCTTTGAAGAGGGCAAAAATGTTTCCCTTTAACATACTGCCACTCCCAAATAACTGTTTCACACACAACTGGATTGTACTCGTCCGTAGCCTTTACTTCAAAGCATTGCCACAAAGAGCCACATGGTGGAGTTACTCCACAAGTACACTAAAGCAGATCTCCTTGAGGGAACCCATGTTCAACAAGAAGACCAGAGACGTAAAAATCCCAGTGCATTATCTAGAACAGATCAGGCGGGCCTCAGACTGAGTTTTAGACTAGCACTACGGTTATGATTAGAGCTTTGCCAGCTTCCTAAAGGTGAACGTAGGATATCTGGCCTATACAGGCTTAGAAAAGAGAGGGACGCCTCCATACACCACCGTAACAGCTGCCGTTCAGCACTCAGTGGGAAGACACAGCCAGTTTTCATGCTGGAGGCACACGGGGCAAGAAACAGCTGTACGACCTTCACAAGTGACTGTGCAGGTAAGCGTTAGATAAACCTGTAGACAAATGTGGGAAGCTTAAAAAGCAGAGGAAAAGGCCGGATGCAAAGGATTGACAAGACTGCTTCTGTGAGCATGACCCAGACTTCCAAAACAACAGCATGTAAGGGAGAGGGAATCGCACACACAAGCACATTCACAGCTGGTTATGCTATAAAGGGGAAAGCATTGTAGGCTCAGCGCACTGATGCCAATTTCTTATTCACACATGAAAAGGCGTTGTGGCTGACTAAACCTATTTTTACACTTGAGTGTGCTTTGATTTTGAGATCAAACACTGAAGGAGAGGGCTGGTGGGCTATTTTTAAACTGTTTTCCACTCTGCTGTAGGAGAAATTAACCAGCCATCAAGTGTGGATGCACACAGTATACACACAGCCTTGATCTCTTTTCTTAGCCAGTAATCAGAATCTACTGGTTAACGTTGTGTGTGCTGGGTACCGGACAATCATCCTAGGAGGACTTTTGCCTTGTTGTAAATGGCTCCTTTGAAAGCAAAGCAGCTGCAATTCACAAAAAAAATAATAATAATAAAAAATCAACTTCTTTCTTGCTTGATGTTGAGCCTCAAAATAAGTTTGTTTTGAAGGGTTTTTTTTTTTAAAGACAGGCCCAATCTCTTGCTCCAGATTTGATGCCTTCAGTAATGTGTTTTTCACAACTGGTACCATGACCTGGTTTTAGAGTCATAATTTCTTTACTAATAAAACAAATCCAAACACTGACATTACAAAGAGTTAAAGGAAACAAAAACATCTACAGCTGCTTCTAATACTGTTCTTCAAAATACCAAGATATTCTGTCCCTTGGGCAATCCCAGGCACAATAAATCACTGTTGAAGTCAGAAAAAAGGTTGATGTTTCAAGATACATTGTGTTCGTTTGGGGGGGGGGACCAGAGAGGGGGAGAGGCAGACAGGGCTAATGCTTTTGGCAGATCTCCCCTCCAAGTCAGATATTGCAGCACCATGAAATAGATGCCTCTCTGTAAAGCATAAATCATCCCATAGATGATGGCATAGAGATGTCACAGTTTAGAGGCAGATTTCCCCCCCCAGTCCCAGAAAAGCCATTTTTATCTCCTTGCCTTTCCCAGGCATTATTTCTTGGTTGTTTTGCGGATCAACGCCATCCTCTGCAAAGAAAAAAAACAAGTGTGAGTCAGGAACATGTGGTCTCAGCAAGGTGCTTGATTAATGAGATCTAGACAAATCCTTCCACAGTATCCAAATGCCTCCAAGCCCCCAGTCTTACTGATCATTGTGACCAATGTTCCCTCTAAGCTGCAGAGGCTTATGAGCAAAAATTCTACTTTGTGAGCTGCTGGTATTAAAGATGTGAGCTACTGCATAAACTAGAGTGCTCTGGGACCATTTTTCCTGAGCTAAGACAAAAATATGTGAGCTGGAGGCTAAAAATCTGTGAGCTAGCTCACGCTAACTCAGCTTAGAGGGAACACTGATCGTGATGTACCTGAGCTGAAATAGGATGCCAGCTAAACCAGCTAGCAAGGTGCTAGTCTCTACCTTGCTTTGGTGCAAAATGAGTATCCACACCCAGCAGAATGGCTTGCATGCCACAATCTTTTGGCACTCACATGCTCGAATCATCCAAAGACTTCTGCCAGACGTTTCAGAGCATATAATCTTTTTTTAGATTAGATTGTTAGTTTTTGGACAGCGGGTCCTTACCTGTTTATGAGCTTCAGTAGTGCAGGCTTTTTTATATGGCCTAATTTCTTCAGAACCGAAACCTGGGATCCACATATTCCACTGGCGCTCTACAGCAAAGCAAAGGTGGGAGGAGAAGCAGTAAGCAGGCGCAAAAGAAGTAGATTCCCCAACATTCCTCAAATTAGAAGGAAAAAGCCCAAAGCACTTCTTGCTGCCAGGGTTGTAAGAACTACATAAAGTAAGAAACAGAAATAAAACACCTATTTTGATAGGAGCTGGATTCTCTAGATTTTAATTCATTGCTTTTTTGGCAGGATCTGAGAGGTCCCTGTAAGAGAGCAAGGCTCTTATGTCCCTCTGTGGAACTATCTTGAACATCTGGATTAGAGGTTGGGTAAGAAATGTCACATCTGCCCACAGGTGCAAGGAAGCTGAACTAGGGGTTCTCCCTGAAACATTATAGCAGTGGAGTGGGGGACACACTGCTGTAGTTCAATCCCACAGTGCTGCCGAAAAGATCTGGAGCCACATGGGAAGCAGCAATCACCAGAGAGGATTGTGAGGAACTCCAAAGGGATCTGTTGAGGCTGGGTGAGTGGGCATCAATGTGGCAGATGAGGTTCAATGTGGCCAAGTGCAAAGTAATGCACATTTGGGGCAAGAATCCCAGCTACAAATACAAGTTGATGGGGTGTGAACTGGCAGAGACTGGCCAAGAGAGAGATCTTGGGGTCGTGGTAGATAACTCACTGAAAATGTCAAGACAGTGTGCGATGGCAATAAAAAAGGCCAATACCATGCTGGGTAATATTAGGAAGGGAATTGAAAACAAATCAGCCAGTATCATAATGCCCCTGTATAAATTGATGGTGTGGTCTTATTTGGAATGCTGTGTGCAATTCTGGTCACCGCACCTCAAAAAGGATAGTATAGCACTGGAAAAAGTGCAGAAAAGGGCAACTAGAATGATTAAAGGGTTGGAACACTTTCCCTATGAAGAAAGGTTAAAACGCTTGGGGCTCTTTAGCTTGGAGAAACGTTGACTGCGGGGTGACATGATAGAGGTTGACAAGATTATGCATGGGATGGAGAAGGTAGAGAAAGAAGTACTTTTTCTCCCTTTCTCACAATACCAGAACTTGTGGGCATTCGATGAAATTGCTGAGCAGTCAGGTTAGAACGGATTAAAGGAGGTACTTCTTCACCCAAAGGGTGATTAGCATGTGGAATTCACTGCCATAGGAGGTGGTGGCGGCTACAGGCATAGCCAGCTCAAGAGGGGGTTAGATAAAAATATGGAGCAGAGGTCCATCAGTGGCTATTAGCCACAGTGTGTGTGTGTGTGTGTATAAATTATTGGCCACCGTGTGACACAGAGTGTTGGACTGGATGGGCCATTGGTCTGATCCAACATGGCTTTTCTTATGTTCTTATCACATAAGTCTTTCCCACCAGCATGGCATCCCCACCTCAGCTGAGCAACAACCAGGAGGGAAGGACCCTACAGGTCAAAAAACATGAATCTCTGCCTTTCAACTGAGAAATTCAGGAATAATTGAAGTGTATCCTTGTGCTCAAGAAATTCAGTTCGGTGTAGTGCTTAAGTGTCGTGGATTCTAATCTGGAAGACCAGGTTTGATTCCCCCACTCCTCCACATGCAGCCAGCTGGGTGACCTTGGGCCAGTCACAGTTCTCTCTGCCCCACCTACCTCACAGGATGTCTGTTGTGAGGAGAGGAAGGGAAGGAGATTGTAAGCCACTCTGAGTCTCCAAGTGAAGGGCGGGGGTATAACTCTGACTATTCTTCCCCTCTCCTACAACACCTCCTTAGGCCCTGTTCCCTCTGGACACTGGATTTTGCCCCATCTATACAATGTGAAAGCCTGGAATCCTTAACATGTGAGGATTTTTTCAGCTATTTAAGGCAGGGGCGTCAAACTCATTTGTTAGGAGGATTGGATTTGACATAAATGGGACTTTGTGTTCTAAAACGTGATGCCAGACAGAGGAGATATAGACTTTATGAAGGAGACAGGCAAACAAAGATATTAATTTTTAACTTAAAATACAAACATGCTTAAAACTCTTGCAATACTTTGTTTAAAACGGAAAGGTAGGGGAATAGTAGGATATTGTGATGCAATTTTAAACATAAAACATCAAGAAAAAGCACAAGGATCACACAGCAGAAAACTAAAAATATAAAATGCTCTCAGCCTGGGAAAACATTAAATGCCAGGGCATTTCAAGCCTCTCCCCTGCCCACCCACCCCCCAGTCTACTCAGATTAGTAATGGCTCTCCAGTGTAATATCTCCCTATGACTGTGGGTTTTCAAGATAGCGTACTCACTAGGCACAAGTGAGAAGAGACAAAGCTGACTCAGAGCATCAACACTTGATTTGCAAGGACACAACTCTAGGAAGCTTCAGTTGGTCAAAGGAATGCTGGGAACTGAGTTCCTTTCCATTGAAACAAAGTTGCAAGGAAAACATGGGATTTTCCATTCCGGTCTGCTCTGCCCACAGACCTGAGCGTGAAATCCATTCTGCATTTTCTTTGCAGCATTGCTATGCTTTAGCCTCTGCAAAGAGAAGGCAGAAGGAGCTGGGAACGTTAGCAGTCTTGGGGCTTCGCAGGGTGAGGATGGGGGGGGGGGCGGGGAAGAGAGCCCCTTGAGCCTGAGTACCAGGAGGGCTGGTTTGGTCCACGGGCCACATGTGTTGACACCCAAGCACTAGGGTTGCCCCCCGTTTTTGCCATCTTTGAAGGAGGAGTCAGGTACATATATGACAGTTGTCACACATACGCAGTCCAATTCCTCCACCTAGCAGCCCCATTTGCAAGCAATAACTCACTGCACAGAACAGACTATTTTATCCATACGGTCTTATGAATAGGAAAGGACGTCTGCAGGAGTCTCGAGACACAGTCCGATTCATCAGGGGACACAAAAGGCTCATCCTCGAGTGACAGGAGCTGCACGTATAGTCACCATTTCTGCCCTGGCCTGGAGAAGCTTA
Organism: Heteronotia binoei; assembly: GCF_032191835.1. Lineage (NCBI taxonomy): Eukaryota > Metazoa > Chordata > Lepidosauria > Squamata > Gekkonidae > Heteronotia > Heteronotia binoei. The sequence goes on along the minus strand of NC_083239.1, from coordinate 6,388,119 downwards.
CCGAGGTGCAGCTGGACGTCTTTCACTTCCAGGGTGTTGGATTTGCGGTGTCGTGCAAGCTGGCAGGCAGCTGTCACCACGCTTTCAATGAAGTCATCAGCAATCTGCAGCAGCATCTGTCAACAGAGGAGAGGAAGAAGCCAGGTGTGTTCCGTGGTGGGTTTCAGCAGCTGACATTACAGGGATGACATATGAACATATGAAGCTGCCTTCTACTGAATCAGACCCTGGGTCCATCAAAGTCAGTATTGTCTCCTCAGACTGGCAGCGGCTCTCCAGGGCCTCAAGCTGACGTTTTTTCACACCTACTTGCCTGGACCCTTTTTTGGAGATGCCAGGGATTGAACCTGGGACCTTCTGCTCCCCAAGCAGATCCTCTATCACTGAGCCACCGTCCCTCCCCAAACATATTAAGATATGAAGCTGCCTTATACTGAATCAGACCTTTGGTCCATCCAAGTCAGTACTGTCTTCTCAGACTGGCAGCGGCTCTCCAGGGTCTCCAGCTGAGGTTTTTCACACCTATTTGCCTGGACCCTTTTTTGGAGATGCCAGGGATTGAACCTGGGACCTTCTGCTCCCCAAGCAGATCCTCTATCACTGAGCCACCGTCCCTCCCCTCAACCTCAGAAGTTTCTCACTTTCCCAATAAATTAGACTGGTATCAAGAGGCACCTCAGTGATTCTTCCACTACCAATACTGCTGATGATGTGTGCCTGTGCTGATGGCCTTACCATCTGATCAGCACTAGATAAGTGGTCCAGCCCCATAAAGGATGGAGTCGAGTGTGTACCAAAGAAGTCAGCACTAGTCTCTCATTTTAACAAAGGCCTACCTCCTCTACATCTTCATCCAGTTGCTCATTGGGATCCACCTCCCGGACAAGATCCTGCAGTTTTTTCTTGGTTAAGATCTGGGGGAGGGGGGGTGTAAAGGGAAATCAAATCAAGCATTACCACAACAGCAGTCATTACATCAATTCTCACCGCAAACTATAAAAAAGACTGGAACAATCCATGAGATATGTGCACTTTTGATGAAGAAAATACAAGGAGAATAAAAAACCATCAAATGATTTCAGGCAGGACTTACACAGTGCTCGGGAAAAAGACACCATTGAATAAAGGTTTAGCTTCCATTTTAGGCTGCAGGAGAGGTAGCACCAGGTAGACTCAAATGCAAGCAACTTTTAAAATCCCCCCACCCCCTTGCTTCTCCGGGACCTGAAATGAAATTACCTGGCTGCTTTCAGGACTAAGACGCCCTCCGCTGCTAGGAGTCCCAGGCATCTTTGCCACAGTGGTATTGTTTGCCATGGAGGTATGTGGGGGAGTACTAGAAGGTTCTGGCTTGATTGAGGAAAAACTGGATAAGTTGATCAAGGTAGATGGACCAAATTGGTTCATAATCTGCTGGGCTTTAGCCTTCAGATCATAGAATTTGTCAAGATCTTGCTTCTTCTTGGGAGTGTGAGGTCCTAAACCAATCAGCTGAAGGAAAAAAACCAAAACCCCATTGTTAAAAAAAAAAAGCAAGGAAAGGGATTTAGAGGGTGGGAAAAGGTGTAAAGATAGCTTTTTAAAAAGCTATTCCTGACAGGTAGGATTCCAGATGTTTCAATTTGATGAAATCTTTGGATACACATTTAGAGAAATAAGCTTCCGCCAATCACTAGGGGAAAACAACTTACTACCTCACGTTTAAGTCATTTCATAAGAAGGCAGGGGGGAAGTTTTTCAAGGCCTCCTTCCTAGAATAGTAACCTAGTATGCAAAACCACCACAATTTGGAAATCCAATTATTACTCCTCCTCCCGTGGATCCCAGATGTTTATTATTAATTTTTCAGACCAAACATTCAAGGCAGCCCACTCCCTAGGATTTGCCTGGCTCAAAAAAAAACAAATGTGAGGTGCTAGTTGATCTTTAAGAAATTATTAGCTGACCACTAAAACATATGGACATCTCCTCATTTGAAGTTCTAAGAGAAGGGAATGAAAAAGAAAGTTCTGCAGCATGCAGCTCTAGCTACAGCTGGACATCATCAATTTATGATGTTATCTATGTGTTTCAAACGGAACGTCTAGCCATCTTATAGTTTGGCAATGTCCACACAGGAAAGAAATCAAGGTATGTTCTTACTGTGTGAAAGCACATTTTCATTAAATCATATTTATTTGACTTTATTTTAAACCACATCTAGGCTCTCTCAATTCAGTCACATCTGGGCTGCGGGACCTGCACTGGCTGCCGGTTGTGTATCGTGTTCGCTACAAGGTGCTGGTTATTACCTTTAAAGCTCTATATGGCCGAGGACCTGCCTACCTTAGGGACCGCCTCTCCCCATATGTTCCCCAGAGAGCACTGAGATCTAGTTCTCAAAACCTTTTAAAAATCCCTGGGCCAAGAGAGGCTAGATTGAAAACAACGAGGGAGCAAGCCTTCTCAGCAATGGCCCCCCGATGGTGGAATCAACTTCCAGAGGTGATGCGAGCCCTGCGGGACTTGAATCAGTTCCGCAGGGCTTGCAAAACCATCCTCTTCCAGCTTGCTTTCAAGATAGAACCCGGCTAAATTGACTTTTAGCCATCTAGCCATCTTATACATGACTGTGAACTGTAGCACCTTAACTATTAACTTATAACAGCTGTTTTATCTATTTTAACCTACTCTATAACGGTAACCTAATTGTATTTTAATCTGTCTTTTGTCTCGATTGTATTTTATTGAAATCATGGTTGTCCCATGTCTGTGAGCCGCCCTGAGCCTGCCTTCGGCGGGGGAGGGCGGGATACAAAAATAACTTTACCTTACCTTCCTTGTGTACAGTATAGATCCCTGGTTGAGATAGCAATAGCTTCTCAAACCTCACAAAAGGCATGTGAATCATCCTTTGGTTTATATGTATGGTAAGTATCTTTTATGAACAGAGGAATAGCCGAGGCTCTGGATGAGCACAGATTCAGACTAACCATGATTCCCAACATATAATTTCTGGAGAACATACCCTTTACTCACTGTTCCCCCGCACCATGACTCTGGGCGATCCCTTAGGCTAGCTTCAGTTTTGCCCAAAAATGTTCCCGCGCATAACCTGCCCAAATTAATCCCAACAATACTTCAGAATTCCGAGGAGACTTTCTCAAGA